>NC_136607.1:6881785-7441785 GCF_910589615.1 Taurulus bubalis
TGCTAACAATCAGCGCACGATTGTGTCTATCCTTCCTGTTCTATGCTTATTATGAGGTTTAGAGATAATGGGACCAAGCTTATAATCTCTGTTAAAATTTGAAATTTGGTCAGATTTGGATTCCATCAGAAGTTAATGGCAGGCAACACATCTGCAGAGAGCATGGATGCATCCCAAGTTAGTGACAAGGCTGTGTGTGTGTGCGAGTGAGATTGCGTGTGTGTGTTTAATTGACGGAAAGCTGCGTGTTTTTTGTCTGAGGTGCACAGCGCGGACGGGCCAGTGGTTCTGCAGTCTTTAGAGCTCGGTCCAACATTTCTGGTGCAGCCAGATAAAAGTCTGGCTGCACGTCAATCACTTTATTTTAGTTTTAATTGAGTTTTATTTCATACAAACAACCTTCACCCTTGGGTAAAGGTAGATATAGCGATTGGATTTATGATGAACATACTACATGAAGTATGCCAAAAAAAATTGTGGAAAATAAAAACTAAATTAATGCAATTGTTGGTGTGACGGTAACAGCCTTCCACTGTCTTCACATTCAAATGCAGGATGTGATGAGTAACAGCAGGAGCTCAATGTGTCAAATTCAGCTCACAGCAGCACAGTCACATGTATTCTGACTAACACATAAAGAACCGTGCAAATCAAGTCGATTTCCTCTGAAAGAACTTTGGAAAGTAGTTCAGGTGATGGCATGTATACAGCTTGTAGTTGAAATCAAACGGAGGACAAGCTTTGAGAAGTTCATCCAAAACAATACACATTGTGCATGAGCCACAAGATGAAGTAAGGTTTAATGATTTGACAACATTTCACCCAACTAAAAGAGCATATTGTTAAAAAATGTGCACGGACACGTGCAAGCACACTGACATACAGTGTCTGAAATAGAAGCAGCATCTCACTATCAGCTCCATCTCTGAGCAGGAAGTGAGGTGGTTTAACTTCAGTGGGATGTGGAGGAGATCAGGTCCAGGTGCATTGGTCTCTAGCAAAACAAGCTCTGTTTGACGAACGGGAGGGATTTTCTTTGTTTCCTTTAAAGCCAGTGCTTGCTATATGACGGGAGTCTGCACAGACACACAGAGACAGCACCGGAGCTGTGTGATATGACCAAAACTGATATCGCATCAGTGCATTGAAGAACCACGCTTAATAAACAGACTGATCTCATCCTGATGAGCTGCATCACCCTCCAAAGTATGATTTAAATGTTTCTTCTTAATTATATATCCTCTCTTTTGTACTCCTTTCATGAGGTTTTCTAATTAGTGTTTTCTCCCGTTTTAGAATCTTTCAGCACATAAGATTAGTTACTGAGATTCAGATGGAGAGGAAACGCGTCAAACACTTGCCAGTGAGACGCGAATAGAAATGAGTGTGTTGTTGATTCTTATAAGATCTGTCGGGAGATGGTGTCGGGTCACTGCATGGAAGTATGTCTTCGTTCAGAATGGGTGCCGCTTCATCATCTGCAGCAAAATAGCAAGAAACATGAAACGCAGAGAATTTGTTTCTGTCCTAGAAACCCAGATGATGCTCACGAAGGGGCTGCAGGACTCCAGTGTGAGTTGATGCTAAAGTACGCCGTCTCTGGCATTACATGCTTGTACATTGTTCACTGTGTGGTCAGTCATTTGCATTTTCTGAGAAGCAAAGACTCTCCAGTGGAGCGTCTCAGGTTTCTCAGAGCAGGTTTTGATTTTAGAGGATTGCTTTTCATTTTTGGGGGGTTTGTGTACTGTGTGAATGCTCGGCCTGTCCAGAGTTTTGGGATTTGTTTTAGTGCGCTGTTTATTTATGAGCTGATGGTCCGTTGTGTCCCTCCATGTTTTCATTCCGTTTGGCCTCTTGGAAGAGCGACTCTGAAACGAGGTGGGCCGGGATGAGAGCACAAGATGAGCTCTTTTGCATTTAGCACAGGGAGAAAAACTCATTTCAGGGAGGAGGGAGGAAGTGACATTGTTTATAGGAGTGTGCAGAAAGAAGTAGAAGTAAAAAAAATCAAAAAAATCTGGGTCTCTAAAAGCCTGTGATGTATAATTAATTGGGCCGAGTGTCCACTATCTAACATGTCCTCTCCATTACCGCGGGAAGAGCTCATCTATCAGAGCTGAGTGGTTCTGCTTCCTTCCGGCTTTGTTTTGAGGACGGTGTGTCAACACAGTGCTTCAACATTTTAAATCTAGACCCGTCCAACATATTTGTTGTACTGGAAACGGTGAAGTCCTTCCTGGCCCAGATTCCAGTTTGTCTTCATGAATTCACGCTGCCAATTAGCCGATGAATTTCCCACGAGTGATGGAGCTGTCTCAGCAAGGCTTCAGTCTGTACTTGTGTGTGTGGACACAACGGTTTCAGTGTGTGTAAAGGCCGGAGTTTAAGTATTTGGTTCTTCATTTTATTTAATCAAAGCATTTGGACATGTATCAGTTTGTCAGTGATACTGTGTGTTCAGACTCAAGTTTCCAAAGAACAATATGCCCTCTTGCTTTGGTAAACATTCTCAGTTTGTAATTAAAACATGTGAAATAGGTGGAAATTAGTTTGCTGCAAAAACTAGCTTCTCCAGTAATATCCTCAGGGCTCCAGTGGGAAAACGCACCGTATCTTTCTTCTCCATCAGCACTCCGTCCTCGCTACTTCAGCCCCCAATGCGTCAGGAGATAAGAGGGAAATCTGATTATTTAATGTCCCCGAAATATATTAGCGGTAAATTAAAAGGAACACAAACATCTCTTGCATCTCGTGTTGATCTGACTTAAGGTCACGGGTACGGATCATATGACAGGACAGCAGAGTTGTTTTGGGAACTTTATCTTTTTACAAAATGGAAATGTGAAAGGGTGCATGGAGCGTGACGGGTTTTCTATCAGGAACGACGTACACGTGTTGTTTCTTGGCATGAACATTCAAGTTTCTGTATTTTCTTGTAGCATGCATGAATCCTAAACAAGGACAGGTAATGACAGCTTTGACACAATTACAAACAAAATGTGGTTCTCATTAAAAAGACAAATATATGGATCCGTCGCGGTGTCTACCTTATAATGTTTTGAGTTCAGGATTAAATGGGCATACTTAAAAGAATATTATTTGTTTGTTAAACATCATATCAACACATATCATAAATGGTCAACAGCTTGAACCAGAAGAGACTCTGGACAACACACAGGAACACACAGGAAGCGGCCAACGCACACAAAAGACTAAAGCAATAAATACAGTTTGAAAAACCTAATCTGAAATGCCTGCTGTCAGTTAAAATCCTCTCTTTGCTCCAAAAGACCTTAAAATCCCCGTGAAAATCAGTTCAAGGAGTCAGAATTTCCTTCTTTCTCACGATCTTTTCGTTAAGCACGGAGCTTTTTGATGTGTGTTTTGATCTACCGTTTCAATTTGTCGGGCTGGAATTTTGCCACATATCAAACCAACTGACGGATAACAGCGAATCTGGCAGCACGTCAGCGCCAGATGCAGTTAGGAACAGTAAGTTGAATACATGACCTGTTCTAGGCTGTTTTTAACTTGGCTTCTTGTCTGAGAGCTGCCTGTCAGGAACTCAGGCATGTTTCCAGTGACAGATCTCAAGTTTGTGGCTTGAAGAAATTGTAATAAATTGTCTTAAAAAGTATTTAAATGGCATTGGATGGCATTGATTGCCGATTCCGGAGATTTGTGTTGATCCAGACAGTGTTATATTTTTCTCATTTCTTGTCAAAAGTGCAACATCAATGCATCACTGCCTGCAATATTATTTTTAATGATCCAGTTTCAGATATGACCAAAATGACCATTTCTTTTCATGTGAACACATGTTTAAAGAACTTTTGCGGTTAATGCTAAAGTTAAAGCTTAGTGAAAAACATAAAACATTGCATTTAGTGTGGCTGCTTCATGATGCCAATGATTTTAATGCAATACTATGAAACGATGGGTTTACATTAGCAGTAACTTAAAAGGCCCAGGGTTTAGTGACATCTAGTGGTGCGGTTGCAGATTGCAACCAACTGAAACTCCTCCCTTGTGCCAAGCGTGTCGTAGAACTACGATGACTGACACAAAAAAGCAAATGGACCTATCTAAAGACAGTGTTTTCTATTCTGGGCAACAGTAGAAACATGGCGGTACAACATGGCAGTTTCATAGTTTATTACATATGAATGAAAACATTCTTATTCATATCATATTCCACCTCTACCAAATATCCCCCTAAATCCTACACACTGGCCCTTTAATTCAGCTTTGACACCGCTGTGGGAGATTGACCAATGAACAGTGAGGCTGATATCAATGCGATCAGAGTAAAAACAGTAAGGGCTGGATTACACGCTGCATCATATCCTGTGAATCTCATGCGGGAGTGAAGGCAATTTAAATCCACCTCTCCACCACAGTGAAAACTGAAGAGCTTATTATTGGATGAACATAGATTAGTTGTAGACTATAAATAGTGACAAAAATGGGGTTTCATGTCGTGAGAATCTAATACGAACAAGAGTTAGAAACAACTCTGCTTTCCTTGCCACTGCTGCTCATCGTGTCAGAATAAAAACAAAAACGTATTTGTAGATTCTCACAAGAGAAGTTAGTCTCTCCTTCTGACCAGGAGGGAGACGTCGCTGTTCCCTACAAGTTTTTGTTTTTATCATAATTGTCAGCTGACAAAACCTCACAAAACATTTCACTGCCATCAAACTGATGGAAGATTGCCAGAGTGCACATGTATCGCAAGATAAATGATGTCTTTACCTTTCCCTTTTCTCCAAATTGGACAGTAAAAAGCAAGACGGATTGGAGGAGACACATGAGGGAAAGCTCTGACCACTGGATCTCTGGACAGAGTGAAGTTACATGATTTCATTTATCATGTGGGAAAATCACAACACTCTGTTTCCCCCCGTGACTCTGGGAAATATCTGCTATGGGGGGCTGTTGAAATCTTTTTTGTGGTGATGAGAAGAAGTGTAAACAGCAGCTTTGCTTGATGAGCCGTGTAGTCATGTTTTGGTCAAACTGCATGAATTTAAATGTGGGTCAATGTGAAGCTGGAGGATGGAATTGAACCCAGAATGCCCCCCAGATGTTAAGGAAAGCATTATCTTAACGATGCTGATTGAAGCATGAATTTGTTTGTGACGTGTTAACGTGGCTTTGATCTTCATCCCGACGAAGACGCTGCATTAAGTCCTCGCATAATGCCGTGCAGGGTCAGATCTCGGGGATAAGCGGGGTTTTGTTATGCCTCATTAAATGAAGAGGAAGAAAAAACAAAATCATTTTACAAGCGGGTCTATTTGAGGATTTCTGCATGACAATTTGATTAAAATAAACTCAATAACCTTCTAATTTTCCTCCAGGCAGTAGGGGACAGCTGGGGCTAGCAGACGCTTGTTGTTGACTCTTTGCCGTGGCGCCTCCAGATAAACGTCCTTTCAACTTAAGATCTTGGCGGATAATTGCCAGATTCAGATTTCTTTGCTCCATAACCAGGAGGTGATTATTGCCACAGTGTAAACAGGAACCGCTATTAGCCGCAGCAGAACGACCGTTTCATGATTTCAGATGTGCCAACATGCAGAAAACATGGCGGCGTTTTAAGTCAGTTCAATACTCGATGACACAGCCACGTTTATCCTCACTAACTTCATCAGTTTTCATCATGCTCGTCGGGCAGTGTGGGAAACAACTGGACTGATGTCGCACATCAGATACTGAAGTGTGACAGCAGACGTAAAAAGTGATGAGCGAAGTTAAGCTTGAGAGGATTTTGCTGCCATGCTAAACTTATAGATGTGTGAATGAGAAGTATAAATGATAATTGAATGCAAAACTATACAATTTCTAACAACTTCGGATGTAATCCGAACAATATTTTTTTGGGGAAATTAGAGACAAAGAGTAGCTCTGCATTACACCCCTAATAAGGATACTTATTATTGCTCTGCAAAAGCAAATTCTGTATTTATTGTTATGGAGCTTACGTAACATCAGTCCACAGCCTTTAGGTTAACTCTGGGCTATTTACAATTATGAATGTTGATGTGCTTTGTCCTTGTTAAATAACACAATAAATAGATAATTTATACATCGTTGTAGCAGCTTTGTGTTTCTGAAAACCAGGACATGGACCTATCCAGGTTCATATTACTTGATTAAAATAAATGAATATAAAGTCTCCAAACGGTCAGTCTAAATATCAGTGAATGAGTATTGTATTCTAGAAAATATTGATATATTAAATATTTATTCCTTAATGGTGTGTTCACACCGGACACGACGCGAATTTGCGGCGCGACCAGTTTACATGTAAAGTCAATCCACAGACGCGCTGCGGCGCGAATTTGCGAATTTGCGAATGTGCGGCGAGATAGACGCGTTGGAGGCGGCGCGAACAGAACGTTTGACCTGGGGCGAACAAAGCGAAGGACGCGGCGCGAATTCGCGTGAGTTGAATTATCCCAACTCTGGCGGAGAAATCGCGTGACGCAAAGTTGCGGCATCCAATCAGCGTTGAGAATCAGCGTTGAGAAGCTCCGCCCGTCACCACCGCCGTCGTTTCTGAATGAAACTGCTGCTGCTCCGCCTGAACCAGCGCCGACAGCGGCTTCATTGAGACGCTGTTGTGGGACTACGGATAATAGTATGAACCCAGACACCATGGAGTTTGATGTTCCGACATATGTGGAGTTTACACAAAAAGTATAAAGCAGAACTGGTGGTTATTTCCATGGTGGATGGCATAATCGGTATCGTTTTACGGAGATACGCGAGACGCTGTTCCTGGAGGAGTCGGTGAAATTCACCGACCTGTGTGCAGCTACGGATGATGTTTTGAACCCAAATATGAGGGCGTTTCATGTTCCGACATGTTTGGGACTTCCACAACAAGTATAAAGCAGAACTAGTGGTTATTTATTCCATGGTCGATAGCGGAAATGAAAGCTTTGTCGCTTGTCTCTCACAGAGGCAAGCAACAGAGCTAAGCCACGCCCCTTTGGTCGCGCCGCGAATTCGCGTTTGGTGTGAACACCCTCTTTCTACTCGCGCGAGGAAACTTCCGCGGTGGACGCGGCGCCGCAAATTCGCGTCGCGTCCGGTGTGAACACGGCATTACAGAGTTACTTGTGAGTTTTCCACCCTTCTAAAATTCCTCCTAAAAATGACATTCATATAAACTAATTGGAATGGGTTACTTTGTTTTTGAAGACAAGAAAGACATTTTTTTATTGAGCGCATCTGTAAAATGTTCGTATTTAGTGACATCCACTCGTTTTCCCTCCAAGATTCATCCTGACAACTCAGTAACCGCTCAGTGAAGGTCAAGGACAGATTGTGGTCTTGGTTCAGTATTTAAAGTCATCTGAAGTTAATTCCAACTTAAATATTGCATCATGTTGACCTTCTCACGACAGAATTTTTCTTCTGACCTTGAGTTTCCTAATCCAAACCTCAGCAGGGATGCAGGCTGCCAACCAGGGTTTCTGATGACACAGTCTTGTGCTGTTTTAAGCTATCTATGCACCCCAAGCAACACTTCCTCCACTGGAACAAAATGTTGCTGCGGCTACGTTTCCTCCGCAACATATTCACCAATGCAAATTAGTAATTTGTATCGGGCAGGTTTACATTTTTGTGGGGAGCTTTTTTGACCTCAGACTCTAATTCCATGATTATTTGTAATCCGGTTGCCTGCTTCCCTGAATTTCCTCCTCGGTATCTCATACTGATCTTTCCTCTGGGGGCTGCTGGCGGTCTCGGCCACGACCGTGTGACGGAGAGACAGACAGTGTTTAGACTGTAAACACACGCGCTGTCCAGAAAACAGAGGAGTAAAAGTTCTAGAACATTTTGTGTTCATACCCCCCCGACCCCTCTCGCCTCCTCACCCTCACAAGCCTCCACATGGGACCGAGTGTGTGCATTAGTGTGTGTGTGTGTGTGTGTGTGTGTGTGTCTGTGTGTGTCACTGGAGTGAATGGTCTGATAACAGCTAGTATTCATTGGGACTTACCAGAAGGAAGCCACCCGGACCTCCGTTCAGGTGTGTGTTTGCTTGTTGGTGTGTGTTTGCTTGTTGGTGTGTGTGCGTGCGTGCGTGCGTATGTGTGCATTTCCCAGAATGCCCATGCTCATGAGGTCATACAGTCTTCACACAGACGACAGATGACTTACGTCCTCCCAGTAAAGGACTTTTTGCCACTTCAGGCTAGTTTAGGGTTTCTATTTGGACTGAGTGTCAGTTTGAGTCCAGTTTAATTTTGAGTTCAACTAAAGACACACTTTGTACTTTTCCTTTCCGAAGGAATTTAACCCATCGTATTTCCCAATGTACATTTCCCAAAATGCTTTTCATGACTATTAAATCAATTTATTCATTCTGAAAAATGTTAAGAATAATAAATGTAGAATGTCCTGTCACAATATAGAGCATCTGTGCATTTACTGTACTGGAAAATAACAAAAGCAATCAAGGCTGTAAAACCACCAGAACATCACGGACAAATATCCATTCGGATTTTAAACATACATTAATACATTCTGCTGCTCAGTCAACAGACCAATGAAAACGTACAAAACACACAGGACCACAAAATATTTTCCTTTTTGCTCAGCATTTGTTTTTTTATTTAAAATGTCATTTGTAAACTGAACTCTTTTTTCCTGTCTCCCTCCTCTTCCTCTCTCTTGGCGGAGGACTTTGCTGCCAACTTTGAGAAGAATGTCGACAGTAGTTGCCAGTCGCTCTTTACTCATTTCCTCTGCCTCCTTCCTCTTCTCTTCCCACTGACTCCACTGCAGAAAGTGCTTCTTTCTACCCGCTTATGAGTTATGAGACAACGCTGCCTTGACCTTAACTTTTCCCCCTCACCTTTTCTTCCAATACCAATCACACCTTTTTTATTTGATTATTCGAAACAGACCTTTTTATTAGATTTTTGTTGTATTAGTTTTCATTTGATTCGTTTCATTCTTATTGTGGCAGTCCTTATGATGATGGATGTCTTGGTATCAGAGACATTATAGTTTGTAAATAATGTGTATGTACAGTAATTCACAAATCGTGGAAGGATGACGTACTGTAAAGTTGAAGAACTCTTTGTCTCTGTTTCAGATTGTCATTCCTGCCAAATCGGAGCTACAGCGACAACGGGCGGACGATACTGGCCAACGAGCACGAGTCCCAGGACTCTCTCGGACCACTTTGAGAATGTCTTGACAGAGCTCTGACATCATCAGCTGATGTGGGGGACCTTTGAGTTCGCTCATAGACGAAGAATTCGTCACAGCCTAGTGAACTGACCTGAGACTGGGATTATCTCACCTGGATATTCACTGTATGAACCAGAATCCTCATGAGATTACTTTTTTTACATGTATTCTTGACGCTGTCCAGGGTCAGATGCACTATTGCTGGCCATCAGATAAGTGCAGACTCTTGGAGACTCAAAAATTAGATTGAATCAAATTGGTGCATACCAAAGCACAAGTGTTTTTTGCGTCCATGGACTGAAGCCCAGCCAATATTTTCCCGAGTTCTCTAAAACCCAGAGAACTGTGCTTCTCAGTCGGACATCAGGATCATAGGACGTGAAGATGAAGTGAGATGTCCAGCGCTACAGATCTCAGAAGCTACAGCAGACCACATGCCAAACTCCAGCTAACCTCTTCTGCTCTTAAACCTCTATTATGGCATCTCTGCATAGTTATGACAGAGGTAACTGCCAGCTGGTCATGCAGGCGACTGCAGGTCTTAATAGAGTCAGTTCAGTTTATTGTAGAGCAGTTTGTATTATTGTCTTTTACCAGCATTGAGAGCAATCTGAAACTGCTGAATGTAATGTCAAAAGTAGACGTGTTTTTTTTTGTTGTTTTTTTTTCATTTCATATTCCATCTTGAAATAGGTGTAAACAAAACACCAAAGGCCCAGGATGTGAAATCAGAAAGGACCGACGTTACAGTCTGGCAGTTTGTGATGAAATACAGCGTCATATAAAACGTGTATCATTGACCATTGTGATGAAACACTTGCCGAAACCTTCCAGGGCACATCAAATATTGTTGCACTTATCTCTGGATGAAAACTGTGTTGCATGTCGTTCCACAACCGACAGTGATGTTGCGTTGGTTTGCTAGTGCAGCTCTGCATCGCCGCAGCAAGGAGGGAAGCTTAGTTGCCAGCGTTTACTGCAAGGAGCGACAGAGACATGAGTAGGAATTCAGTCTACTTTTTTTGTAAAGGAATAAGACATGGTTTAAAAGCACTGAAAGTACATATACATATACAGCATACACACAGACATACTGTCATACAATTAAATTAAATGAAGATAATGTGCACTGTGCATGGGGGGAAAAATCCCACCAGGAATGAATGATATGCAGAAGACACCTTGAAACAGGAAGTAGTAGTTTGGATTTCACTGGCTAAGTTACATGTGGCCCGTCCACCAAATGTATGGTAACGCTCCGAATGTTTCTAACGTAAACCGATAGCTGAGGGAAGCCGCCGTGACAAGGCCGACGAGAAAGAATGATCCTGAAGATGGATGCCTATGATCCTCAAATCACGTCTCAATAACGTTTAATATTTATAATTCTATCATAATTGTTATTATCTATTTTAGCATTTTGATATTTGGGCCTTTTTTTTATTTTGAATGAATTGAAGAAAACTAAAATCTTGAAAGTTCAACACATGGATTTTGTTTCCCTTTTCCAGCTCATCAATGTGTAACTAACAACACATGTAAAGTGGGCACTGCAGCTGTTAGCAAGTGTTTCTCAAACAGAGTGAACTGGGAAATGTGGGCGACTATTTCCAGCCACTGATCTGGTGCCCAAGTCAAGTGAGTATTTACAGCAAGACGGTGTCCAAGCAGCATCATCATAATCATTTGACTAACCTCAAACTTATTTGTGCCACATCAGCATTTTAAGGAAGCACTCATTTCACTTTCTGTCTAAAGAAATTAAAATACATTGAAAAAGTGAATTTCATGTTCCCCTGCACAAGCACTATTTGTTGTTCTCTCCACACTGAACTTGAAAATCATAAATTGCAACATTTGAGCAAACAATATGAACATTGTCTTCATTTGACATGATGATTAGACATTCAGGGAGGGGCAAATATCACTCTAATGAAGCTAGAGTGTTTGTGTTGTCTAATGGTCGTGTTTTAAAGCAGCATTAAGTGATTTGTGACCAATAGAGGTCAATATTCACTCTCCTTTTAGCTTTGGTTTGGTCACTATTTTCTCAAGCAGACTTTTTTTTGCTGTTCCCAGCTGTTTTGTGTTGGGCATGTCGCATATTCTCAGCATTATAAAGCTAGGCCACATGCAGTACAGTACTTGGAAGGCTTGGGAAAAAACTAAATAATGAAATATGTACAACATTATTATCAAGCTGCAGAGTGGGTTTTTAGCTGGACATTACTGAATCTGATGCAAAGGCAGTTTAAAAAAATGCCTCTAACCCTGATTTAACGCTCCTCCAATGTTTGATGCTCAGTTTGCATATCCAAACTCCTTCTCGCTCTCTCTCTGTCTGTCACAACATGATCAGGATGGACACACGGAGGTGTGATGCCAACTCAGCCGCCTACACTTTGTCCTCAGACATTTTTATTTGAAAAAAAAATTCTGCATCTCTGCCTCAGAAAACAACTGTTAACTCAACATCTTTCCTTTTTATTTTCAATGCACAACCTCAAAGTCCAGCTTCAAAGATGACGAGCTGAATGAATGTCTTGTTACAATGTGACAACCTTTACTAGTCCACTGTGCCCTGTATTTCATCTTTATTGTGTGCGATGGAGATGATGAATAAACAGAGAATTTAACAACAATTTGGTGTAAATTGATTCATATCAGCTCTGTCAAATGTGCAAATTCTTTTGAGCCATGCAGATTCATCCAGATCTTGATTTTACTGTCATTTTAAGAGTTGCTGGAGTAGTGTAGTTGGAATTGATTAAACCATGAATGTATGTATTGGCCACTTGGTTCTTTTACATATCCGTATGGCAAACGTGTGAGCAAACAGTTGCTTCTTTTCGCATCCAGTAGTTACGCAGCAATCCTTCATTTGGAGTCACAATCCTGGACAGCTGAAAACCCAAAACATTGACATGTTTAAATGCACAAAATATTCCTTTATTGCGAAAAAGACAATATTTCAACTAAGCTGCTTACATGGCTAATGTCGAAATGAATGTTCCACTAACATTCCCTTAACGTAACTGGTAAAACCATAAAAAGGTAGGCTTTGCAATATTTGTGATAAGCCAAAAACTTGTTGAAGAATTTAGTAGTTTAGTTTTAAAAGGGTTACTCCTTCCTGACCACAAATATGGGCTTTTATTTTGGGGATGCACCTCTGCAAACGGCTGGTTGGTTTGTGTACAATGCACAGATCTGAGCAGGCAGGGGGGTGTGTTGCGTGTTCAATATGTTCAGAGTCGGCATATTCTATTCTCAATTCAGAATAAAGCCTAATTCAGAATATATAAATAGAGTATGCTGTTTACGTAACTCATATCAAATATGGATATTATTGTCATTATTGGAATAATGGTTGAACATTAGTATGCAAACGTAGTCATTCCGTTAAAATGATCCAAAGAGGCCAACTACAGTGTGGGAGATTTTCTCGCTCCTGTTGTTGTCAATATAAAAAAAATGGATTTGTGCCGCTTTGTGGTCTCTTTTTATTTTGAAGGGACAGTTCTTCCAGAAATTGTAATCACAAGCTCCACTTACTGTTTAGCAGAGCATTCAGCTGCATCTTGTGGTCTTCATCAGAGGATGAAGATGGTTTGAAGTTTAAAAACTCTCCATGTCAACTTAAACCAAGCAATAACCGACTGAGTTAGATTACATTCTGGAGTTAGATCGACTTTTCTGTAAACTCTAACTGCACATGTATATAGTGGTGTTTAATCATGACTTTGTACTCCCCAAGTTACAAAAACATCAAAACCATTTGTCCTCTCCTATGTATCACGAACCCCCAAACCCCTTGGCCACCACATCTAAAGGCCCAATCTCTATTTTAAGAACCACTGCCCAGCACCAGTCAAATATGGTGAATACTCACATCTTGTCAACTTATTATTTTAAGAAAGTGCATTTTTTCCCCATTTTAGGCAGGTGGACTAGACTATTTTAGTCTCTGCACACCTTTCTGTCGACGATTTATACATTATAGCTTGAGCTCTGTCTTCGGTAAGACAACATGAACATCAAGCACCGACTAATATTATTCTGTGTGGGTCTGAAACACATTTATTACAATCCTTTATTACCGTTGGCGGCGGCAGGCGGCAATTACACACAAAGCCCCTCGTCAGGAAGCCTATTTGGTAACAGCGAACACGATTATCCCCAATCATTCCCTCTGCCGCTGAAAACAACCTTCACACTGATTTGCTGGGTTGATTGGTGCTCAGCACCCCGAGTCTGCTGGACATTAACCAATCAGAGAACATCCAAAGGAGGAATTCATTATTCTGTGAGCCCTCTCGAAACGTACTGACACAATCTCTCAAGGCTTTTCCTCGGAGCACAGCAATGACAGAGCTAGACCCGGATTTTCGGAAGTTAACGTAGGGAGACAAAATAAATCCTGTATTTCATCCTTCTATGGGCCGCTAGAAATTAGTCATGTTAGTTTTGGTTCCTGTGTGAATTCAGCCTAATCTGCTTTTCTAACAGATATGGCCACTGAAAAAAGAATTGGCTCAAAAATCTTCCAGGGAATTTATCACTAATCTCTTTCCACGTGGAGGTATCAGTCTCAACATCAAAGCAGAAACCCTGAGATGAGCCCGGTTGTAAGCTGTAAACTGCTCTTTTGCTCTTTACCGGTGGTGGGGGAGCTAACCACACATACCTTTGCCAAACCAACCAGTTGGTCCTTATCCTTCATCTATGTTCTCCTGTGACACCCCAATATACTGTTTCGATAGGATGAATGGGACTTTAGTATTTCTAGTGCAGTATCTTTTCCCCCTCATTGTGGCATGCCGAGCCATAATGGGCCATGCAGAGGACCAACAGCAATGGTTCTTGACAGTTTAGATGAGAACTACAGTTGCAGTGGATGGCCACAAGGAGCAGCAATCAGCCTATTCCACACACAAAAACAAACTTTGACATTTGACACCAAGGTAAGATGTATGCTTCATAAGAAGCATAAGAATGAAAAAGACTTGAAGGATCGGTTTGCCGAATGAACATCTGGTTTAAGACAATTCAAAACCAGCTGCACAACAGAAATTATTTCATGTCTGTAAAACGGATATTATCACAAACCTAGTGGAAATAAGTTATGCCAACATGTGGTCCCACTCGACAGACCACAGAAGGAAGAATAGAAGAAGAAAGAAAAGTGTATATGGGTAAGTATTCTATCAGGGTTATAGGCTGCCTGGGGGAGACTGTTCATTGTCCAGTGAAAAATGTTTATTAATGTTTTAACCTTTCATTAATCCATTGATTGAATAAATAACACCAGGCAGCTAGACAACTACGCTAAATAAAGAAGCCGCATGGAAAGAGCCGTGAGAGCCACACCCTGCTGTACCCACAAATACTGCCACCATCCTGCATGAAGCATGTGTGAAGGATGCAATTGGCACACAGAACTGACATTGAGGTGTTCAGTTATCAGACTGCAGCATCAGCTGCTGTCATGTCAGCTATAACACCCTGCCGGCGCATCTCCACACTGCCACTAGATGTAGCTACAATACAAGCAACTCAAATATTTAGTTTTCGGTTGAAGTTGACTGTGACTTTATAGTGTGGACACAGTCAAAAGTACTGAGTTCCATTCATCTGCTTCGGTTTCAGGGTCCAGGTTCTGTGCACTGACACACTGGCATGACTTACTGGACACTTGAATTGAACAGAGCCATCGTTAATGTCATCAGTGACACCTGTGCTGTATCTTCTGTAAAAATAAAGAAGAAAAAAAAGACCTACCCTTGTGTGGTGTTCGGGTCTGTGGGACCCATTTTAATTTTTTTTTATCCACAGAAAAAGTAGACAATTAATTATTTTTTCAAACTCAGACTCATTGGCCTCGGCTCATTTTCTGTAAAGAATATAAATTAGAACACATTTTCACAGACCACACACTGTACATCCCCCAACACATATATATTACATACTGGATGTTCATGTCCACTGGACCCAGGGCTAAGTAGTCTGGAAATTGTAGGGCTTGTGTACCTTCACTCTGTCCTCCAGTTTGGGCCTGCTTATTGTGTGTGTGTGAGAGTGTGTGTGTGTGTGTGTGTGTGTGTGTGTGTGTGTGTGTGTGTGTGTGTGTTTAGTTGTTATGCCCCTGCCATTCCCGCACAAGGTTGCAACATTTTTGATAAATTCAAGCACTTGATTGCAATTGATTTTGGAAGAGAGGGATGCTTTTGATGATGCTGTAGAGGAAGAGGTTTCAGAATGTGAGGATTACATTTATGAAAATTCAGTCTGACTTTGAAGAAGAGGATGAGATCAGCTAGTTCCAACATGAAGATGAGCCCCAGGACCAGCCAGTCAGCAGCCAGCAAGTGAAGAAATATGGATGTCATTTATTTTTTTAATTGAATGGTCTTCTTGAACACAGATCTGGCTGCCTGTGAGGTCACTTCCTCGTATGCTTGGAACCTGATGGAGTATCACATTAATTCATACACGTGATGTAAAAAAAAGGTAGAGAGCAAATATTAACCATATATGATGTTTATGTTGCTTGTAATTGGGATGAAGTAAACATTGTTGAGTATTTTAACATAAAATTGTGTGATTGTGTTGAATTAACCCCCAAAATGCAGCAGGTCCATCAGACCCACGGACACTGGCTGAATAACAAAAATATGAACACCACACACGGGTTAAACTACGGAAATGTTATAATTGTGAGACAAGTACAGCTAGTACAAAACCTAAACGGTTATTCATTGCTTTGCTTTTATCGTAGCATTATTTGATAACCTCTGCAGGTTTTAAAACATTACAAAAACTACAGCCTTCAGCAGTGCAGTTTCATAGCAAATTGCCAATTTGTGTGCATTATTTACATATCGATGGCAAACGTTTCAGTCCTCAGACGTACAGCTTCTGGGGTTCAGGTCACTTACATACCTGCCACAGGTGCAATCAATTAGCAATCAAGTCAGTTGAGTAGAGGAATGACTTTCTAAAGGTGCTCGTTAAAATGGAAAGAAAGAAAGTTTCTGACATTTTTGTTTGGTGTTTAAATTAAAGATTCAGATGTTCTTTTCTTGCACCCTCTATTGAAGCTGTCAGTCACTGTTCAATGCCGAATAGCTGTGAAAATGACGTGTTAAATGCATGCAATAGGATTTTAGCCAAAACACATCAAAGAGTGAGAGGGTTGAATCAGAAGAAGCCATTTGGTTTCGATTATTTTTTTGTCTGTGAAAGCAAATAACCTTGTAAGTGGTTAAAAATTAATATTTGCCTGGTTGATCAGCAAACAGCAAACGTTTACATGTTTTCATGCTGCTGGTAGCATTTTAACTTCAACAATGATTACTCATGGAAGAGGCTGTTTACTGCAATGCACAGGAGTCGGCTGCATGGACATTAATGCAAACGTTTTCCACAGCCACAACCAACACAGAAATAGCAACTTGGCTAAAGGCATCAAATGTGTCAAATGCGTTCTGAGAAAGCTGACGAGTGCGTTTCAAAGAAGCTGCGAGTTCAGGGTGAGACAGATTCAACTTAACTGATTCGTTCCGCTGAGTCAACAGGATGCCTCTCTTTATACCTAACCTAACTCAAACACTGATACCAGGTCTTTGACTTTCTGAGAGATGATTAAAGTAAGCGACGACTAGACAACAGGCGTTTTGTGTGCGTGACTCTTCCTGTGTTACAGCTTATCTACTTTAAACATTTACGTTCCTCACAGACACTTCAAGGAGTTAATAATAAGTAGACTCTTCACATTTCTGCTGAAGGACCCTTGTAACACTCGGGAAATGTTGAGGGAGAAGAGGAGGTTGAGTGGTGGCACGTCATGGGGGTTATCAGGAAGTAGAGGTAAACATCCTCTCTGTGTTTGGAGAAGGTCTGACAAAAGTATCTTTTCACATTGCTCACAGGTTGATTTTATTTAATAGCTCATCCTGCTATGAAGTTATTTTTTATTAATATTACCATGCAGTATTTAGGCAACACAACTACTTGGTTAGGTTGAGGAAAAGATTGTGGCTCGGGATGAAATAACTACAGGATTGGCGATGCTTAAGTACAGAAGTAATGACCCAAATAAGTCAACGTTACAGTAACAATCTAATGAGAGCCATGAGAGTGAACCAAAACTGTAAAAATGTGTGCCGGAAAAACAAAACAAAGAACTCAAAGACAAAGAAACACTTAAGATAATCTTATAACTGAGGGGGAATGCTGAGTGGACTGGTACTGATCTGTTGGTTTGTCAAAGTCACAGTTAATATAAAGATAGTATTATAGAATTAGTTTTTCAATGTGGTTTTGAGGGAAACTCACAGGTTCATACATATTAGTTGTATCCTCTGGGTTCATAGCGACAACAAATTAGATGTGGGTGAGTAGAAAGTTGCTGACTGATTGTAATAATAATTAACTACTTCTCAACTTCATCTGGCACAGAGTGACCCATTGGTTCCTCCTAACCACATACGTCTTTTCAAGTCAGGAATTTAAAGTTTTATTTTTTAAATAGACTCAATAATGTCCTGAAAAAGCTGGCATTGTATATTCTGTCAAACGTTACTCAAATGGGAAGAAACTATATACATTCATTTGAGAATATTTTGATCGGCAGATTTATACACATTTAAAAACGAGTGTTTTAGTGAGTATTTCTGGCAGCAGGACAGCGTTTGTGGAATTGAATCAAATAAACTAGAGTTGATGTTAATCATTATGAAAAATCATGTTTGGCTCATTCATGAAGTGTTTCTCATAGTTTTTAGATGATAATGGAGTTCTTGATATGGTGCATAAACAAAGAAATGTGAAGTGCTTAATGGTCTTCTTTTTTTAATATAGGAATCACTAACTAAAGCAGCAGCAATCCGAATACACACACACACACACACACACACACACACACACACACACACACACACACACACACACACACACACGCATCACTGCCGCTTAGTCACCAAGGTAACCATCATCCACTGGCAACAGTCCCTCCTCCCTCCCTCCATCCCTCCCTCCGTTTCTTCTTCTCCTCTCTCCCCTCCCCCTCTGCTCGGCTCCAATCCACAGACAGGAACACGACGGGTGGTTGCTGCTCCCATCATGCTTTGCAGAAGGAAGCAGGAAGAAGGCGGTCAGTGAGCAGCCGAGTGGACGGCTGTACTGGCAAACACAGACCGATGTAGATGCAGAGGCACCAGTCAGGGAGGTATGGCTGATGCTGCCTCCTGTTTGCTCCTCTGGTCCTCTTCGGGTGAGTCCTTCCTCGTTTGACTTGTCAATTACAAGGAGAACAGACAACCGGTGTCCAAAATTCATGCTGGACAGCTGATGCAGCTTGTAGACATGTGGAGCGGACAGAGGATGCTGCCGGTGGATTTAAAGGAGCAGAGCGGTAATCCTCTCCGGCTGAAGGGAGAGGGGTCAGCAAAGGCGACAAGACAGGCGGAAACTCCTCACATGTTCCGATTGTTTGGTTTCGTCTGCTTTTTGTCCGTCGGAAGGGATATTCCAGTCTTACTGTGCATGGCACATTGTCATGTTAACCACACAGACACACACACACATTCCAACAGGAAGGCCCCTCTCCCTTGATAGGTCTGCAGTGTTACTGTGACTCCAATTTAAACTGTGATCGACTGTATTAGATGAAGTCAAATGCAATGTTTCCACACTGACAATGATGCCATTCAGTCCAGCACATAATGCACACAGAGACACACCCACACACGTGCACAAACACACAGAGATACACTTTTGTTTCAGATAGTTCATTTTAGTCATGATTATAAAGAAAATCCGAAGCTCTCGCTTAATTTCTGAGTTTTGTTTCTTATTGCAATGCCAGCATTAATACCATAGATGCCATTCAGTGTTTCAGTAATTACTGCTGAGTCGACCAAGATAAAAGATTTCAAAATACCACCACTTCATGTAGAGCGGGGGAATTAGCCAGTAGGTAGTTGACCTCTAGCAACTGTGCACATAGTTGTCATGTGATAAAACCTGGCTATGATGGAGATTATTTACACAAGACACATTTTTTGCTTATCAAGTTACATTTCCAGCATGCAAGGTATGCATGAGGTGTGTTTTTATACATGTTGTTGCTAAACATTGCTAAAGGCAGTTGTCTTTCCAAAGTGGTGGCTATGGGGAAAAGTGAGCCGAATGCTGCAGGGTCCATTGCGCAATAGTGCACTGAAGCCTATCAATGTGGAGTAGTGCAAAACTGGTTTTAGTTATAGTGATACACATTCTACAAAATAAACAAATGGAGGCTCAACACAGAAGTATTCAGATATATTACTCAAGTGAAAATAGCAATACACTGCAATGTAAAAATACTGTCATAATGTTGCAGCTGGTAAAGGAACAGCTATAATAATGTATTTGTTGACTTACTATATTCTTCTATTAATAATCTGATTTTGCAAAGTAACTAAAGCTGCCAGTTAAATATAGCGGAGAAAAATAAATGCTTCAAAGAAATGCTGTGATTTGGCATTCAAGGTGGAAGAAAGAAACACAATGTCTTTCCCCAACAACTTCAAGGGGAGAAGCGATTAGCAGGAAGAGGGAGCAGGAAACTGAATAACTTCTTGGGTCATTTAACAGTGAGAGAAAATTGTTTTACTGTGTGGTGAAAATTACGAGATTATACACGTTAAACTGTATCTGGTTGGTTTTGTGGTGTTAACAAAACATGGAATTAGATTTAAGAAAAAATAAGATAATTTAGGTCAGGAAAATGTATTCTTACAGATAAGATGTCTAGGTCAGGATTTATATGAAATAAACTGAAACACAGCTTCCTGGAAAAGATAAAAATATAAAATCCCTCTATGGTTAGAAGTATTATTATGGTATATTAGATTGTATGGTAATATATATGTTATCTGAATTTGAATCAAACTGCGTCCAACATCTTGATTATTCAGAAGCACAGTATCCACCTTTTTCAATTATTAATTAAATATTTAGCTGAATGACTAAAGGAGTGTTCAGTGTTGCTCTGGTTGGTTGACTATAAAGCATTTCATGAGAGTATTATTAAACCACCGTTAAAGTGTTTTTTTTTCTTTTTAAGTGAATTAGCAGGTCAGATTGTCCTCAGTGCATGGCTTTCTAATTATGAGCTCATTTTTAGAAATGTAAATGAAAAAACTAAATACTTAATATATACATTACAGTGTCTTGTTTTGATTTAACCTGGCAGGTACAACTCCCTTTTACTTCACCTTTTCACACAACACTGGTCTAATCTGAGTGTATTTGCTAGGAGACATATATAGGTTGTTTCTGTCGCCGATCACACAGATCACAGGTGTTTATCTCCTGTTTGCTATGCAGTCCTCTACAAGGATGTATTTGAACAGTATGACTTGCTGACATAGGGGTCTGTGCTCACTTTGCAAAGATGATTGCAGGCCCTGGCCGTCTGCAGGGCAGATATACACTGTGATTCAGTAAAATATTGACTGGATTTAACTTCTTGCCCAGAGTGGCCTCTCACACTCACACACACACACACACACACACACACACACACACACACACACACACACACACACACACACACACACACACACACACAAGGTTTCTAGTTGGTGCACATGTTGACAAGCCCCACCCACTCTTGGTGACCCAGCCAATAGGAGACTGATTGGGTGAGCAAAGGGCTGCTCTTATCTCACTATTTATCCAGCTGAGATCCCACTCACATCTACTGTTGTCCGGCTGCTCGGATGACACTAGAGACAAAGAGAGAGAGAGAGACATATGACACATGAGAAGAAGTTAAAAGAAGATTTAAATACGACACATCAGAGGCTCGTGGTCCTGTTTGTCCCTGTGCCAGTGACTCTGCAGGTAAGTGTGTTGTCACACATTACTGACTGTAACTGTGTGTCCAAGAAAGAACCACTGATGTTGTTTTAAGTTGTTTTTTATTACTTTTGGAAAGTCACAGTTTTGATCTGTAGGTGATAAGATGTTTATGGCACAAACTTTATTTTATAGGTCATTTAGATTATATTAAACCTGTAGGGCCATCAATATTCTTTCATGGACTATTTTAAGAGTATCTACAGTCAATAATTGTTGGAGTAACTACTTTTGAATAGGTAAGAATTACAGTAAATCCTACATTTCTGCTCTCATGCTCCAATCAGGATGATTTCCCATCGCATGTCTGACTTGATTTTCAGAGTTTTCTGCTAAGAAAAGATGGTTTCCACTGTATTAATTTGGAAGCCATTACTTACATTGGGGAGTTGTTGGTTGGACCTTTCCTTAGCCCTGACACCAGCAAGTTTTTCTAGAGTAATTTTCCACAAGACTCATCTCTTATCTAGTTTATTAAAGTCAAGAACTTAAGAGTGTCATTTTTAGTGGGAATCACTTTCTTTTATGACTTTTCATTCATATCAAATCTATTAGAAATTGCCTCTCGACGGAAGTTTAGTTAAACATTAAGGTTTGGAGAATGATTTGCACCTTTTCATAAGCACCTGTTCTCCAAATCAACGAGTATTGGGCTGATTTTTATCTGGTTGTCATGTCATGAAACTACCGGTATTGTTGTGTCGACTAAGGACAATAGTCCTGGCTTCAGTAGTTTAGCACTGTTTGAAAATTCTTCAACTGGGGGTCTAAATGACACTCAAGTAATGATATTTGTCATAAAATTAGGGTATACTTTTGGTCAAAGATTGACATAATTCTTTTCAATTGAAGACCTTATAGAACTTCATTGATTCAAATTGGTGAAAAAAGAGTTAGATTCACCCCTTTAGACTTGTAACTTGACAGGGTAGAAAAGACTTTACATGAAAGGCAAAGAAAGGAAGCTTCACAGTCTATGGTAATGTCTCAGCATTTAGAGGGGATTCCTTTATCACATGATTAAAGGCGGAGAACATTGATTAGAAACAGTTTCCAGAGACAGCTTGGATCGAATATTCAGGGTTGACGCTGAAGTAAATCTTATTATTTGGGTCCAAAAGGTCCTCAGTGTGACTCCTGCCATGCTCAGCAGTCAATCAGGTGTGCTTCTTGAAAGAGGACCTTGTTTAGGTGGACATTTTGTTGGCAGCGGGGTTAAACACAAATGTGAGGTCTTGGTCTCTTTTTTGTCAAATTGTTAAAGGCTCATTATTTATCTCCCGTGTTTTTTATCTGTTAGACAGGTCAGGCTGGATTTATGAGACCCATATGAACACAGACTGGCCTCTGTATTGGTTTGTTTTCCATGCAAAGTGAGCAAGTAATGTCAAGCAAAGTCAAACTGCCTCTAAACAGCGAGTGGAAGAGGAAAACAACAACATGTAACTTAAATGTAATTTAAACAAATGCAAAGATACAAATCTGATTTACACATAAAATAAATAATTTCACTCTTCTTCACCCCGTCATATCAGTCCGTGGTGACACAGGAAGTCTAAATCACAGCACATACCAGTGTTGTGATGGCCGAGGCTGATAGCACATCTTTGAGAGTGTTTAATGGTTTCTGTGACATGGCCATCTCCGTTGAGACGCAGCTGTACAGCAAACGGCAAACAGCTAACCTCGTGAGAAAGGCCTTATGCAAGCAGTCGATCATATTTTCATTCATGAGTGTCGTGAATGTGTTGAACATTAGCTTTCATTTGATGACGTGTAAGTTAAATAGGTGTCGTCAGTTATGGTTTCTGAAAAACAATTGAAACTGTTTCATGGTAGTTTTCTGTGAAAACACACACAAACAGAATTAAGACCATCATGTAGCAGTGATACTATTTCAACTGTAGGATACAATATTTCTTTAAAGTATAATTTAATCCCTTTATCATTCTGCCCCTTTTTCTGTAGGGGAAAGGGTGGGGGCAGGGGATGTATAGGAGATAAAAGGTCAACTGTATATTCCACATAGAAGTGGTATACACCATCTGAAAGCTGGGACCTTGAAGATGAATTTGACACGAAGCACAAGTTATTGTATTCAAAAACCAGAAATTAAATGAATTAATTAATTTAATTAAAGTGTATTTTGAAAATATATAAGGGCTTAGAACATTATGATGGAAGTATATGGGGTCCATTAACATGCTTCTATTATGTCTCGTAAGTTGTTGATACCATTTACACAGATTTGGTGCTAAATTTAACCTGCAGGAACAACATAGAACATATCATGCTATAATTTAGAATAAAAACTTAATGACATTTGGAGGTTCCTGTGGGAATTGCATTTTTCTGCATTTGGGTGGCGAGTACTTCTGTTCTGAAAACTGCTCAGAAACCCGTCTCTTGTCCATATACCTAAAAGGTAAGCCAGCCAGTCAGCGGCCCCCGTCAGCACGCTAACAGGTTAAAGGAACAGTGTATAACATTTAGGGAGATTCATTTGCCAGAAATGGAATAACATAGTCATTACTGTTTCAAAACTAAACATTTCCAGATTTTTCTATATTCCAGAAGCAGCTCCAAGATTTCACATTTTTCTTGCAGTCCATGTAAAGATGTTTTCTTTTCTCTCCCATTGTTCTGGCATACTTTTATAATGGCCGTGTCCTCTCTCAGCCCACATGACCGCAACACATCAGAACACAGGGACAGATAACCAGCCATGGGTGCGGCACTGGTAGGCCTATCAGTATAGTGAAGAGTGAAAGTGTCAAAACATAGACGGAGTTCAGGTGAAGGACTTGAAAAGATGTGGATGCTACAGTACTATAATGTGCTCACAACAGTGCGTCTCAGTCACTGACTAACCGGTGTCCTTGGAAAAGGAGCTCATTAACACCGGACACAATGTTAGTCCATCACCTTTACCATGAAAGACACTTTGCAGTCTGTACTGTTGCACAACTATTCATTGAAGTTTAACTGCACAATTGTCTTTGGTTTACTATTTGATTTTGGAAAAAATAAAGTCAACCACCGTAAAACACTGAATTCATAATCCTGACTGAACATTACCGACCCGAAAAACTACAAATAGCACCCAAGTGAATCTGTAAATGCCCCAGAATTAAAATATACCACAGCAAACATGCATAGTGTGAGAGTGCCCTCACTAGAAGATAGATTTGACTTTTAAAGTCATCTCTAATGATATTCACTGTTTCCATTTCCGTGTCTTTGTCCTCTATATCTCCCTCCCTTCTCTCCCTGCCTCCTTTTTCTCTGAAGATGATCTTACAGGAGCACAGCTGACCACAGTATCCACCTCCCCTCCTTCTTCCTCTCACCTTGCTGCCTCCTCTTCCTCAATAAGACCATGGAGGAGGTCACCAAGGTCACGCCACCTCTCCTGGAGCGTCGGGCTCGCCAGCGCCAGCCCGCCGTTTCAGTCCTCAAATCCAAGCTGAAGCAGGGTGTGACCTGCTCGGTGCCCAGAGTCCGATCCACCCTGACCGGGTTCTTCCCCGTTGTGCGCTGGCTGCCTAAATACAAGCTCCGCGAGTACGTCTGGGGCGATGTGATGTCCGGGGTGATCATCGGTATCATCTTGGTGCCGCAGGCCATCGCCTACTGCCTGCTGGCAGGAGTGGAGCCCATCTATGGATTATACACCTCCTTTTACGCCAACATCATCTACTTCCTCATGGGGACGTCCAGACATGTCTCTGTGGGGATCTTCAGCCTCATGAGCCTCATGGTTGGACAGGTACTGCAATGGATCGCAGGTGGCAAACAATGGTCACACAATTTGGGTATTTTATGAAATTTAAATATAAAATTGTATTTATCTTAAATGGAAATAACTGTATACAGTGGCTTGCAAAAGTATTCATACCCCTTGAACGTTTCCACATTTTGTCAAATTACATGCCACAAACATAAATATTTTTTATTGGAATTTTATGTGAAAGACCAACACAAAGTGTCACACAATTGTGAAGGACAAAGAAAATTATACATGTTTTTTAAAAAAAATCACAAACCTCAAAACTGAAAAGTGAAGTGTGCAAAATTATTCAGCCCCCCTGAGTCAATACTTTGTGGAACCGCCTTTTGCTGCAATTACAGCTGTAAGTCTTTTGGGGTATGTCTCTACCAGCTTTGCACATGTAGAGACTGAGATTTTGGCTCATTCTTCTTTGCAAAATAGCTCAAGGTCAGTCAGATTAGATGGAGAGCGTTTGTGAACGGCGGTTTTCAGATCTTGCCACAGATTCTCGATGGGATTTAGGTCTGGACTTTGACTGGGCCATTCTAACACATGAATATGTTTTGTTTTAAACCATTCCATTGTAGCCCTGGCTTTATGTTTAGGGTCGTTGTCCTGCTGGAAGGTGAACCTCCGCCCCAGTCTCAAGTCTTTTGCAGACTCCAACAGGCTTTCTTCCAAGACTGCCCTGTATTTGGCTCCATCCATCGTCCATCAACTCTGACCAACTTCCCTGTCCTTGCTGAAGAGAAGCACCCCCAGAGCATCATGCAACCACCACCATGTTTGACAGTGGGGATGGTGTGTTCAGGGTGATGGGCATTGTTAGGTTTCCGCCACACATAACGTTTTGCATTTAGGCCCAAAATTTTTATTTTGGTCTCATCTGACCAGAGCACCTTCTTCCACATGTTTGCTGTGTCCCCCACATGGTTTCTGGCAAACTGCAAACAGGACTTCTTATGGTTTTCTTTTAACAATGGCTTTCTTCTTGCCACTCTTCCATAAAGGCCAGATTTGTGGAGTGCACGCCCAATAGTTGTCCTGTGGACAGATTCCCCCACCTGAGCTGTGGATCTCTGCAGTTCGTCCAGAGTCACCATAGGCCTCTTGGCTGCATCTCTTGTCAGTGCCCTCCTTGTTCGGTCTGTAAGTTTAGGTGGACGGCCGTGTCTTGGCAGGTTTGCAGTTGTGCCATACTCTTTCCATTTCCGGATAATGGATTGAACAGTGCTCCGTGACATGTTCAAAGCTTGGGAAATCTTTTTATAGCCTAACCCTGCTTTAAACTTCTCAACAACTTTATCTCTGACCTGTCTGGTGTGTTCCTTGGACTTCATGGTCCTGTTTGCTCCCCAATATTCTCTTAACAAACCTCTGAGGCCGTCACAGAACAGCTGTATTTGTACTGAGATTAGATTACACACAGATGGACTCTATTTAGTCATTTGGTCAACATTCAATCATTCAGCAGTCATCAGGCAACTTCTGAAGGCAATTGGTTGCACTCCGATAGGGGCTGAATAATTTTGCACACTGCACGTTTCAGTTTTTTATTTGTGAAAAAAATGTAAAATCATGTATAATTTTCTTTGTACTTCACAATTGTGTGACACTTTGTGTTGGTCTTTCGCATACAATTCCAATCAAATATATTTATGTTTGTGGCGTGTAATGTGACAAAATGTGGAAACGTTCAAGGGGTATGAATACTTTTGCAAGCCACTGTAAGTTGTTTGGATAATGGAATGGAAAGAAAATGTGAATGAAATAAAACACTAGTATTTAACACTTGCAGATTTAAATGGATAATACAAATTTGCTAAAAAAATTAATTAAACATTATTAGGACATTTACATTTTTGCAAATTATTTCCAATAGGCTACTTGTCACTGGGAAGACGTCAATTAGGAGAATTGATTACTCAATGCCACTGAATTGTACTGTTTTTTACGGGTGTATTTCTTAGATTTTAATGGATTGATTAAGACTTCTACTTGACTGCAGGTGGTGTATAAGGAGATGTTCCTGGCAGGTTTTGACCTCAATGAGGACTCCAAAGCGTTGGGCAATGACTTGTTTAATGCCACACCGGGCACTAACCTCACGGCTGGTCCACTTCACAGTGTGGAGCTAATGGGTATGCAGTGTGGGAAGGAGTGTTACTCCATCAGCATCGCTGCTGCCCTCACTTTCCTGGTCGGCGTCTATCAGGTAATATATGCAGGTGCATTTCTTTGTAGCGCTAAGGACAATCAATGGCCCTCAATTTATTAGTATCTAGAGTATTGACCGCATGATAGCGCTAAATATAAAGTCGGGGGATCACTGGTTAGTAACCAACAACTCCTAATCTCCTCACCAGGTCGTGATGGCCGTATTTCGGCTGGGCTTCGTCTCTGTATACCTTTCGGCTCCAATGCTTGATGGTTTTGCCACGGGAGCCTCTTTCACCATCCTCACCGTGCAGGCTAAATACCTGTTGGGTCTAAAGATCCCCCGTCACCAGGGCTATGGCACAGTTGTCGTCACCTGGATCAACATCTTCGCCAACATTCATAGTGTCAACCTGTGTGACCTCATCACGAGCACCATCTGTATCTCTATATTAGGTAAGGTTATAAACGGCCTCATGTGCTTCAAAGTTACTGATACAACAGTTCCAAGAATGACATGGTGAGGCATCCAATCCTGGCCATACATTTCTATAGCCTAAAAAGATAACTCTAAACTGTCTTTTTTTGTTATTGTAGTGGCAGGGAAAGAGATCCAGGAGCGCTTCAAGGGTCGTCTTAAGATCCCTCTGCCTACTGAGCTGATAGTCGTGGCAGGAGCTACACTGGCCAGCCATTTTGGGGAGCTGAACAGCAAATATGGCACCAGTGTATCCGGTCACATCCCCACAGGGTTCATTTCTCCCCAGGTGCCCAGCTTTAGTCTGATGTCACGGTTGTTACTGGATGCCGTTCCTTTGGCCGTCATTAGGTAATGTGCCAGACATTTAACTTCCTGTTTGTGCGGCTTCCGCGTATGTCTCTTATATGGATTGTTAAAGATTAATTCACAGGCTCAATTGGTAAACAAACTTTCATTTTAACTTTTAGTTTTGCCTTCACGGTGTCGCTGTCCGAGATGTTTGCAAAGAAAAATGGCTACACGGTTCGTCCCAACCAGGAGATGCTGGCCATCGGCTTTTGTAATATTATCCCGTCCTTCTTCCACTGTTTCACCGCCAGTGCAGCATTGGCAAAAACCATGGTGAAGGACTCAACGGGCTGCCAGACACAGGTGAATTTCATACTTTTGAAAACTGTTTGAAAAGTGTCCCTACAGTTGGCACGTTCTTGCTTTCCTTGCCTGAGTGAATGGTTTCTAGGAACATCACTAAAGTCAGTCTTGAGGATTCAGAGGAGCAAAACATACTGCATTATATCTGTTCATGTTAAGTCTGTAGAAGATGCTCACTATAATATCTCTTTCTTCCTCTGTCTCTTTTTATTTCTCTGCTTCTCCCTCAGATTTCCAGTCTGATCAGCGCCCTGGTTGTGCTTCTCGTCCTTCTCTTCTTTGCGCCTTTCTTCTACGCCCTGCAGAAGTGTGTTCTTGCCTGTATCATCATTGTAAGCCTCCGTGGGGCACTGAGGAAGTTCAAGGATGTCCCAGCTAAGTGGCGCGCCAGCCGGAACGACGGTATTGTGTGGTTAGTCACCATGTCAGCCACGGCTCTGATCAGTGTGGAGGTTGGCCTTGTGGTCGGAATATGTTTTTCCATGATCTGCGTCATCTTTATGACCCAGAACCCTAAGGTGAGTAATAGACTTAATGCTGATAATGGTTTTGGAAAACCGATGCAAATGACAATAATTCCAGCATGTGGAGAGACCTTGGCCTTTAGTTATCACATGATCTCATCTAATCTGATGTCCAATTCCAGGTCTCTCTCCTGGGCCGAGCCAATGACACAGATCTTTACGAGGATCTGGACGAGTACAAGAACCTGGTGGCGCCACCTCGGGTTCAGGTATTCCGTTTCCAGGCTCCGCTGTACTACGCAAACAAGGAATCATTCCTCAAATCCCTCTACAAAGCTGTCGGAGTTGAACCTTTCCTGGAGCTGACTAAGAGGAGGAAGGCAGAGAAGAAGGCCAAGGAAATGTCCTCAAAGCTTGTCAAGGCAAATGGGGATAAAAACAACTTAGAAGTTGTTATAGGACTTGTACAAAGAGAACTGGCTTTCCACACAATCGTCTTAGACTGCTCTGCCATACCCTTCATGGACACAACAGGCATGGCCACATTTATAGGGCTGGTCAATGAATACAAAGAGATAAGTGTGAGTGTGCTCCTTGCGAACTGTAACACCTCAGTCATTGATGCCCTGCAGAAAGGACAATTCTTTGGGGAAAATGACAAAGACATGAGCAGCCTGCTGTTTCATAACGTTCACGCGGCAGTTCTTCATGCAAACAGCACATCTGCAGCAGCAGAAAGCAGGTCAGAAGACTCTGGGGTTTAGAACAGCTGGAAGAAGAAGCAATTTAGGTATGCTATCATGATTTGAGGTATGCTTATACTGCAAGTTAGCTTTGAGATCGCTATCTAGAAAGCTTTGGGGTACTTGGGGTAACCAAGAGGATTCAATGATGAAGAGTATCCTATCAAGTAATTGGTTGATGCTTTGTGCCCGTTCAGTACCTGGATATTTGGTTCCGATATCATTCAACTGTTTTCTCCAAATTCATTGGAATTGTAATATCAGTTTTAGCAAAAGAACCCAAAAATCTATTTTGTGGACAGACCATTTTGCTAGTTTAGTAAAGGCTCCCTCTTAACTGTCTCTATGGTGGCCTTGCAAAAAATATGAAAATACAGCATGTGGTTCAGAAAACTTCAGAAAACAATCCAAGCTTTGAGTCAACCAGAAGATTTTTGAATGTCATTTTTTTCAATAAAGGAGACCCAAATGGAAATATCAGAAAATGGCCTGCCCCAGCAGGTAATGGTAAACATGCCCGACGTAGTCAAACTCCCTGGTTAGTTCCTGTCAAGTGATTTGTGTCACATTATCAAAAGCAACGTTGACTAAAATGAAAGCTGTTTTAACTTTTTATATTGCTTGAAGCCTTGGGCCAAAGTCCATAATGGCTGTAATCCAGGAGTCCAGAGTTCACACATGAAGATTCAACCACTATTAGCAGTTTTCCCTAATCTTCCAACTATGACATTGGAGCGCGAAACATTCCAGTTAAACTCGTCCTGACTGAAAGAAGAAGCACTCGTTCGTGGCTCACCAGTGCTTGTTCAGCCTCAGTCTCACAGACAGCTTTGTTTTACAAAATGCGTGTACTCTTGCCCTGTTCTCTGGTGACCCAGCAATGGCAGCTGTATCTGCTCCTAGAGCTGTTCTCGTAAAAATAAAGGATTTACACTCATCCATAATCTCTTCTCAGGTTCTGGATGAAAGCAAGTTATCATTTGGTGCTTCTGAAATGTGTATCCAAACTAATGGCAGCAGGTGATACCACATATTTTATCAAAATACTGGTTTGTTCAATCAAGTGTTTTGTGACTTACAAAATTAGAACAGATTTAGTCTCTTTGTTATTAAATCACAGTTTTTCCTTTTGTCTTTTATTTGGTTGCTGCCAAGTGCAAAACTTGTCTTGAAAGTACCCTTGATCTATGTAATACTTCAAAAAGGATGTATTTTTACTTGTAATACTTTATCATACAGTTTTGATAAACTGCCATTTTATTAAAATAGACAATTGCTTTGGTACATTTAGAAACCTAACACTTTATATTTTCCTACACTTATTTTGTCATCAAATGTAAAACACTGTCAACACTGTGAATGTCAACACTGTTTGACATTCACTCATGCACAGTACAAACACTGCCTTATTGTTTAATACTTGAATTAAACTGATACGTTTTTAGTGAAGAGCTTGTGTCTCTGACTCAATTATTGCCTTTGATAACAGACATGTATCATAGCAAGGGAATATCTATGGAAATTAATGTTTTTTTTCACTTTGGTTTTTGTACACATTGCAAGAGATGCAGGTAGGCGTATGTTTTGTTTTCTAAGGCTAGTTGTTTTCCTGTTTTCAGTCTTTATGCTAAACTAAGCTAACAACATTAACTAACTAACACATTTAACAGACAGATATGAGTGGTATCAATATTTCCATCTAACGCTCAGCAAGAAAGTGAATAAAAGAATTCAATCTCATAATGTCCAACTATTCCTTTAACAAAGCAAAAAAAAAAGTCTCCTTACTGAAAGTAAACCCAGAGGAAATGAATTATAAGAAAACTGTATTTTCACAGTTGTTTCCCATCATTACTGTGTCAGACACCATTTGCACAAATATGAATTACTGCATAAGGTGATTTTGTGCTGGTATATCATTTTCTAACATAACTATCATAATAAAGCCACTGCAGAGGAAAATTACAATCATTCAGGATGACAGCATTGCAACCAGACAGGAGCTGAATCACAAAAGTATTGTTTGTGTTTGAAATACATTTTAAACTGAGATGGTCTTAGTGCACAATATAGACAGAGGATGATTTGCCGTAACTTTCCTGCTTCTGAGACCGATACTTTGAGCACGTGACCCGGCCACGGGCCTGCTGAGTCATCAGGAGAGCCCTGTGTTTAACAAGCATGTCATTTTCAATTTGCTAAATGAAGAGAATCCCTCGACACCGGCTGAACAGAAAGCCCTCAAATGTGAAACAGTCTGAGAAGTCACCTTCTTAGAAGACAATAGATGGTTAAATTGGTCAAATCTGGCAACAAACTTGTTTCCTTACATCTAGACAAACCGGTGAACTGAATGCGGGTGTATGTGCGTGTGATAGACACAAATCTGAAAATCTTCTTTGAACTCTTGCTTGTGAATTGGTAGCTTTACCGATACTGCCCTCTATTGTTTAATTATATGAACAGCAGAAATGAGCACATTGATATCGATTAGGTTAAGACATTAAAATCAATCAAAGTATTCCTGAGCTATTCATAAAAGACAACCAAACTATTTATTTCCCAGCATTCTTTATTCATTCTAAATGTTTAAAAATATAATTTCACATAGGCACTGAAATAAATATTATACATTTTGTATATCAGCGCGTTATCATATAAATTATATTCAAGGAAACACAAACACGGGATAAAACAATCATGAGATGATTTTTATGTTTATGATTAGATAAAAAGTCAAAACACACTCAAAAAGGCAAAAATAAAGTCACTTCCTTCATTGTGCCACTTCTAGTTCTGCAGCTCTGTGGCAGTAAGTGATAACAACTAAAATTCATAACTTGTTCCAAGCATTCAATTTAACTAAATACCATACTGGCCTTGTTGTGTAATAGCAAAGATGAAATCTATCTGAGTTTGATCATCATTAGTTTTTTACCCAATTGGATTGTAACAGTAAGTGTGTGTATAGTACTAATACACAAAAGATAAGGCAAAAACATACAAACATCATTGGAATTATGTAATAAAGCAAACACTAAACCTTTAAATATGTCCCATAGAGTGCGGAGGGGAGTGTAACACTTTAACACTGGCCTCATTTAAACAACAGCATCAAATAGACAATAACGACGATGTTTCACACGATTAGCTTTTATGATAGACTATATGACCGAAAGGCTGCAAAGGTGACATCTGATAACAATTTGGGCTTTAGGTACCTGCCTTATCAGCCACAGGGGTTGACCAATAAGTGAGAGTTAAAAGTGCTACTACTCACTGGATTGTCAGCAAAAATGTCTTAATTGTCCAGTTCAAACTGTTGTCAAAGGGTCATTTCATCCATATTACAATCAACATTTTTTGCTCATTTCAGCCATGCAGACTCAGGTTTAGGAACCACTTTCTAACAAAACATGCAGTAGTCGGTGACACCAGAATCATTTACCATGATGTCAGGAGACCAGAGATGATCAACAGATTTAGCCAGTGAGTCAGCCTTTTTTCCACCACTTGCCTTGTGATGACACATCCTGTTTACTGGTTTACATCCAATACTCTACGAATAGCAATTATATCAAAAGGGGCTGATTGTACAATATTCTGTACTAACTCTGTTGCTCTGGTATTAAGGCTGATATGACATCTTGCCTAGTATATACTGGCCTAACATACTGGATTTGACCACTGTAGAGTTATTCGAAACATCCACCTTATTTGTTCCAAAGACAAGATACACAAGGTACACACACAAAAATCAAGCAGGTTCAAGAAAATAATGTACTGTAGGTTAAATATGGTTCCTACATGTTCTTCGTATATATTGCAGATTGATCGTTGATTGACCTTTAACTATTTGTTCGAAAGCTTTAAGTGCTTGAGGCGCTGAGACGTTACATATCCCAGAGTTCACAGTGTTCATATGTGGATTTCCCAGTTGTCATGTTTTTTGTTCTGTGTTTTCCACATTTCATCAAGACATGTCATACAAGCTAACCTCATAGGAAATGATGAAGAAACAACAAAAGGTAATTGTTCACACACCATTATTGTTTGATTCAACAGAATCCTCGTAGATATTTGTAAAAACTTCTGTACAAACACAAAAAATATCCAAATCTAAACCAACCATGAGATAAAAATGATCACCAGTTAAAAAAACACCAGACCTTAGTCTGTTTCTACAAACTTAAATTCCAGCTTCATGCATCTTAATGGATATGGCGGTTAAGCGATTTTAAGGTGTACAGTAGCGTCTAGCCACTCCCAGCTGATATCTACTGTTGGAGACAGTAAACTTAATGTATACACTGGCCTTTAACAGCAGTCAAACAGTTACCAGCGGCTCAGTGAAAGATAAGAGCTACCATGAGACTAAGTTTTACAACTTAGCAGCTAGTGGTTGAAAAAACCTTGAGGCAGCAACTTCTAACCAGCAGCTAACTGATAAGAAGTGGTTGAGTATTAACATAAAGAAGTTTAACTGATGTCTACTAGCAGTTATAGCTTGTTAGTCTGCTACCCATTGCCTTTCCAGAACATTGTTGGATCAGTTCAACTTAGCTGCTGCTGCTGGTCGGGCAGGACTGCCTGTGCCTGAAGTGCATGATGTGTACGGCTGTCTGGTGCCACCAGTAAAACATCACCACCACCAGTATGTGCCACACCTGGTGGCTGGCACCCAGGTAGTTGAGCTGGCCTATAAGAAGAGGGGGGAGGGGGAGAAAAGGCTCTAAATACTGTTCATATTGTTTTTCTTCATTCACGTACTTTTGTCACAATGTACAAAATTGAAAATATATTCATTTTTAGGAGGTTGCTTAACATTTAAATGTCTAGAAACAGTACATCGGTCTATCCTTATATTCTCACATACACAGCTGCCTGTCGACCCTGTACGGGTTCATTGGGACGTCTGCATAATGGTGCCATCGTGAACGTTATTAGTAACACCTGGGATTCTCCTGCTACGACAAGTCAAACATATCCACAGTGAAAGAGCCCACAGCACTGGGCTTTGCCTCGTTAAGAAGTAATTAAGGAAATCTGTTTCAGCTGCCGGATTTTCCAGGTCAGCTGAGGATTTAACAAATGCTACTTAACAATACAGCTTCATTGTTGTACAAGTACATTTTGATCAGTACGAAACAACCTAATATTGTACAACTTGTTTCCCTCTACAATAATAAGACTGCCTCATTTCAAGATACTACAGTATTAATAATCTGTAAAAAATAGTATATGATTTTTTGCGATATCCTAAACTTGCAACATCTCCAGTACCATACACATACTGGACTATAAGTAATGCATTTGAACACATTGAAGTCTTCAGTCTGTCACATATTCTGAGTTTAAAAAAAACAATTGGAGGTAGTTGTGACACTGTTTCATTGTAGTTACACAGTGTCATTATTTTAAAACTTATTGTAGCGTTTCCTTCGTGTCTTTACTTTTTACATCTGTACATCGACCAGATGTTTAAGGTAAACCTCAGATATGACAACCTCCAGTGGTTTTTAAGTTGTTTCTACAGAACCACTGGGTTTAGACCCAAACTACAGATGCAGTTTAAGCTGCAGCTTCTGAGACCAGATCAATGAGGTTTAAGAGGCCGTCTTCTGCGACTCTTCACTGAGACGACAAAACACAATTTACACTGATAAACAATAAATGGCCACTTTTGTTTATTCATAGTCACACAGTAACCTCAATTACAGATGTATTTCTCGTTGACTTGAGCAAACGTCTCACTTGTTTTAACGCCACAGCTCCCCACTTGTGCACCCATAGAGACGGAGCAGAATGACTCACCGGGGAAGCAGCGTTCGGGCATCTTGGTGACGTAGAACAAGAAGGCAGATCCAGCTATCAGGTACATCACGAGCACACGAGGCAGGAACAGCTGCACGTGCAACAAAAAAACAAAGTTTGTATCGCTGAACGTTGTACAGTCGGGGAGAGAAAGTGCTGAGATTCATGAATGGTCACATGGTCACCAGAGGAATACTCCGTTTCCTGACCTGTACAACGTCAGTGGCGAATCCTCCATTGAGCCAGACCCAGTGACATGCCGGAATCACACTGATGCCAGCCACACAGCAGAAGATCGTCGTCCGAATCCGTTGCCAGTCGTTGCTGAGGTAATGCGGGTGGACCTGAGCGCAGAAGACGGCCAGGATCAGGGACAGCACTGTCAGCAGGTAGACCTGTCGCCAAAACTGCAGGAGAGGAGAGCGACGAGATTAGGTACGGTCTAATCAGAGCTGGAGCATCTGTTTCTTTATTAGCATCTTGAGGATAAAATAAATAGAAAATGTCGAGGGTTCACACTTACAGCGTTACAGTAGAAGGCGTAGAAGAGCCCGGGCACATAGCAGCCCAGGATGCCAACAGAGATGCCTGCGTAGTCCAAAGACAGCCAGAGACGGCAAGTCTTCTCTGACCGGTGGCACGAGAACAGGTGATACCCCACAGAACACAACATGCACACCTGCAGTAAAAAAACAAACACACAGTACCATTTACAGACTGGAGAGAAAAAGCACTCATGACATCCAACACAATTCGTATTATTGTTTTATGTTTAGAGCTTTCTTTGTGAATGTCATTATTGACAATACATATTTACCTTTTCTGATTGGAAATCAACACAAACCTTCTGCGACTGCAATACATTAACTTATATCAAGGAATAGTGATTTTTGAGGACAATCTAGAAAACAATCTAGATACTCACAATATCCACTTATATGGACAAAGAAAGGGGTTTAAAGAGTGTGCGGGTCACAAATACTACACTATATACCTACTGTAAGGGAGGATCACACCGACACGAACCGTACACAGCTAACACAGAAACAATTAACGCCGTCTCAATGGACCTTTGAACCGCTCTACCATTGCTATTGTTTTATAGTACAACATACTGTGCCCAACTTTATACAACAGCCACACCTACACACATCTTACACACCTGCGTGGCTTGAGGTGAACTGTTTGCGCGGCTGCGGCAAGAAACGTGAACATCCATGAATCAGTTTATTAAGCCATACATACTTTATTCAGATACAGTACAAATACCAAGCTAATGCTGTTCATAACTAACTGATACTTGTAAACAGAGTTAAAAAGCAAACTGTAATTACTGTTAAAGTAATACAATTACAGACATATACGTATTGTTTTTTGCAAGCATGAACACTCGGAGGACCAAAGACAGCTTGTGATATTAACGTGGAGCGGTTCACATTCAGCTTCACGTCTAAACACCCCAGTGATCAACAAGATCTGGACGAGTGTGTGAGACTTTGTTCGATACCAGCGACTTCTCCAGAGGACGGTTAGCCAAAGCATTTTTTACCTGGAAGCAGAAGAGTCCTATAGCATAGATGACATAGTCCTCTCTTTTCGCTCCAGAGGCTGGCAGTACGGATGAGAGGTCGTTGACCCCCAGAAAGAAGAAGAGCAGGAAACCGAGAAGGTGGCTCCAAATGTTCACAGTCTCATTGGACAGGATGAAAATACTGCAATGGAGAAGAAGAAAACGCACCTCAACGACACTTGCATAACCGTATACGATTCTACAGCATTGACACCAATAGACAAAAAAAGTACAAAAAGAAGCACAGTGAATAAGAACGAGTCCTGTAAATGTCTTATCTTATCTTATCTTAAGTCTTAAACTCCTATCTAAAAAGTACATCCAACATGACACCCACCTCCTCAGGCAGAGTTTCGAGGGCAGGTGGGCCCTGTAGCCGCCTGTGATGAAGGGGTTTTCTTTGAGGAAGAGGGGGATCTGTTCGTAGGTGTACAGCCGTATCCTCTGGGGTATCAGCACCGGCCAGTGCTGGTAGCTGCCCAGCTCTATGTAGTGGGCCGTCTTCAGCAGCTTCTGGGGCATCTTCAGCTGCGTCTCGCTCTCAGCCACTGGCAAGGTGGGAAAGGTTTAGGCTGAGAGAGAGAGAATTATTATACAATTAGATTGATATATTAAGGATTGGATTATATAATAATAATAATAATAATAATAATAATAATAATAATAATAATAATAATTGTGTCAAGAAACACAACTGTTTCCTTGTCTTTTAACACATTTACTGTAATCTTGTTGTTGTAATGCTTTGGCAATATTGTCTTTTTTTACATTCATGCCAATAAAGCTCATTGAATTGAGAGAGAGAGAGAGAGAGAGAGAGAGAGAGAGAGAGAGAGAGAGACTACCGGTGAAGGAGAGGCAGCTCTGTGTAATTCGTTTTAATTCATTTTCTATTAGTAAAAGAGTTATAGGATGGAGAATTTCTAGAGCAGAAAACAGTGCTGACATCTCGTGTTTGTGAAACATTTTAAAACGTGTGTTTACATGGAAGCTAGCTTGTTGGTGTCCATGTTTCCTGACTCCTTCATCCTCTCCAAAGCATGCGTTTACTACAGTGTATTAACACCCGCAGCGCCATGACTCAACGCAGATGCTATTACCTATTCCACTTGGAAATAAAGCTTTTTTCTTTTTTTTTAAAGCAGCCAAACAGACATACTGGCATCTCTTCCAAAACAATGAATGAATGAGCGTTTCGTTAATAGCGAGTCCCGGAGAGCAAAGGGAGGCGACGCTAACCTTGCCCGTCATGTTCTGTACCGGAGGAAGGGATTCACACACACCGGGTTACACAGCTCACCATTAGCCGGACCGTCGACGTCCTTGTTCGGACAAATCCGCCATAACCGTGTGATTATTAAGATGGCCTCGCGTTAAAAAAACGTTAAAAACAAAAAAAAACATTTTAGAGAGAGAGAGAAAACAAACAAAACACATATACTCAGCTAAGCTACTGGGTGACGCCGAACCTGTTTTCTTCTTTCTGGTGTTAAAGGAGGAGACGGCACGTTACCGCCACCAGCTGGTGAATGTGGAGCATTGCACCTGGAGCCAAAGTAACGAGCTACGCTGCATTCTTAAAATCCTCTGTAAAAGTGGTGTGTGTTTATTTGCATGGAGAAGAGAGAGTGCAATGATTGGAGAGGGACATGCAACACGAGTCTCTGTCTCCTAGTCCAACTGCTACACCCAAAAAAACACAGACCACATAATCCATAACAGCCGTCCATGAAATATGGAAAGGGGATCCCTGCTAGTGCACGACTAAACAGAATAGATGTAATTTGCTGACACAATGACTTTGGTATGTTACGACTACACCCTCCTTAAAACATTGAAATTAAACATGGGAAGCTGTGAGCAGTTGCTGCATTACATCCCTGCAAACACAATGACATTTATAATTACAGTGCTACACCACAACATAACTCCTGGAAGGTGTTGGACAGCTTATTATGATGTATGTGTTCCTCATTATGCAATGCTAATGTCTTCGGGTTAGGGTTAGGCTTTTGAGGGCATGGTCATATGTTAGTGTTGATATGCTTTTCTTTCTTTCTTGTGAAACAAAGAAGTAGATTTAATTTATTTTGGGGAGTACATTTTGGATCATACTCAAATCACTCTGACATACCAAGGGCGTTATGTTAGCCCATTCAATTTATTTTTCCATCTGTAACTAGTTTATTGGAGCATGATGCACTTGTTTGTGCTGAGAAGAAAAGAGACATCAGGCATTCAGAGATAATTATTGGGTGTGTGATTTATGAGTCAGTGAGAAATGTATTGTGATGAACACTCCTCAACTGATCATTGAGTGAGGAGCGAATTTTGATTAAATCTTGAAATGCAGCACCTTGATAAAAACATTTGTAAAATACTAATAAGAATAGGGATTCATTGTCTTATATGAGGGAAATGGCTCCCTTACTTCTGTTTTAAAACACAATCATATTTATGGGTCATGTATTCTGTAGGAAAGTTATCCTGTCTGCCATTCTTTCTATTCTTGTATTATCTTAGCAAGTCTCTATTTATGCCAGCTGCTCTAGCATCCAAAAGTCAAGTCCGAGATGGCATCTACAACACAGGAAAATGTGTTTTTATTTTCCCTTCAAAATAAAAGCATAATGGAGTAGGCCATAGCCGACAGGAATGACATTAGAAAAAAATAAAACATTATGAAGAGTTTTTTTTCACAACATAACATATATTACATGACATTCTACATTATATAAATGCATGTTACCCTTAGCTTTTCTTAAAAAAAAAAAAATATATATATATATATATATATATATTTACTAACATTAGTAACCTACTGTTTTCGTCATCCCTCTGCATTCGTGTGTTACCTATTTTAGTAGCTGTTTTATAGTATTTATAATCTTTTTTTAATTAAACAAATATATCCAGGGACAGATGACACACTTTGGACTCATTCTGTCTAAGTAACAGCAACGTAAATGTACCTGTATACACATGAATAAAAGCATATCAAAGCTAGCCTCCATAAGAAATAAATGAGACTTGTGTCAAAGCAAATAACCACATGAATACATGACAAATATGATCACGAGCGTTACCGTAATTCTGTAGTAGAGTAGTAGTATGTTTCCTACGTTGACGTCGACAAGTACAGTTTAATTTGAAGACTCCTGAGGGAAGCTGCTCTGTCTGCAGCTGCAGGTTTGATAGAGGAACAGAGCAGCTGGTGCCCTGCCCCGTTTATTTCATTATCATGTGCAGTAGTCGGGCAACCCGTGCGGGCTCCCGTGTGTGGTACTGTTACACGCTGCAGCGTCAACATGTGAACCTCCGGGCTGATGCTGAGAAGATGATGAAAGAGACTCGCAGCTGCTGATTTTGGGGATTGTTTTTTTAACGAACACACTGCTGCTATGAAACGCATGGATTATGGATCTGATATGGATATGTTGTCAAATACTTTGTCTAAGTCTTTGCGCCAATTCGTCGTTGCGTGATGGCGACGAAGCGTCTTGTGATGGAGCGTTTGATATCTATTTTGTTTTAGACAGGTAAGTGAACATCTGTCTGCGTGCACGTGTGCTGCTGGAAGGGAGACAAGCTAGGAGCCCGCCGGGACAGACCAATGTGTTCATGTAATGTGTGTTACTGAAGTGCAGGGACTCGGTCCTCTCCATGTATGGCTGTGTTTAGTTTGGTTCCTCTACTGCTTCACTGCAAAGTTGGACAGAGTTTTTTTTTTGTGATCACTTGCATTACCTTCAGAGTTCCTCTCAGTGTGTGTTGTTGTTGAGTGTGAACAGACTTGTTCAACAAAAACAGAATAAAAGATCTTTTCTCTGTTCATGTCTTATGCAACAACATAATACCTAGACCAAGCTCCATTCTGCAGCATCACAACTTCATTTATGCAGAAAATATAAGCGATACAAATGTGTTTTTACACACCTGTGCTGTCTTCATTGTTCAAGCGTTAGTTGTGTTGTTGTTGTATATATTTGACCTTCATGTCTGGGCGAGTGTGATTCATTGCCCTGGTGCTGCTGTTGTTGCAGGTCAGGCAGTGTTTTTGGACACTGGGATGAGATCTATGGATTTGTGGAGCAGCTCACCAACAGGTTTGTCAGGTGAGTGAAGTGGCCGTTGTTTCCCTGTCTTCTCCTCTCATCCCCTTCAGATTTTAGGAGTATAGCTCTACTATAAATAGCCTAAACAAATATGGAATAATACAACTTTATATATCGCAGTTCAAAACCAAGTAAAAACAGTGCTTTGCAGGAATATTACATTTACCGCAGTCATATAAACTAATGAAAAGAAAACTATATTAAACACCGTGGAGTGGTTACAGGTCTTAAAATTGTAGTACAAACAGTTGTAGTAAGTAGAAAGTAGGCCATGTCTATTTAGAGCAGCAGACCAACTGCTCCAAAACCCCTAATGGTCCAGAGGGTGTGTGTGTGATATCTTTAGTTTTAATAACAGGTTGTAAAATATGAAAGCAAAACATCCAGCCAGATGTGTAAGTTGGTGCTGACCACAGCAGACAGGCCTGTATCCCAGTGGAAAGGGTTAAGGGTTCAACTCCCTACCAAGTAAAGAACAATATTGCTTGATGTGTAATATCCATTTTATGATTTGTTTATTTATGTCATGTAATATTTTGCAACATATCTGCTTTGCCACGTTATGTAGAAGTATGTAAAGTCATTATGTCTTGCTGTGTATTGCAATTTCATTACAATACACTTAATTATATCACGTTAAAAAGTAATGTCATGTTATGTTTTGTTACCATGTTGTTATGTTATTTCATATTATTATTGTGGCATGCTTGGGTTTGTCATGTTGTATAATGTTATTGGATTAGATTTACACAGTTAGGACCAGGACAACACAATATAGATACTAATAGCAGTAGTGCATTTAGAGAAATATAAATATAAACCTCAAAACCTAGGAAGAAGGGACTTGCATTGTAATACCTCACCAAAAAGTTATATATAAATATAATCATAATGTCATTTTTAATATATAATAATAATAAATATTTGTTATGTCATGTTTTGTTTCAGTACATATATATAATACATATGTATTTATATATAAGTATCATTATCTGATTTAATTTAGCCCAATCCTTTTTATGGACATGAGGACCAAACCCACTTATAATCTTTGACCTTCAAAGATACAAAACCTGGTTTTGGAGTTGATGTGTTTCTGTACTGCAGATGAGATTCACAAGCTTCCTGTGTGTGTTTCAGTCCCAGGATGAGGGTTTCCTACATCGTCTTCTCAGCCAAAGCAGTTGTCATACTGCCACTCACTGGAGACAGGTACCAGTTTCATTATTTCAAGTTTTCCTTCTTCCCTTTGTCTCCCTAACCCAGCTTCCTCCTCCTCCTCCTCCTCCTCCTCCTCCTCATGCAGAAACACAGATAACCAGATCACACAGAAACTGAGCTCCTATCAGTCTGTATTTAAACTGTGTTGTCCATGTTGATGCAGGTCAAAGATAGATGAGGGTTTGGAGAAGCTGAGCCAAATCAGACCTGCTGGTGAAACGTACATGCACGAAGGCATGCTAGCGGTGGGTACACGCGTCTGATTACTCTAAAACACTGCAGCCGGCTATGTGCCTTTGTCTATTTGGTCTCATTGTGGACTATACAATTATAATATATCAAAAAAATAAACACAGTAGATGTGTTATCAGATATCTCAAACAGCTCTGACAAGGTCTGGCAACAGAAAGTGTTTCAGCAACATACACACACGTGTGCATGTGTGTGTGAGCTGCACTGAGTTTGTATCAACTCTCACTCTTCAGGCGTCGGAGCAGATGAAGACACAAACCTCACCCTCTTCCACCATCATCATCGTTCTTACTGATGGCAAGCTGGAGGTCTTCCCCTATGAACTGACTGTACAGGAGGTATCATTCAAATGGTTATAAGCAAGTGGCTACATGGAGGAAGCATACCTTATCACTATATGGTTTTCATAGCAGTAAATGATGCTTATTCAAAGGAGCAACTGGCTCATTTCTTGCCCACAAGATAGGACCCTCGTGTGATCTTTCATCGCTTATTTCTTTTCTGAGAACTGATCATGAACATGGGTTTAGTGTACATTAGTACAAGCAGAAGTTGACTCAGGACTTTCTGTGTTTCGCCTCCCAGGCTGACAAAGCCAGAGGGTTTGGAGCCAGAGTGTACTGTGTCGGGGTCATGGACTTTGACCACAAACAGGTAGGAGGACCTTCGCGCTCTTTCGGCCTCTTTCGGCCTCTGATGGCCTCTGACGGCCATGCAGCACTGTGAGAAAGAACCCCTCTCTCTGTTACTCATACTGTTGGCTGTGTAAACACTGTGGTTGTATTTGTCTTTCTGTGTGTGTATGTGTGTGTGTGTGTTTGTGTGTGCGTGTGTGTGTTATGTCTGGTTGTGCTCAATAGACAAGTTGTCTTTAGCCCCGATGTATTAGCAAACCTTGGCCTTGTTGCTTCGTCTGTTTGAGTTCAACTGGAACCTCCTTAGGACAGAACAAGCAGCTGGTGGGGATTTAGTTAGTGGTTTATGCTGCTTTTGGTTTATGTAAAAACATGGAATACGTTTTGTATTGCGACATGTTTTAAGTTATCATATCATTGGAGAAATTTGAATTTATTGTATTTCTTCCTGTGCAGGTATCAGGGTATTGCAAGGAAGCAACAAAGAACAAAGGTTAAACTGAACGTGTCCAAAGCTTTTCATGCTGAATAAGAACAAACCCAAAATGTCTTCCGCTGACTGTTGACTAAGAAATACAAAAGAGAGGGGAGGGGAGGAATACAGCATTATCCTATAAAACACCTAAATGATTGAGAACCATCGATCTGCTGTGTTTGTAGCAATACTGTGAGACGTTATCTTTTCAACAGTCAGCATCATTTGTTTTCCGTAATGAAATTTGCGGTGAAAAGAAAACAATAATTTAATTACATTTGTTGAGAAATGTGATACAACAATATAATTCATTTAAAGTGTCATCCATTGTTGCACGGCCCCCACCCTGAATCCTTCTCTAATCACATTACAGTGACAGTATTGATCTTTAAAATGAGTATTAATAAGCATATCAGATTGGCTTTAAACTTTCATAACTCCTGGCTAGAAAAGTCTTCAGCAGTCAACGGTTGCCAGCGCTCTTCTGCCCGGTTACTGACCGAGTGCACTTTGCAGTCTGAGGAGGAAGTAATTAAATCACTCTCCAATTATATAATGCCCGGCCAGCTTCCTGTTCTGCTGTCATTAAAGCAGGAGATAAATGCTGCATCCAGCTGTCCAGAGCTTTCATCTCCCAGAAACAGGCTCTTCCTCCCTAAACGCTGCCGAAGCACTGAACCGCATGAGCAGAAGACCTCCCAAAGAGGAGGCGAGAAATCCAAGACTGAGATGAAACGTTGTCTTGGAAGCGTGACTGTGGCTCAGTGGTGAGCAAGTCCATCCCTCAATCAGAGGATCGGTGGTTTGATCCTTGGCTCCGGTGGTCCATGTCGATGTTTCCTTGGACAAGATGCTTAACCCCTATTTGCTCCTCTAGATGTGTATGAATGTGTTGAAAGTTGCTTTGGATGAACGCGTCAGCTAAATTACATGCAATTTAAATGCTGCTAAACTGTTTAATTTGTTTTGGTCTCAGCTTGCTGACATAGCCGACAGCACAGAACAGGTCTTCCCGGTGCTGTCCGGGTTTCATGCCCTCAAAGACGTCGTCAACTCGGTGAGGTCAATCAGATATACCAAAGCACGCCCGGCGCACCGTGTGAGAGTGACATCCTGAGCTCGTTGCCTTGTCATCTGTATCTCCACACAGATCCTGAGGCAGACGTGCGCAGACGTCTTCACAATCGAGCCGTCCAGTGTCTGTGTGAATGGTGAGTTAGTGGGGAAGAGTTTTGATGCAGGGACAAAATGTACGGACACTCGTTGGTTCCCGGAGGATGACGCCTAATGACTTTGGTGCTCGCCAAATGTCCCAATGGGAGCAACACGTTTTCCAGCATACTGATGTACACCTCCCAAAGGACAGAGTTGCATGACGCCTTAACCACAACTGTGGTCTTGTTTTCCAGAGGTGGCTCGGTCTGGGGGGTGTGCTTTCAGCCACACAGACATACTGAATGATCATTCAATTAAATTATAGGATTACTAAAGGCAGCAGCGTGACTCTATGAACTCTATCGCACTCTTCCCCAACTACACAATGCTACTTGTCACTTAGATCATGAAGGTGACCCTACTCTACAGTATAAAGGTTAAAATACAGTATAGAATTGTGGTATTTATAGTATATAGTTTAGAGAATAGTATAGATCCAAGACGAAACTGATAGCAGGGTGGGACTAAGAAGAAAAAAAAAAGTGCAATTCCAAATCCATCTGCTGGTTCAGCACCATAGACAGTGCCATGGATTTGTCAATGACAAACCAATAAATAACCTCAGTTAGATAAAGGATCAATAAGTCAGGCAGACAAGACTTACATATTCACTAAACAGCGCTTCTGACCCTGAACTGTCTCTGCTTCAAAGGGATGGAGAGGGAGGGCATTTTGCTCATTGTACTCATCCCTCCTCAAATCGCCTCCCTGGTCTCAACATTTGGCTTTCATTTAGCGTTAGTATAATGTTAGTTAACCTCACAGAGCCACCAGCCTGCCTGTGAGCTCTAAGTCTTGTTGACTTTCATTTGCCCGATCCCCTTATTTGCTGTTTAATAAATGCTGTTTAATGTATCTGATGTTTCTCAGAGTCCTTCAGTGTGGTGCTGAGGGGCAGCGGCTTCAGCGGATCCAGGAGGACGGACAATATGCTCTGCGTCCTCACAGTCAATCAAAAGACGTACGGTCAGTGAATGCCACACACACTCAACACACTGTTAACTATGCACTTATGTAACATGAAGCAATGTTATAAGTTTATTTACTAATAAGGATCAAATATGCCTCTATACTGCAATTCTCTTTGGGATAACATCATCTATGAAGGGAAATGTGATAGGATGTGGAGTCTGTGCTGCAGTGGAAAGACAGAGTCACTGCTTCCAGAAACAAACAGTGGCTGCTTTTTATTGACTTCATCCAGAGAACAGAGGAGGCATTATGAGGCGCAGAGGGAGGAGCACATGCTCTCTGTCTCATTAGTCTATTAACAGATCGATGTCCTCCTCATGTCACTGAGAGGACACAGATGCGTATTATCTTCCTGTTTGACTTCTAACCAGCTTGTTTTCATCATTTCTGCTGGAATTTATTTCTTCCTTGTTTTTACTTCTTTGCCATTGCTGGGTTGCGCTGAAGTTTTATACTGCCTGGGCATCTGAATATATACAATTAAAGTAGTTACTGACTGAAATAGTTTATGAATTTGCAGTGGGTATAATTAGATGATGTACTAACGCTATGGCTGCACACTCGTCCTTGAACATTTGTCCTTGAGCACCGGCGTGAATTTGTTTTGCGATCCAAAGTGATGTAGCTTTTCTTACATTTACAACTAGACCTTGTGTATTTCTTTCTTTTCTTCATATTTTTGTAAGAAAATCCTTTACTTATGGGCAGTAATGATCACAGTTGGTGTGTCTGTCTCTTTTCAGACCAGAAACCAAAAGTGGTTCGAGACGGCTATCTGCTGTGTCCAGCTCCTGTTCTGCAAGAGGTCGGACAGTAAGTCATGTGACACGCAGTGTTCATAACCGTGTCAAACTATTAACAAGCTGTAAAAGTAAAAAGAAAACTGAGCTTAATGTCAGCACAAGGTTTCACTCAAAAAGAACTTATTACAATCACAGTAGTATATAGTCTCAATATAACATTTAAAGTCAATGGTGTATAGTTGCAGTTGCCCACAAAATAAACAGTCGTGGTATAATTCCTTAATCTGCAACTGAGGAACCACAGAGTAGTGACTGAAGTGTTCATGCATGGTCAGTTTTCGATCCTTTCTGTGCTTGTTTTTCTTTGTTGCACAGCAAAACTCTTGTGATTAAAATCAGTTATCCCCAAAGGCTGTGAGTACTCGCAGATATCAGAGTCATGAGCACCAGACTGCTGAGCCAACACTGAGCTTGTGTTTGCCCTTAAATAGAACAAGCCGTGGATTTCTGTGAAACGCAGTTTGTCATGTCTTCATTTTATAACCTCACTACCAAAGTATTTCAATGACAACAGGTTTATAGAGAAAGGGTTTCATCGGCCTGACGCTTGTGTGTGGAAGCTTTTCACAAATAATAATAATAACTTTATTTATATAGCACCTTTAAAAACAAAGTTTATAAAGTGCTCTACAGAGAAGCAAATCATAAACATAACTTAAATACCGGTAAAGAAAAAGGACCATACCATAAAGGCAATGAATACAACAAAACCAAACAAATAACCAAAAAGAGCAAATGGAGTATAAAACAAACAAACACATAAATCAAATATACAAACAAAATAACTGCATAATAGATCATAAAAGGACGACATCACTTAAAAGCAATTCTATAAAAATGGGTTTTAAGAAGTGATTTAAAAGAAAAAAGCTTATGAAATGTATCTTTTGCAACAGTGTCAAAGGGAAAACTGATACGTTGAATGTCTTTTCTTCAAGTAAATTCAAAGAACTCTAAAATTACATTTGCACATCACTGTGCTCAAATGTATCACTTTCAACCCATCAACATGTCTTCCTTTGTCCAATCACAACATGAGGCCGCAGGTTGAAATTAGAAACTAGAAATCTGTTGTGTGTCTGTAGCGGAGAGTGAGCACAATGTTTAGAGTAGAACTATCAGCGGCTCAAAGTGTTGCATGAACTGCAGCCAGTTTGACCAGAATATCTCTGTTATATCTCTGTGGCATTTAGAGAGCGAGCCAAAGCTGATTTAGCTTCACCCACTTCAAACAGCTCGCTCTCTCTCCCTCCATCTGTGCCCCGTCGCCTCTCACTCCCCATCATGTCTCACCCACTCTGTAACGCTCCCGCCTCCCTGAAACACTCATGCACACTGCTGAGATTCTCAGGGACGAAGCTGAAACAGTCTCTGTCGAGTTCAACCCTCGAACGTTGGAACCAAACAATGCCCGACGGCAAACTGTAATGGCAAAGGAAATCTGCTAAAAAAAAACAGATAAGAATATGAATCGTAAGCACTTCCTTTTTTAGTGAGTCAGTGTTGGCACTGGTGGAAGGTCAACTGACAAGGTCACCAAGAAACACAGCCCTATGGCAGAGCTTCTCTAGCATTGTAATACTTACTTAACCCCTTAATTGTCAATAATTCAAGACAGCGTGATATTTCACCACCATCAACACACTCATCATGGCCCTCACTGTATTTTCCATCACACTGATGGCTTAGCGAACATGTAGCGGCTAATAGTTTGAGCCTCTGGTGTTGTTTTCAGTGATTCTGTCTAATAATTGCAGATCAATCGAAGTGCTGGTCAGCCTGAACAACGGACAATCCTACATCTCCAGTCCCATCACCATCTATGCCACAACGTGTGTGAGTATCAAGCATAGAGTACCAACAAAAATGAGAAAAACGCTTTTTTGTGACAGGTTGCCAGTAATTGCCAGCATTGATTTGCTGAAGTGTGCCTTTTACACAACGTTGACAGTAGCTTTGTGTGTGTATTGCAGTCAGATGGGATCTGGGTGCTCTGGTTGCTGTTGGCTCTGTTGCTGTTGCTGGCTCTGGTTTTGTTCTGGTGGTTCTGGCCTCTCTGCTGCACTGTGGTGAGTCTTCAGCCTCGATGTATTTGTGTAAAATCTCCAATGGAGAAGCACAGGCCATAATTCAGTGCTATTTTGAATTTATGGACCTATCCCACGCGTTGCAATTTGGCCAGTGTTCCAATAGTGACACTTATTTATTTCTGTCCATTGACAATGTTAACTGTTTTACTTTTTCACATCATTTCTTCCAGGTGATCAGAGACCCACCCCCGTCTCGCCCACCACCGCCGCCTCCCGTCATTGTGAGTCGGCCACAGACTGTTGAAAACCATGTTTCTCTTTCATCAGCAGCACAAAAATTTGAAATCACTGTATAGTTATTTAAATGTACTTGTGTTGTTTTCAAGGAGCCAGAAGAAGATCTTTCGCCCAAACACAGGTGGCCGACAGTGGATGCTTCATACTATGGAGGCAGAGGCCCTGGAGGAATCAAGCGCATGGAGGTAATAGAATAAAGAAACAATAAGTATATAATTGTGCCCTTCTACTTTATTTTGTAATCACTGTTACACACTGTTTAGGGTTAACTTTAACATTTTAGCAAAGTGTTGACGAACACACACACACACACACACGTTATTGGAGAGTCTCTGTGTGTTTTACGGCACGGCACCATTTAGCTGCCGTGCTGCCACTAACAGACGGGTCGGTGACGTCTGTCTTTTTGTACCCGTGGTCCGCAGGTGCGTTGGGGGCAGATGGGGTCCACAGAGGAAGGGTCGCGGCTCGAGAAAGCCAAAAATGCTGTGGTCACTATGCCGGAGGGAGTGGAGGAGCCCATCATGCCTCAACGCCCACCTCGAGCTCCTCCAGCGTCCAACCCCCCGTCACAGTCCAAATGGTACACTCCCATCAAGGTGAGGCAATAACCCTCGTTAGTCACCAGCTGCACTGAGCATTTTGGTACATTGGTAGATATCTACAACTTTAAGACTTAGATATCTATCTGATCCTGACTGATTCATACACGCGTACAAATACATGTTATGATGCCACCAGAATAAAACTAGAGCCTGTGTTGCATACCGTTCTTTATTCGCAATTTTATCTCGTGTTTTTGATGGAATTAACCGAATTTGACTTTCAGGGACGTTTTGATGCCTTGCGGGCATTACTGAGACGACAGTATGACCGAGTGGCAATCATGAGGCCAACATCTCAGGACAAGGTGAGAAGCCTCTCCAGTATTTACCTCCAGTACAAGTCAACTCATCGGATGAAAGAAAACATGGACGCTTATCAATTTAGATGATCGTCATTCCTCCCTTTCAGACTTCCTGTCTGTAGTCACCAAGGAATAATCGTGATTTCTTTTCTTTGTCATACCAGTTGATTTAATTAGGAAATGGACCCACCCTCTTGACGCCAAAGGGATTTGATTAGATAATAACAGAACATAATACATTAATTACCCTCTAATTATCTACCCAACAGACAGCTTACTGCATCAACTCAGTCGTAATAAATTACAGTGTACATGTCAACACTTCAAACACAGCTTGAATAAGGCGAGCCAAAGTTTTAGGATTGATTTCTCCTCACAGTATTTACTGGAGAGATTGTGATGATTTTTGTCCTCATATTTTGTCCCTCTTTGTTCAATTGACTGAATCGATGAAAGCGCTCTAATCCAATGCTGGCATTAACTAAAAATGTGATATTTTCCATTTTAAGCACGAGTCAGATCAGTGTGTTGTGTTAACACACGACACACCTCGCCTCTGGTTTGCTTGTGTGGTTTTATATCATCTTCTGTTTATAAACTCAGAATCGGAGAACTTGAAGTCCTAAACGCATCTGACCATATCGTCTGTTTTTTGTTTGTCTCCAGGGTCGCTGTATTAACTTCACCAGAGTTCAGAGTCACTGATGTTTAACCAAGAGGGTCAACACTTTTCACTTTATTCCAGTTTTTGGCCAAAGATGACCGACATGAGTGAGATACACTCAAAAGATGGTTGTTCGGCTTTAACGTGTATTGTAAATAAATGTCTTTACTTATATTCTAGTGTTGTTAATGTAATCAGAGATGTATTACCTGTGAGGAAGACAAATCATTTATTTTGTTATTCAGTTTATTTGAAAGAAAAAATATAATTCTCTTTTCACAAAGACCTTCAGTACAAGTACCCTGACCGGCAACACAAACGATACGCACACACACAAAAGAATACATAAGAAAACACTTGTAAAATGAGCTTTTTTGAAAAAAACTAAAACAACAACATCATAACAATAGCATCACGTTCACTCATAGGCAGATTTTTAAGAATCACATCAAGCTCACATCATCACAGATGAGACGAAGAGGAGGATGACGGTCCTGTTTGAATCCGAGCTGCACATACACTCATCGGTTTCTGTTCCAGTCAGACCCAAAACACTTCTCTGTCATACATGAACTGGTGTTGTATTAACAAAACTAGCTTACCTACTCAGAGCCAGCCAACCAGCAACAAGCTCACAGTGACACTTCAGAAAAAGTACGTAAAGAAAAAACACTTTTTTTACCTTCTGATACAAAATACAACTTAATACTGTATAGAAAGACGCCTTAAAATAGGAGTCACCACATCCTATAGTACAATAATACACAAGAACCCACTGAAGTGCATTTGATTTAACTTGCATGATTAGCACGATGTTGCACCACCAATACGCAGTCAAAGTGCACAACAAAGTCTGTAAAATGTGTTTGGCAATGTGCAGCTGGTGTATTGACTTGCGTTAGTTTTTTTTAAATTAGATAAAAAGGCTCAAATGACCTGGAAATAGCCGTAAATTGATGTTGTGTGCAAACTGAGAGAAAATGGAAAGGATGTGGTGCAGTTGCTGCTCGCGGTGTTGCCATTACAATCGAGCACTCAGCAGGACGACACTTCAGAAAACACCACTTCAGAAAGCAGAAGGCAGCATGTTGCTTATGATACAAATCGATGATCTTCCTTTCAGGGGGCATCTCTCCTTTCTCTGACTGAGCTCAGCCCGGATGTCCGCGGAGAAGCAGTGCTAATGTTGCGATGTAACCAATCGGGTCCACGTCCGGCCCTTTGCGCTTCCATAGGATGGGTCCTTCAACAATATGTTGTCGCCATGATAGAGGTCCACTGGCAATATAAACAAAATCTACACTTTTGACTCCGTTTGTGAGTCATCTGAAATCCTCTCAAGTGCCTTGGACAGAGCGGAGGTTGAAGAAGAAGAAGAAGCTCAGCTTGTGATCCAAATCAGCACTCCGAGCTCCTCTTGGGAATCCAGAGGTTCAGTACGGCAGCATCAGTTTGTTCAAGGGTTTGTTTTAAAAATCGTGAGCTCAAAGCACACATGCTGCACTATATTCCTCCGCCAATCGGCGAGATTAAGGGCCCAGCAGCGTTTGTTCTCCAAGGGAATGTAAAAAATGGGTCCATGAGATAATATGCAGGAACCTGTAGCTTTAAAATACCTCGTTCATTTACAGTCTGCAGAGCAGAGGAGATCGTCGCTCTCTTAGGACCGATTCTCTCGATGCAGAAGGGAAGATCTGTAGAGCAGAACACAGATTATCAGTTATTATGTTAGCTCGTGAAATATGTTGTTGTTGAGGTGGTTTAATGTGTTTTTCCCGTGTGTGTGCACATGCGTGTGTTCACTCACCTGAGAGACCGACGACTGTCTTTCTCCATGTGGTTCTCAGGTCCTTCGCTCTCATATGAGGACAGGTGCAGCTCTGCAGCAATAAAACCAGATGAAGCCGGAGTTAGATCTGTTCTCCAGCTTGCCGACTCGACAGTCGTGCAATTTTACATACGATTAGTTAAATGTGCAGAAGTTCGCATACTGACCGTCTTCGCTGAAGACAGGCGTGGTGACGAGGTACTGGAGGATCCGCCGGTCTCTGTCGAACGGACAAATCACCTGACGCCAAACCAGGAATTCGCTCACCTGCTTTGCAAGCTCCCAAAGTTTCTGTTGGGACAAAAGGACGACGGACTTTAACACTGGATATCCAGGAAATACAGAAAAAAACATTATGTAACATTATTATAGTGCACTTTTAGAAGATAATCTAAAAAGAGTAGTTTTTTAATGTATCTCAAAATAAATTGGAAACTGTAGTGCTCGTTTTAAGCCACACGGGGGCGCCATCAAACACTTATTCTCAAAGCCATAACTATGACTGTGGAGCATTTCACAATGAAGGATCAAATCTGACACTGTTTAAATTAGCTTTCAATAATGTTTGTTGACAAACAAACAACAACCACATCAAAAAGAAACAGACCTCCATCTGATTCATTCACCAATCTCGTAAATCGTGGACTGACCTCAAAGTTGATGTGCCCGTTGGTCAGACTGCTGGCACAGCCTTCATTCAGGAAGTAGATGTCTTTAATGAGGAGACTGAAGAAAGGGATCACAATCTGGAGGAAGGAGACAACAGACGGTTTAAACTGACATTTTACACTCGGGACATTGAGATTTCTTTTCGCCCCAGAAGACTTCTGTGTGTCCTCGTACCTTCTCCTGGCTGCTGTGGGCCGTCTCAGACCTCTGGGTGGCGCCACGGAGCGCAGTGCGGTAGTTGCTGAAGTTACTGGACGGGTCCATCTGGTGCTGTGAGGCCAGAAAGAGCAGACGTTGATCAAACACACACACATGCACAATGTATGCGCACACTAAGAGCTGGGAGTTGGGAGAAAAATACAAAATAATACATGTACCAGGGGATCACAGATGCTGGGTTTCTTACCTCCAGTATTTCAAACTTGTCGGTATTGACTTTACTCCAGGTTTTCCTCAGTCTGGCAACAGGACTCATGTTCATCCCGGCTGAAAGACAGAGAAAGTATGTAAGTATATGAGCTGCTTCAGGCCTCCACTAACTCACGTTTACATCCTCGAACTGTGAGCCTAAACTCCAGCTGGCACTATATATGTTGACCTGATTTTTTGTGTCTATTCAACAAAGAAGTGGTGGGAACAACAATGCACTTCATTCCCCAGAAAGCACCTGTCATTAAAACAGTGCGGAGGGGCAGATATGTTGGATGCTTTCAATTTTACGTCGGTGAAAAGTGTGTTTTCTGTCAAATACTCACTGATGATGGCCATGAGCGAGTTGAAATTGCCGATGTTGAAGCACTCCTGAGCCACATCAATGAAGAACTCTATGATACGAGCTCGGTGTTTCTTCTTCACGGGCTGTAATGACAGAACACATGCGCTCATGAAGGCCATTGAAGAACCAAAGCTTTGGTGTGTGTAGATCAGGGAGGTGCCGCATTATTTCTGAACTGTTCCTTTGAAGGACTACGCACCATGCAGATCTCAGTGGCCACCAGGTAACTCAGTCTGTTGAACCAGTTGACGTACGCCTCCAGGTTACTGGTTTTACGCTTCCGGAAGAAACCCTGAAAAACAAAAAGGTGAGGAGGTATGGTAAGGATGCAAGCATACACATGTGACATTTGTTGGTGTGTTTGTGTGTTTTATACCATATCTCATTATTTTTGGAACAAGAGAACTGTGTTCTTGTTTGTCAGACATAAACACATAAAACGTAAGAAAAAAATGCATTTTGAGGAGAAAAACACCAACGCAAAGGCAGTATTTGAATGCATTCGTCTGTGTAATAAATGCAACAAAAAAAAAAATGCAAATACTGTACTTACTCCATCTGCAGAGGAAGACCAGGAAGATTTAAATGAAAGCGTCAGAAGATTTTTTATCATATTTTGGCCATTTCTTTTGCCAAAACTAATTCAGATGATGACATTTTACATCATAATTGTCTCAAAGAAGAACTAGAAGGAAGCAGTGCTGCTGGTCTGTTATTTCCTCTGCAAATGGATCTTGACAGCCCTCACACCCACACAACCTGTGTTCCTGCACAGTGAAGCCTGTGACGTGTCTGTTGTTATTTTCATCTCATTTCCATCTGCTTCTGAGTCTTTTGGTTTTCTGTGAGACAATCGGTGGTGAACCTGTTTGCCAGGGGGCCCTTTTTATATAAATAAACATTAGAAAAGCGCCGCACAAATAAACTCGGTTTGGCTGTGATGATGTAATCCCGCAGATTCATGGCTCTATTAACTGCTTACACAACACCAGCAGCCCACTCCACTCCAAACTTCCCCCTTACACTTCGGGACCCCTAATGCTGACTCAACCGCTCTTTTATACAAAGTGGGTCTTATATAACCGCCGCAGCACCGCGGAGGACTGAAGCGCTGCTCGGTCACAAACAGCGGCTGAAAGCTTGTTGCCAGCCACGCTGATTGAAAGCGACCCTTCAGCTGACTCACAGGGCCACTTAGGAGGAAAAGAGCCCTCAGATACACTTAGACTTACGCATTACGGCTCTTTCGTACTGTGTTTGATGCATTTTCAAAAGCTACATTACAAAAAAAAATAACAATAATTCCTCAAATCTGCCAGCAGGATCTTTCATGTGGCTTCTAGATCAACTTGAACTGAAGCAGACCACAAATTACATTATCAAAGCAGAACTGAAGCTGAGACGCTTGCAATAAATATAACTCAGATCTGGGACTTTTCTTTATCACGTCTTTGATGCTGATAATAATAATAGCAATAAAAATGGTCACGTTGCTGTATTCTTAAGCCGTCTTTAAACAGAAACATCTAAACGCAGCAAGCCGGAGCGGCTAGATCCATCTGTTTACTAACCCTGACTGACATCACCCATGAATCTTGTCGTAGAAAGACTTTATTCATTTCCAAATCATTTTCAAAACTGAAACTCAACTGTACCTTATGGTTGTCCAAAGGATCCTTCCTGGCAAATGTTTGGATGAACTCCTCCGGACCGATAAAACTCAGTCTGTCCTGAAGGCAGAGAGCAGGGACGGGAAACAATCAGGACAATAATGACAGAAATACATAAGAGGGAGATGAATGACTGAAACATTATGAGAACAAGAAAGGGCTGAAAACACCACGAGACAAAAAAGAAAGGAGAGCTATGACTTTATGAAAAAGCATCATCACAAAAACAAAACAAGTTACAAATAAAAAAAGTTGAACTATTAAGACTTAACATGACTGAAAGCATTTTAACCTCATATAAAATGACAGTATTAATAAACTTTCTATTTTTAAAAAGACCACACAAAGGGGTTTATGGGAAAGCAATAAAACGAAGAAACAACGAGCGTAAAACATGAATTCAATAAGTCGACACATGAGCGGGACACTTAGCGGTCGAACATTTTAATTAAGTCTATAATTTGGTTTTCTCAAACGTTGCTTTTACACCACCGACGTAATAAATTCACTACATTTGAATAGAGTGAAAAAAAGGCCTGTAAAGCAGTAACCGCATGTCAAGACATCAAAGACACACGGCTGCAGATCTGCCTCCTAAATCTCACGACAGACGTCCTTCCAAACAAGAGTCCCAGATCTCTGCTCACCAGTTCGATGTGTGTGAGCTGCTGGGCGAGGACGAAGGGGTCGTCGCACACGCTCATCACGTCGCTTCGCTGACCCGAGGCCTGTTTGCTTTTCAGGGAGGCGGGCCGCTCCATCGCCACGGCGTTGAGCGCCGACACGGCCTCCTCGTATTGGCCGAGGGCGGAGAGGCGTTTGATCAGCCGCTGGGTCATCTGCTGCATGGCTCGCCAGGAGTACTGGGGGAGCAACACACAGCCTTAGATACCGATCAACCGATAGATTCATAGTTTTCACTTGTCTCATGCTGCGTTCACACCAAAACGCGTTTTCGCAACGCTTTGTCGCCTGTGTTTACTCGCTCGACTTTATGTGGTAAATTCGCGTCATTCGCCTTTTCGTGGCGGAAAGGGGGCGCGGCTTTTCCGTGGCTTAACTCCGTGAAAACAGTTACCATTTACGCCATCCACCAAATAACCACTAGTTCTGCTTTAGACTTCAGGGTTCATACACATTTTGACCAATGGATTTCCATGACCAAACATTGTGAAATCTCGGTGCATACATGAAAAAGGGTGAAATTGTAGTATTAAAAACTAACAATGAGAATTCCAAAGCATACAGTAAACCGTAAATGACACAAATGAATGAGAGACAATAGTTTGATTAAAAGAATAAACATTTATATAGATGCCTGTATGCATGCTTGCTTATATTTTGAGCGTCTTTCTTTTAAAAGCATATTAATGATTTCAAATTTCCATGACTTTTCCAAAGCTTTTGGGATTTTATTTTTTTCAAGGACTTTTCCAGGCCTGGAAATAACCATTTTAAATTTCCATGACTTTTCCAGGTTTTCCATGACCATAAGAACCCTGCTTGTTGTGGAAGTCCCACAAACGTTGAATTATTTCAAGTCGGGTGAAAAAATGCAATTTTTTTCGCAACGCTTTTCATTCGCGCCACCTGGAAAATTCACTTTTTTCGCATCCATTCGCTTCTGTGCATTAACTTTGCATGCAATCTACTCGCGCGAATAATTCGCTTTTGGTGTGAACGCAACATGACAAAGGAATCACGTGCGATGTGACAGAAAGAACAGTTCACCACGTTTGGCACTGACCTCGTCTCCCCGGGCCACGTGGTGCGTCATGTCCTTGAGGCAGCGCATCATCCTCTCGTCCCTGAAGTCGTACGGAAACGTCTCCGTCCACTCGGTCAGCAGCTGCACCAGCTTGGGCGCCACCTCTCGGAAACGGATCTGGGAAACACAGCATCAATGAATATAACGTGTCTTTCTGACACAATACGCTGATGTTCGTTAGGTAGTTTGTTTGTCTACTTTATTGTTCCCATTAAATGTGTTCCCTTTCATTTTTATTTCCCTTTGGCTAATTTGAGCCCTCTCAGGACGGGAGTTTCTTTGCTTATGAAATAGTCTCCCAAAAAAAAGATTTACGGAGGTTTGTGTCTGAGTTTGTGGCGGGGAGACAAATTATAGCTGTGTGTATGTGTGTGTGAGTGTGTGTGTGTGTGTAGTCCACCCACCTTGTCCAGCAGGGCGTCTCCGGACCGCTGCTGCTCCACACACAGGTGACACACCCTCGTCATGAGCTCGTACGGGTGCAGGAAGAGGCGCGAACTCAGCAGGAAGGTGAACACGTACGACCTCTGATGACGAGGAAACACAACAGCTCTCAGGACAAGAACAACGGGCGCCACGCATGTCTCACAACACTTGACTGGCACTTACATCCGGGTAGTAGTCAACTGTGGGAACCAGGTGCTGGATCAGGGCCTCGAGGGATGCGGAAACCAAACTGTTGTCATGGTAACACATCTCCCCGTAGCTGGCGGTGACGCCGTGTCCGTGCCGCCGGCCTTTCGCTGCCACGGAGTTGTTGCGAGAAGACTGCTCGCTGCTGCCGCTGCTGCTGGTGGCGGCGGCGACGGCAGGGGCGACGGTGGCGGCGGCGGCGGTGGTGTGGCGGTACGCGCGGCCGGGACAGGAAGTGCTGTGCTGTCGGGGGCTGTGAGGCTGCGGCGAGGAGTACGGGTTCTCGGACACCGCGCAGCTGCTGTTGTAGTGGTGCTCCCTGGCGGTGGCGGAGGAGACGGAGGAGCTGCGGTACGCGCTGTGGGGCTGCGGCACGTCGTAGGGGTTCTCCGTGGGAGAGTAGGCGCCGCTGTAGGCGTTCTCCTTGGCGGGCCTCGGGTCGGTGCCGTTGCGGTACGGGCTGTGAGGCTGAGGGTGGTTGTTGTTGTTGTTGCCATAAGGAGCGCAGGAGCTGAACTTCCCGGCATACGGGGTTGTGGGAGGCATGTTGACCTGGAGGGGGAAAAGACACACGGTGGAGGTTAGGGGGGAATAGAAAAGCAATTATCATCGTAAGATCTCACAAATTAACAGGATTTAGTGAAGAAGAAGAAGAAGAACGCTTTGATTATGTCCTATATCCCATCGATAGGTGTGATTGTTCCCTAAATGAATTATGATGTGTGTTTTTTAATGTCATATTGCTTATAAAAATTAGCAAACCCCAAATGTATTCAATTTATACTAATTAAAAATCTGCAAAACCACAAATTGAAGAAGCTGTAAGTAGCACATAATAACACATTGTTCTGTTGATTGATCTTCTGCCGATCAGCTAAGCAACCTAATACTTTCAGCAGTGGCATTAAATACTACAAAAGTGGAAAAAACACGTACAAAAACACGTCATCAAACACCGATATCCGCTCCTGTTTTACCGACTAGCTTCCCGTCACCATTAGAAGTCGTCACTCTACTTTATCTTAAGTCAAGACTCCTTTCTTTCACACGACCACACCGCCTCCCTCTCTCCCGTGGAATGTGCTCGGTGTTTGAGCTGCGTCCACATGTTGTGAAAATATCTGTTTGAGCAACTTGATCACGCAAAGCGGAGACTTAGAAGCGTCTGTGAAAGCAATTACACTTAATCACATAATTTTACCCCTCCTCTGTTTACAGTTTTGCCTTTGAATTTCGAAAGATACCTTCTTGGAAAATACCTTCACTTTTCACTTTTCCTCTGAGTTATTTGAAGTTTTTCTTTTTTACAAATAGTTTTTTTTCAAAGCCTATTTTTTTCACTGTGTTCTGCTATATTGTACGGTGCATTTTGTATTTTCCGCCATCGGGGCAGCACAAAGGGGGAAAAGAATAGGCCAGCAGATGGAAGATCTCGAGACCGCAGTGATTTTTTTTGACTTAATGGTGTAGATAATTGGATTTGAGTTTGGTAAGCTGATCCCAGATCACCACCAAGGCGTGCTTTAACTCTGGAGCCATCTTTATCCCGCTACTGTTGTCTGTCTAGGAACCACATGCCAGCGTAAATCGAGCCGCACACACATGAGCGTTCACTGTGCCAGAAAACAAAACCCTGCAGGAATCCAGCCGACTTTTGTTTGTCCATCGCAGGGCCCGACAGAGGAGTGTCTGCCTGAGCCAACATCTTACACACACACACACACACACACATACCCATGTCCACCATGGCGCCAAGCCCCATTGCCGGTATAATCCAAACACACACATGTCAAACATGAACAAATGATGGCTTGAGCGACACACACACACACACACACACACACACACACACACACACACACACACACTCTCACTACAGTGCACCACAGCGCCTGGCGTCGTGCCAGTGTCAGCCAGTCCAGTGCCAGCCCGTCTTCTGAACTCTGTGATCTCTGCCTGCTGTTTTCCTTCTAACTCAGTTAAAAGATTACACTGGCTTTACCTTCCTGAAGTCACAATATAATATAATCTGGAAAAGCTCCGGCGGTCAAGTTGACATAAGGCATCTAGTGAGGAATATTTATAACAGTTTTTCTCTCTCCGAAGCCTCTGTTTGCGTTGAAAAGGTGACCGTAGGCCAATGGGAAAAACTGTTTTTCCAGACTGACTTCCTGAAAAGTTGACCCTTCGGATAGTTTGCGGCTTCCATGTTGCAGCACCAAAAATGTGTCTCTCTCTAAATCATAGGTTGGGCTATCCAATGGACGCCGTAATGATGGCGTTGGGAGCATAATTTCATATTGAAAGCATTGTTTAAATTCTCTTATTTGTAAACTTTGAAGGATTGCAGCCTTACAAATGGGATTTCCCGTGGTAATGAAAATAAGGGAGAGAGCAGAAATGATCCCAACAAAACCGAAAAGGATCCAGTATCACGCTCCCGTACAGACGTTCTTAAAATACTTAATAAGCATTGCACGTTCTATCGTGCATTTTCCCTGCCACTGGCATCCGTTTCCTATTTTCCTATTGTGACAACAAACAATATCTCCCATGGGACAAATGGCATTTCAGGCACCACACGCTACATATCGGTGCGATATGTAGCGTGTGGTGCCTAAAATGCCATAACCTGGTTCATCAAAAGGTTGAAACTAATTGACCGTTTGATGGAGCTGCAGGTAAATATCATCTGCTAATGGATTCAAAACCAGGGGAAATTGTCCAAGCTGCTTCAAAGACCCAACATCATATGGAGGTTTTTAATGAATGTGACGGTTGTCAAATGATGTGAATGCTGCCTTTTAATAGTTTTAGTGTCCAATGCTTTTTTTTCTTCTTTTTTTTTTTCAAACCATGAACGAAATGAATTCTTTAGGTGCATTTGCTTTGCGGTGGGACCAGCTTCCCTCTTGGATCGCTGCAGATACGCCGAAGCATTGATGGCTTAAGACTAACTTCCCTCCAGTTGGTTCCAGAAAACCAACTTAAATCTTTCAACCTGAGGCAGACGATTTTTTTTCCTTCTTCCAAATCACACAATGTGGTTTTGAAAAGAGAAAAAAAAAGGTACAGCCAGCAATGCTGAGACCAGTTATAACAGGAGGGGGAGAACGAGTGGGGGGGGGGGGGCTCTTCAACAATGGAGGTATTATCTCTCCTGTCATGGCATTAACAACCGCACAAAGACCCCCAGGAAGAGATCACAGCACATCAGACACACACGGCAGCTTTCACACACACACACACACACACACACACACACACACTCGGGCCAGCCAGCCCACCGTCAGGGCGCATGACGCCTCGTCTGCACGGAATTTGAGGCTGCAGTATCATCTTCACGTCCCCAATGTTCTCAATCCTCCTGTAAGGTGTGAACTCTTGTTACACCTGTAACAGACATTAATTACTGTGCGGTCATGCGCCATGAATCCACACTTGTATTTGAGCAAAGTGCAACAAAAGGTGTACAGAGGAAGCCATCTTGGCAACTTCGGCCAAGGAGCCTATATCGAATCTCACGTATTGACATAAGCAGATATAACTTCACGTGGCTCACGGACTTTAAGCGGCTCTCATTTAGTGTGACGAGGGAAAAACATGCAAAATACATTCTAAAACATGCCCGTTTTAATCGTGCGTCATAGTGTGTGAGCACCCTGCAGCTATCTTAGTCAGTCTTAATTGTACTATTCAATGCCAACTGACCACAGAGAGAAACTGACCTAATAATAGCCGGTGCTGAAACCGGCTGAAACCCCACTGATGCTTAACCACAACAGGAGCTGAAAGGAACAAGAGAAGATTTGTTTGCAAGGACTCCTAGTTGTTTTTGTGAGGTCTAATCACATTTTAAGGTCTTTAAGCAGGGCCGGGAGCAAGAAAACACACATTCAGCAAAGGTTCAACACGTAGGTTGTTAGCGTCATGTGGACACATGGCGTGAGAGAAAAGCCCCTGATAAGGAGACCTGTAAAACAATTTATCAGAGCAGTAAAAGGCCTATGCATCGCTATCTTTGTTCTACTTTGCACCGTATGTACTTTGACACTAATAAGTTACAGCGGGTCAGCCGCGTGAGCAAGACGAGCGTCTTCGTCTGGGAGAAACCCCTTCACAGTCTTACTCGTGACGATAAATGAGGTTAAAGTCCAGGCTGCGCTCATATCACTTACTCGTGGTTGTGTCAAAGCTGCACACTGGGCAAGTTCTCCGCGTACAATAGTTAACCCTTTAAACAGCACTACACGGAAACCCTGTACAGTAAGACGGGGCCGGTAACCTGCAGCACCTGAGAGCACTTACACTAAAGGAAAAGAGAAGAAAAGGCCATCTTTCTCTGGAAGAGGAGGCTCGCTCACGGCCTTTTAGACTTAGAGGGTTTCACTGCCACACTTTAATGTGTTACTTCCTGTAGGCGGAGAAGCGACCGTATATACTTGACTTAGGAATGCCATTTAGGCCACATAGGATGGACCCTTGATGGCTCCATCAGCAGTCTTATCTTCTTATCTTCATTTTATGAGGATGTTCCTTAAGAGTGGCCAACTAAAACTTTTAATACGAGCAGTCTTGACTATTTCCCCACATCTTGTTGGTATCTTTGAATTATGCGAATGACATATGATGGCTGTAATTAGCTTGTGTATCATCCTGTTACATCACCTTTCACATAGCACCACCTTCCACTGATTCTGCTGTTGAAGTGCAGCTGGTAGTGGTGCTTTTAATCGGATCCTCTTTGTCGTATTGTGACAACGGTCAGGTTTTGGTGAAAGCAGCACAGTGTTTGTTTCTACTGAGAAAAACCCCTGAAACAATTAGTGGATGGACACAACATACATCTCTTAGTGTTTTGATAATTATAATAATAATATAATATAATTATAATAATAATATAATTATATTAATTATAATTATAATTATATAATTATATCCATTGTTTATATAGTTAAAGATGAGGGGTTTCTGGATATTTTTTTTTTTGACCAAACAATGAATTAATCAAATCATAATCTGCAGAATAATGGATAGTAAAAATATGTTTTACTACTTGATATCACTTCTGGGTCTCTTCGTCTGTATGTAAGAACACACCATTTACTGCTGAACAAGCATCATGATGTCTCTGCTCGTTGGCTGTCCAAGCATAAGAACCTGCATCCGCCTTTCTACACCCATAATCCTTTGTGTTTTGGGGTCGTTTCCCTTTCACTTTGTAAGAAGTATGAATGGCATTCAAAACAATCTGCACCACGGTTCAGATGTTTGAGGTCTGACACTCCGACCTCCGGGCCGGCCACCAGACTTTAATCATCGTTATCACCAGACCAGACGAGCCACACGTAAAGTAGGAGGAAACAGTGCGGCGCTGAAAAGAGTAATCTCATGGGTCAGGTGAGGCCTGCCGCTTCTGTGAAAACACCAGACGCCGGGGACCGCTGACCACTTTAAAAAAAAACATGCACCTGCAACCACATCTGATAGAGAGGCAAACAGAACCGGATACAGACCCCATGCTCAGATTGGCTTGAGAGATAAGTGGAATACAATTCACCCACTGCTGGTCCTGTTTTTATCTTTTATTCCAACACACACACACACACACACACACACACACACACACACACACACACTGCATTCAAGCACGCATTCCCCTGTGAGTAGGCTCCACACACACACACACACACACACACACACACACACACACACACACACACACACACACACACACACACACACAGGGTTAGAAGTGCATAGAGAGGCACACAGGAACACACCCGCACCTGTCCCTTGCATGATCTGGTAGGCTAGTACAGTATTAACCTAGTGTCAGAAAGGATAAAGACCCATTATATCCTCTGCTGCTGGGATATAATAAACCTATAAGCTCGTGTAAGGGGTTTTCTTTCACACAGATACACATTTGCTATTGCCGATAAGCCTACAAATCTCACACACCACTACCACACGCGCAGTATATTAAGATTATAGTTGGAAAACGTTTTAAAAAGAAAAAGAAAAATGTTGCTCGTGTTCCCCAGATTGCTTTTTTGAAACCATTTAATTTGAGGTTAATTTAAGCAGCCTCCACAGCTCATTACAGCAAGTTAAGGGACCATTGGTTTATAAATATAAGTGTGTGGAGGGAATAAGGCTGTTTAAAGACTGCTTGGCCAGAACAACACACACTTTCTCTCGTTCTTTTTTGTCTTTTCCCTACAGACACATACACAATCTGTTGGTCTCTCTCACACACTCTCTCTCTCACACACACACACACACACACACACACACACACACACACACACACACACACACACACATAATGGGTTTCTAACTGAGTCATAACACAGTAAAAGTAAAGGCTGACTGTGAAGATGCCATGCTGTGTAACCACAGTCCCATCGCAGGTGCTGCTGGTGAGTAACGTGTGTGTGTGTGTGTGTGTGTGTGTGTGTGTGTGTGTGTGTGTGTGTGTGTGTGTGTGCGTCTGACAGCCAGCCTAATTATAAACTCACATGGGCGGTAAACAATAACAACAACAACAAATGTAGCGAGGAGGAAGAGAAGAGAATCGAGGGAGGAATATAACGTTGGGTTTTCAAACACCACAAGGCTTTTTGAGTAAACATGATTGTTTTTTTTTTGCCAATAAAGTTTAATTTCAGAAAGTGAAGTTTGTTATAGCCAATAGATAAACCTTAATTGGGCTACAGACAAGTTAGTGGCTCTCTAGTAACCATAATGGTCTGATTGGAGGAAGATTAAAGTGAATTCTTCACATGAATAACCACATCATCCACACTCCGGCCAACTTACCGCTGGTGGGATGCAGCTCAGTGTCCGAATGCAATGCTGTTCATTGGCAGGAAACAGTTGGAAAAAAGCGAAGAACCAAAAACTATCCAAAGAGTCAGAAACCCCCCGCTGCTCGTGCACCGTGCAGCTTCTATCCCGGTGTGTAAACGCGCAGCAGATACGTCTTTCAGCGGTGTGTCTGCGCCGCGCTCTCCTCCATTGTGTCTCCTGCTTCTGATATTTGAGTCAATTTGAACCAGCAGCGCCGTAATGAGCCTCAAAGCGAGGCGTATTCAAATGACTTCCATTGAGCCGGGAAAACCGGCCAATCGCTGCGCGGGGGCGGAGTTCTCGCGGGAAACGCCGACCAATCACGGCGGAGGAGGCGAAAAATCGAAATCTCCGGAGAATCTGATTGGCTGGCCGGCCGTCTGTCGAATTCCTTCTTTTCAACCGCAACTCAAGGGGCAGTGCATGTTTTTGTTGGAGAGCTGAAATATGGGAGGTGTAAGGTTTCCTCCCGGAATGTGTGTATGTGTGTGGTTGTAAGTCGGTCTCAGTAGCTTTAAAAACAAAGCGTTTGTAGAAGTTTAGTTTATTTTGTGTTCATAACATTGTATATTGTTCAATAATGTCATGAAGTTGCTAGTAGCTTCAGGAATACAACACACATATGTATGATATCCACCTAAGATGAACATTATTGAGTCATTATATAGCTATTATATTGTAAGAAGAATACATTGATGAATTGAATTTAACATTGAGCATGAACAGCCTTGAAGTGTGTATATACGTAGTAGCATTGCTTTTGTATGTGAAGGACATTTGCTGCAAATCATTACCGCTGAACATTGGATTATTTTTCCTTCCTTTCTTAGGTTGCCATTCATTTCAGCACTGTGCAAATCAGATGGCAGTGGGCGGATGGCATCTTGAAATCAGTTCCAGTATAGGTAACTCATTACAGTGGAAATTGTGTTGGCTTAAAGCTGCATTCATTCATTTTTTTAGTCATTTAAGGGCAGCCGGACAAACTGAAAACACATCTGACACACTGTTGTCTCATAAAGTTGTGATGACGAACATGTTAGTAAAGTGTACGGTTACACATCCAGCAGAGAAGGAGATTTCCACCAACTCCTGAGAAGAACTATCACACTTTTTAGCTGCTAAATGCTTCACTGTGTTCACCAGCCAGTCGCTCACTTTGTCTGTCTGTCTGTCGTCAGATTCTAGGAAAGTAGCATTCGGCGGGCTTATCAGAGCTTTTTGGAGGAAAATCGCTGTCTGGTCTGTTGTTGTCAGAGAAAATGATATTGGTGAAAGAGTTGGCTGGCTAGAGAACCAAAACAAGCTGGAAATCACTCCATTGCTCCATAAAACTGGAGGAGAACTGCAGAGTTGGATAATTCCATGTGAGAATCGTGGCTCCTTTCACGTTTAAACAACTGATACTATAAAATATATTGGTTGGTGCAGCTATGATCTTTTTTTTTTGTTGTGTCATCATGTGGCGATGCAGTTGAAAGCAGGATTATTCAAGTGTAGCAGATCAGTTCACATATCACATAACATGCCACGCCATATGATGCCCAGCTTTTAGTTGTTTGTGTGCGAAAGGGTAATGAACACACTCTCAGACTGCATCGGGTCATTCACACCAGACTGTGGCTCACAGGTAATTACACCTGGTCATGGCCGTTCTCAAAAGACCTGGATCTCTCACTGTTTATTGGTAAACCATTAAATTGTACCTTTGAGTGAATCTATAATCACAGTTATTGACTCTCGGCTGAAGTTCGTACACTGTTTTTTTTACAAGATGTTTCTTTATTTACAAGGAATTGTATGTTGTTGCATTAACCTTTTTAATTTTTTTCAAGAATTAAGAAAAACAGTGTTGATAACAGTCATTTTCTTGATACCTGATGGGGATTTGAAAGGATTTAAGGACCCCACAAGGTTGGAGAAATTACTCCACCCCATAACACAAAGTTATCCTTAAATTGCAGTGAAAACAAGAAGATTATCAAGGTTTTCATGTAACAGCAGGCACACTCATGCAGTCCTGTTTTAAAAAAAAAAAATAGGTTCACAATCATTTTTACTTTGGCAGAGTTTAAAAGCACACCTCGTCTCTTTCTCTAAATGTTTAGAATATACTCAAAATATATATACTATGCTCCCTTCAACAGTCTAATTTCCTCTGAAATATGGTAATTAAAGCGAGGTGGGTGCACACGATACCCACCCGTTCAACTGCCACCGCATCTCTGCCATCCACCTCAACAGAGTCCAGTCCTTTTTCATTGCATAAACATCCAATTACATAAACACAGCGTTAGATTTACAGCGCGGCCGGGCCCTGGCGTTGTGGGCGGCGCTCAACACTGACGCCTCTTACATGCTGACACATCACCGTGGAGGCAAGAATAGCTGATCTCTGTGTCTTACAGGCTGCAGGGTTTTCTCATTTCAATAACCCAACTCCTACACCAGGCACCCGAGCGCACAGCTTCCGGCTGCGTAGTATGTCCAATGAGCTCGCCGCGCGCATGAACTTCCGACAATGCTTGACCGTGGCGACGCTCGGCGGAGGGCCCTCTTGAGATTTGGCTTTTCGATCGACTGCTTGACGCCCACGACTGCCAGAGTGCGGTTGAGGAAGACTTATTGTCAGAGTGGCAGACAAAGAAAGTCAATGTAAATAAGATTACCCTCCACTCGTGGTCAACACCCCCGGCGTTACCCAAATATTTGCTCTATGGATGTGCTTGGTAGTTACTTAAGACCTTCAGAAAGCATCTTTTATCGTATGAGTTGCATCAAATGGTTCCCAAACATAACAAAAGGGAACATTCGCTGTCTTTTAAGAGGACTTTAATGGCTAAATTGTAGATGTACGGTAACGTCATGTAATAATGGAGACAGGGGAGGAGAACATCCAGCAGGGTTCAAGCATAGAACCTTGAGGTCAGAGGATAGAACCTTGAGGTCAGAGCATAGAACCCTGAGGTCAGAGCATAGAACCTTGAGGTGAGACCATAGAACCATGAGGTCAGAGCATAGAACCTTGAGGTGAGACCATAGAACCTTGAGGTCAGAGCATAGAACCTTGAGGTGAGACCATAGAACCCTGAGGTCAGAGCATAGAACCTTGAGGTGAGACCATAGAACCTTGAGGTCAGAGCATAGAACCTTGAGGTGAGACCATAGAACCTTGAGGTCAGAGCATAGAACCTTGAGGTGAGACCATAGAACCTTGAGGTCAGAGCATAGAACCTTGAGGTGAGACCATAGAACCCTGAGGTCAGAGCATGTGTTACGTCCCCTTTCCCGTCTAGGGGATAAGGGGGGAACAAACACAGGTCAGTCCAAAGAATAAAGGAAACAAAGTCAGAAAATAGGAGTAACGAAGAAACAATATTTATTCGACACTGGCGGTTCACAACACACCAAGAAAAGGTTCTGTCATGTGGGAGAGATTGGGGACAGCTTGTGGTCGTGCCAAACAAACAGAAATCAAGAAAACAAAACTAGGCCTAGCTCTCTACCTCTGGAAAATAAACAAACAAAATGGCTTCTCTAACTTCTCTACAAAAGAGTGGTCAAAACATATACAGAGGGAGCACCGACCAATAACCTAGTGTTTCTAGACACAAAGTACCTACGTGTCTGCACCAGTGTACAGGGTACCCCAAACTTACCTACTGCCCTCAACCTCTCACCACAAACCTTCCACCTAGCAGTGTCAGTGTGCATTCAGTAATGACCAAACAAAATCCGCCCCGAACTCTTCCGACCTCCTCCTTTTAAAATGGCCGACCGTCTCGCCGATTGGCCTTCACAGGTGGCAACCATTAGCCAATAGGAACCTGTGGGGGAAAACAAGAGGGGAGGGGAGAACACAACACTGACACGTAACAGCATAGAACCCTGTGGTCAGAGCATAGAACCCTGTGGTCAGAACATGGAACCCTGAGGTCAGAGCATAGAACTCTGAGGTCAGAGCATAGAACTCTGAGGTCAGAGCATAGAACCTGAGGTCAGAGCATAGAACCCTGAGGTCAGAGCATAGAACTCTGAGGTCAGAGCATATAACCTGAGGTCAGAGCACAGAACCCTGAGGTCAGAGAACTTTGATTGAGATCAGAGCATAGAACCCTAAAGTCAGAGCATACAACCCGGAGGTCAGAGCATAGAACCTTGAGGTCAGATAACTCTGAGATCAGAGCATAGAACCATAAAGTTGGAGCATAGAACCATGAGGTCAGACCATAGAACCCTGCGATAAGAACATAGAACCCTGAGGTTATAGCATATAACCGTAAGTGAAAAAATGGTCTAATTGAGTTTAGGTTGTTCCTGCTTCTTGTCCCCCCACATTGTCTCGCTGGAGGACCGTTAATGAAGAGAAGATAGTAAGTTAAGAAGATAGTTAGACGAAAAACTAATCTACATTCCTGTGTAAATGCACAGAGCTGATGTGCAGCATTTAGCATAAAGGCCACTTTGTTTAAGTTGTTCTATATTTAGAGAACTAAACAAGAGCGCCGCTCAGCATCTTGCCTGTGTGTCTCACAATGAATCAGACAAGATAATGCAACACATGTTTCAGATTTTCCTGTTGTTTGTCAAAACTACAGATACTGAAAGCTTCGTAAAGGAGAGTCATTGCTGCTTAGTCGCCATGCCAACCTACACTATCAGGCAAAGGTTTCCTGGCAAAATCGCAATTGTATGCACGGTGTAAATATCCTAAAATTAGAAAATAAGTAAGGAACAGGCATGCTTTATGAGTTTTTTTCTTTATTATATTGGAGATGCTCCTGTGCCTTGCCTGGTCTTCTACAGGTCTACAGGTCTACAAGTCTACAGGTTCATATCCAGTGGTCGCCTAGAAGGCACTCAATTGTGTGTTTGTGTTTGGGGTTGCAGTTTATTACACCTGTTCTATTCAATTCAACCTGCAATGCACTAGTATTACGCTACCTTAAGGTTACTATATTTAGTCGGATATAAATAATGTTTTTGTATTAACAATGGATGGCAATGGAACTGTCTTGGTTTTCTGTCCTGCTACTTTATTGCTTTAATTCACTCTCACCACTAATAGTGTCATTTTTGGGCGCAGCCGGCAGCTGTTGGTGGCAGAAAAAAAAATCTAAATGCTAAACTCTAACACTACCCGCTCATAGAGATACATGTAGCTACTAGCTGGAGGAGCATTTAGCAGCAAAAGAGACAGATGTATACCTCAGGTGTCGGTCAAGATCAAAGGAAGAGCTGAAAGGAGAGGGAATATTGGATTTAAATCTATCAGGTAGCATGAAAATGACTTCACATGCTCCAAATGTTGTGAGAAAATCATTGCTGACAAGTTTGACATACCAATTTCAAAGTGTAGTGATACTTTCTGCACAAGTGGCCAAGAAATCAATTATTGCCGGTTAACTTTTGGTTGAGATGGTGAGGAATCAACAACATTTGAGTTTTTTTAGGTCGTAATTGCTGTTGTCTTATACTGCATTGTATCAAATGGTGTCTCTGATATTTGGTCCAATGAACCCCAGTTTCACAAACCTGTTTATATCCAACTCCACTGTGTAGAATATAAATATGTCACATTGTAGAACATTTACAATGAGTACATTACTAACAGTGAAACCAAAATGGCCCCAAATCATTGTTCAAAAAGCTTCTGGCTGGCAGCTTGTTTTGGATTTCCAGGAAACTGCGACACAAAACAAATGATGTCAGCGGCCACCAGCAGCAGACGTATGTGCTGTAGTGCGTGTGGGTGGGATTACACAGTGACAGCTGGGTGAGATCATTATGGCCGGGAAAGGGGGGACAAGAGGGGTGGGGGCGGGGGAACCCGAGACTCGGGGGAGGGGTTGGGGTATAATGCTGTTGGGGCAGAGGGGTGGGAGGCTTTTGTGGTGACATTCCTTACTCTGCAGAATGCATGCATGTATATTAGAAAAGTTAAAGAGAAGAAAAAAAATCCAGCTGCACAAATAACACCAACCTGCTTCAAAACCCCCAAAATGCTCGAGCTGTTCTTTTGCATTAATGTTCATGCGCTCGGGGGTACTTGAAGCGAGAGACGTGCATGAGGACGGTTCAGGTTGAGTGAAGTAGATGATATGTGGGATATATCAGGAGGGGCGTGAGGGGAGAAGAGGGCTGGATCAGGGGGGATGTGACTCACAGGCTTCCAGGAAGAGGTCTGACTCAGCTACTGGAAGCCCCTTGACCTGTCTGGAGACAATATGTGGCCAATAATCAGTGTTTTTTCACTTCGCTGGGGGAAAAAAGAGAGAGACCCCAAAGGTCATATTATGGAAGATAAGAAATGGATTATATATGCTGTGCAGCTCTCACGACTTTAGCTTTTTTTTAGTGACAACAAAGAAAAACACTTTTATCAGTCAAGTCATAAGGCCGCCGATCTGATGACTGAGAATGCGAAGAAAAAAAAACTCATTCACACTATTCCCCATTCATTTGTGTGCACATTGTTTAATGCAGTCAGTCACATACTGCTCTGACGTCCCTTTTGAAGTGATCGTCTTTCCTGCTAAACCCTGTGACCTGCGCATTTGTGTTGCTATAGTGACATTAAGATGAGAGAAAGGGGATCGCTTTCACCCACGGCAACAGCAGCCATGTAATGACAGGAACTGATTCAGGTTGGCTGACAGCTATGGACATATGCCAACTTTTACAGCATTTTAAATGTTCCTCTTTTTGTCATTTGTGGCGCCTTGTGTGAGGTGAAACAACAGGAAACATGCAGGTGTTTGATTACATAATTGATGATTCAGATATGAACGTCAATCGTCATCTGTGTTTTCTTTCTCCTTCTGCTAAGAACAGCTACGAACACATGAAGAGGCTTCTAATCAAGCAAGAGGACCTGTTGACTATCAGATGCAAACAGTCTAATGCTCCATAATCCTTTGGGTTCTGGGGTTTTCTGGACATGGTGTGGGTTCTGTGTCCTAGAAAACTGCACCTCAGTTAATCTGGATTTGTTCCCTGAACTCTAAGAGACTTGGACCACTTGGCTCAAGTTACTTGAACATATAACTGTTGAACTAGACTGCAAATTGAGGAAACACATTGGTTAGGCCTGCTCTCTGAGTGAAGCCAAAAAAGACAGTAACTTACCTCATACTCTTCTTCCTCCTCCAACATCGGTTTTCACCCCTCCGCCTCCTCACGTGGGACTCCTGTGGTGGTTGCAGGTGATGGATGATAGTCGGACAGAGGGCCTGTTTCCTGGATGTGCCCTGAACTTCCATGTCACCCACACAGATATCCTCTGAGGATGGGAGGTAGTCACACACACACACACACACACACACACACACACACACACACACACACACACACACACACACACACACACACACACACTTTACATTCTCTTAACCTTACATACCTCACTGACCTACATCTGTTTCACATAACATAAGCGCCAAAGCTTAACTGTTTGCTTTTTTGTATTGAAGCTCATTTTTCTCTTTTTCTACTGTGTCAGAGATTTTTTTTTTTCAACTGCCTGATGCCTTTGTGCAGCCATTCTAAATATTTGAAGTAATATTTCAGTACAGTGAGCATATAAAATATGATAAGTACCTGTGAAAAGAAGTCAAGCAGGTGAACCCTTTCACCCAACCCTCAGGGTAAATGTTCTGCCAAAAAGAGCAAACTTGCTTCCAACAAATCCATGAAAAACATGTGAATCGCAGCACAGAAAATCCCCACAGAGACCTAACCTCAGTCATACTGTACTGTGCCGATGGACAACTCCAGCAACATGCTCATACTGTGTGTGTTGTCTATCAAAGACAAATGCTTCAATTTGGTGACTTATTTTATTTTCGCTCTGTAAGAGCTCCTTGTTTAAAATACCAATTTCTTGTGCTTACATTTATCAAGACTTTTTTTTTTTTAAGTGCAACTTTTACTTTACTTTTGGGAAATTACATTTGGGTTTCTGGGGGACTAAAAACACAACCTTTAAGTAACACATGGCGACTATTAAATTGTTACGACTTGCACTTCTTTGGAAACTTGCACAATGGTGTGTGGGTGAAATTTGCAAAACAGTGTACGTATGTGGCTTTATTGTTCAGTTGTAATGTTAAGTTCGGACTCGTTTTCATTCTGACTCCAGACCAGCTCACATCTCTCCTCTGTCTCCTTGCCTCTCTTAGTCTCAATTATCCCTCCTCTCATTACACTATTTACTGTCTAATTAACAACCCTGACAACCCCATGAAAAGTAAATATTTAAAAGGAATCAATGAAACACATATTTATGGAGCTGTTTAGGCACTCTTTTCTTTCTTCAGTTCTATAATTGTATGAAGTGCCCGCCTCTGCTGCTACCAAATCCTCCCAATAAAGTGTTAAACCCAATACATATCTGAGGTGGGATGTGAGCTGCCCACGCTCTTACTAAAAACAAAAGTAAAGATACATCTGGGAGTGAGCGCAGTCTGAGTGTTTTGATTTACTTGTGTAATTTCACTGCAGCTCCGGTGGTTTTTACTGTAAACCACTCCTACACTGTCTGCAGATGTGGCACTGGATTTAGTGGGAGGGAATTTGCATGTAGTGTGTGTGTGTGTGTTGTGCTACATGGTCCAAATGGCCAAATCAAATCAAATTGGATTCTTTCCCAGGAATTCTGTTGGTATTTTTTAAAGCAAAGTGACCTTTACTCTTCACAAATATTGAATAATCACTCTGGATTTTATGGGACAGTTAAAAATGCAGCAAGACTTGTTTCCCTTCACTCCTTTGCAATGGCTAAAATTGTGGCTAAAATTGTGCACTCTTTAGTGGTTTCAAAAATATAATCTGAAGACACCCTCAGGCATAGTATGACTATGACTATCAATTCGGTTGGTTGAGAGACATCTGCGAGTGCAATAAAGCATTTCAAGCTTTTTTTGGCATCATTTCACACCAAATAGTTCATGGTGTGAAACATTTTTTGTTCGGTATTAAACATCGAAAAATTTGTCGCAAACATCACTAACGTGACTTTGAAATAAGACAACAACTATTTGTGTTTCTCATGGGACATGAACACCGGTGTCCTGGGTGGAAGTCTGAATCTATCCACGTCATTGCTCTTCCTCACTTGGTCTGAGTTAGTCCACGTCTTTAGCTCTGAGCGTAGCGTATTCACACAGATGGGTTAACATTGCAGTCAGTAGTATAAATGGTGTGAAATGACAGAAAAAAACAACAACGGCGTTGTGATGGCCCGCAAAATGACTGAAGAAATGGCCGTATCGTTCAAACGCCCATTTGGTGAGACCGGGCTGCACACTCTATTATTTATAATTTCACTAGATGAAGAAAAATAGTCAGATTTCTTTGCTTCAAACGACATAAGAGAAAAGAAGTATGTAAACAACATTTGATGAATGACAATGTTTTTTTCAAGACTATTTTGGTCGCGCAACTGTTTTCAGGCACAGTAAAATATAAAAAACATTGCTGAAAATACAAACCCCTCAATTTCACGAGGTTCATTTTGCAATATAGATGGTCCATCTGTAAAAGTGTCAAACTACAGGGACGTATAATGATATAATAATAATGTTTTGTTGGACAATGGCCATATTTGCTTGTTCATGATAATTGCTCATCCAGACTACATTTCAAACTTGGTCAACATTTGAATGACGGCTCAGTGCTTGTGTCATCATAAATGAACCTTACGTAAACATAAATATTCCATGACCTCATAGTTTGTTCTGGATTATCTCATGAAATTGATTCAGCAGTGAGCAAAGTGGCATTCTTCCACTTGTCAGGAAGACAAATGTCAATGTTCTTTTGTTGATCTTTATACTCTGCAGTGAATCCAATTGGCCACACTCTGGACATGAAGAAGCTGATTTATCTATTGTAAAACCTTGCATAAAACACATTGTCATACAGTGGATATTACAGTGTAATCAGTTTGTTCCATTTGTAAATTACATTTGAAAAAGACAGAACAAGAAAGTTGTAGATACATTTCAAAGAAGCTTGTCCAATAACTGAAGTGCAGACGGCAACTGTGACCTACAGTCCTTATGTTTTCACAACGAGTAGAGCAGCTGGTCACATTCCTCTCATTCCTCTACATAATAAGATGGATGCAACATCTATATTCATCCCGGTGACAAAATGCAAACAATTAACTCCAAACGAGAAGAATGCAAAGGAATCTGAGGGGCTTCCTGGACTTTCTATTCATTCCGTCAAGGATCACTGAACAACAAACTTGTTTTCACACAGGAGCCGTATTGTTTCTCCACATGTGTCGTGTTGTCGTGCGGCGGATGAATTCAACGTCCAGTGGAGCGCCGGGCAGCTAATGGTGTTTACGCTGGCTTTTGGGTGCAGGTGCACAATCCAACCCAAGGGAAGGAAATAGGAGGGGGACGGGGGGAGGGGTTTGAATGTGACACAAACAGGAAATAAGCTTTGTGTTCCCTCCTGCTCAGTGCTACACACAAAAGGTGTATTCCAAATGTTGCCCTTGTGCAATTTACTTTGTTGGCTTATCTAACGCATTATGCTCTGCCAGGAGCTTACATAACAGACACTATTGAAGGATGTCTCATTGATCATATTTTTATCTTCACACTGAGTGAGTATTTAATGGGAGGTCTGGGGAACAATGCCAGGGGAAACTCAGGAAATGCCTCTTGAAGTGGAGTGATGGAAAGAAAGTCCCTCCTTAGCATGTTCACATTTGTTTCTGCTCATTATGGGACAACCGTCGAATTCGTGCCACTGTTGGCAATAAACCAGACAAGTCTATTTTAATGTATTCTGGATGATAAAAATTAAAGTAATTTGACTCCAAAACAAGCAAATACTGACCCTGAAGAAGTAAAACTACCGCAAGCAGTAGTACAACAATGCCAATGCTAATAAAGGGCAAGAGGTTCTAACCATCCACAGAGATATAAAGCTTGAAAAACAGTCGCTTCCCCTTTAAAATAACACCCCAAAAAAAAATTATAGTTTAGGTTAAAACAAACATGTCATGTTATTGCCAAACTACATTTCATTTTTAATGATTTTAATGATTTTAGAGCTTTTCCTAAAATGTTTAGAATATACTGGAGCACTTTTCAAACCTCCAGGTTTATTCTCCACATGAATTATCTGCAGATTGTTAGTAGGACGGGAGCAGGGCGTGTTTTCCTTGTGTTTGTGTGTGTGTGTGTGTGTGTGTGTGTGTGTGTGTGTGTGTGTGTGTGTTTGTGTGTGTGTGTGCGTGTATCCGAGGGTGTCTTACATGGTGTGGGAACAGGTCCTAACCCTGTACAGGAAAGACATTAGGAACAACATGAGATGTGGGGGAGTGGGAGGGAGACGGGCCGAGGGAGGGAGTGGGCGGTGGCTTTCAGGGAAAGGAGGAAACGAAAGGAGAACACCCTCGACTTTTCAATCTCACAACAAAACCCCTCCCCACTATCCCCCTGCTCCCCCTGCCCCAACAAGGGTCCCTCCTCAACAATAAGTGCACTGCAGCGTGGCTCGACAACAAATAGTGCGTCACTAACGAGTCCCGGCAAACATTCCTGCCCGTCTGCGTTTGCGTGTCGTCCACTTGGTCCCAGACTTGAGAGGTGTGCTTTGGGACAGGCAGCTTGTCATGGGATGATGTCTGTGTGTTTTCTCCTAACAATTTGAATGCCTTGAAATTTGCCTTGGAAAATGAGTTTTGTAATCCTCTGAATTAGCTGATACTAGATTCATTGTGAGACAGTTTCTTGGATCAGCAAAACTGCAGTTTGACTGCGACAAATGTTTTAGAAGTGGTTCTTTTATAGTTACACAGTCGAGGTCCATGTCTTGTGGAGACATTGCAGCTCTGAAAAGACTAAAAATAAAACAGAAAAATAATATTCAGCCTGCCAATTGTTTTTGGGTTCATCCAACTTACTTCTCAGATGAGCATGCAATCCTTCAGTTCATGAAGGTGGAAGAGACTATGTTTAATTGGATTATGGGTTATAGGTTATGTGACCTTAGTGATGAAATTGTGTTTTATTTCAGCTATTTGACTTTGAAACAGTGATTCTATAATTTGTTGCATTTGTTTAATGTCAGAACCGATAGTAAATTTGCAGATTGTTTAAAACAATAATAATTGATTCAATCAACGATTGGTTGGTCTAGGGGGAGGGGCTTAACATGTTTAGCCTCTGGCCAGTCAGTGTTTGGGAGGCTGTAAACCACACAGGTGACTTGTTTGTTTTACTCTTTTGATAAATGAAAGCACTTAAATCTATTTTTGCAACTCAAGCCACCATTGACCCACGGTTCTTTGTAACAATCAACAACAATGGACACATTCATATATTTTCATATATCAACTATTTGTGACCTGAATTTGGGCCACAAATGGTTCTTTGACAACAAAAGGGAGGGAAGAGTTTGTTTGTTTTCAGAGTGAAGTGCCACTAAAGCTCCTCTCATGGGAGTGATTCATTCCTGGGAGAGAGAGAGAGAGAGAGAGAGAGAGAGAGAGAGAGAGAGAGAGAGAGAGAGAGAGAGAGAGAGAGAGAGAGAGAGAGAGAGAGAGAGAGAGACGTGGTTTCCACAAGGTGAAGCTAAATCATATTACAAAAGAACAGTTATTATTACTGTCTACAGCAGTCTATGGTAGTTAATGCAGCAATAATAATTAGGTTATTTTTTATGTTTTAAAATGAAAGAAATGAGGAGCCTTTCCTTCCAAGCGGCTGGCACGTGGTTAACACTAAAGCTAGCAACCTAGCGTGCTATGAATCAATGAAGCATGCCTAACGCCTGAAGCCTCAATTAATCAAAATTTAAAATAGAATATATGAGCAAGTTCAAAGCATAACTCTTTTCAGACCACAGTGCCCGCTAACATTTCATCAAATATTAAACTCCACATTTGATTCGTGAGGAGCATTACTTATCCATTTTTTTTCCAAACTTTAGCCACAATCGTTCCATAACCTTAATCAATAAATACTACATCAATAAAGTATGTATTGTTTTGATCATGATAATGAACCCTTAACGAGTGGAAGTAATTTGAACCCGAACCACGATGTTTCCCAAACACCAAAACCATAACTAAGCCTTGTCACATCATAAAACGTACATGTATTTTTCAACTGTGGTTTGTAACTTTTTTGGAAGGCCCACATAAATAATATAATCTTGCCAATGGGATCGTCAGATAGAAAACACTTGTACTTCATGGTTTAATTGGGATAACTTGTTGTAAATTAAAGTTCTGTGCATGAAAATTATGAGAAACTCAATTCCCAGCAAGTCAGGACCAGTGACTGAATCAACTCCCTGCTAAATGTGAACTGCCCATGGGAACACACACACAATAAAGGAGTGGCTTCAGGAAGTTAAACATCTTTCGTCCAACACCCCGAAACAACCACAAACACCACATGTTTTTTCCTCATGATTTATTCGACCAAACCAAAGCCAAAAGCTACATCTTGGAGACTTGAGCTGATTTTGTTCCATAATCCTTTTTGTGATAGAAAAAGTCTTCACATCATTCTTGACCGCAACACAGACAACAAGCAGTAATGCTTTGATAAGCTTCATAACAGCAAGTACAGGGCCTCTCAGTTAACAATGGAGGAGCATTAATATGAAGTAGGACAACTCCCACCATAACTTCTGATTCATGCCGAGCGTCGCCAAGTTCAACTAGTGAATGATCTTTGTAGTAGAGTAAAACTCTATTATAAGTCTCCCCCCAAAATGAGACAGTTTGGAAGACAACAATAGTTGATTCATATCTAACTCACTTAATGAGCAGGTTGCAGTTTGACCTTCTGACCCCAGTTTTTGTCCATCAGGTCTCATTTGTTGCCTCCTAATTAGTTCAACTTTACAATTGGCTCTTTCATGTATTCCTCAGCCAGCCTGTCTTCCCAGGCTCACTGTTGTCTTTTAAAAGACAAGACAGACTGGAGTTTTTCTACTGGTTCTGCTAGTTTAACTGGGGACGAAGGAATCTCTGAAATTCCGGTTTGAAAACTATATGGGTGGCGGCGCTTGAATGCGCAGTCCAGCACTTATAAGGTGTGAAAAGACATAAATAATGACTAATACGTATATAGCAATAATTGTTAAAGGTTTCATTTTAAATGTTTATTTAGCTGTCAACAATTATGTGTGTTTATTAAATTAATACTTTACTTACATGCATTTTTGTGGGCTTTCAATTTCTGTCCTGATCGTGTTTTCAGCAGCACGCTGTTTTTGTTTCTTACTCGTGAGACTAAAAAATGCTCAACCCTCCAGGAGAAATCATTTGGTGAGGGAATCGTATGGTAAGAAATTGTATCACCATAGATAATCCAGTTAGACTTTGCGTGGAAAAAAAGATCACAGGGAGAGTCTAGACATTAGCTGTGGGTACAGCACATGATGTGAAACCTATTTCCTGTTTTCAAACTCACAAACAAGCTTGTTTTTCAGGCTCACGTCTGAGAACACAGGAAGGTTTGAGATGTTTGAAAACCAACCAACCCCGCAAAGTTGTGGCAGCAGGTTGCACAGTTAAAACTACCGTGTCCTGTGCGCGTCATCGATCGCATGTATGAATGAATGGTGCTTTGAACCGTAAATGCGTGCAACAAGCATTTGGAAGTCTTGCTTCGTGAGTGGCACGATCAACCGTGTCTTTCATATCTGTATTAGCTCCAGTTTACTTGTTGTTCCGACTTACACAGAAGCAGTGACTCAGATCATGTTTTGCTGAGAAGTCTTTAATGATGTTAAAGGTCTGATAAGCTTCAGGGTCAAATGGTCTGCCAGTGAGTCAGGCCGCCAGCTGCTGGCAGCCATTGTGTTTTGGGGACTGGCCTTTTGTCACAGTGATGGAGAGGAAGATTTAAAATGAGAGCAAAACAATCCTCAGCTGAAAGCAGGAGCAGTGTGTGTGTGAGAGAGAAATGGTACTTGTAAATTAAGGATTTGTGTGAATACCTGCATGTATTTGTATTTGAAAGATTGTCTGTCTCCTTGTAAAGCTTGTTAAAGTGTGTTAAAAGTACTTTAATTACATGTTCTCGTAATTATTTCAGATGATTTCCTTGGACACTTGTTGTGAAGGTTTTGGGAAACAATCACAACTCTTACGTGTGTTTATATCCAGATTAACTTTGCGAAAAGAAATCAGGCTTCTTCCACTTCTTTAATTTCTTTTTTTCCATTTTGGAAAAGAAAACTAAAACATATTGAGACAACCACAGGTCATTTCCTCTCTTGCCGTCCCATCCTTCCTTCTCTGCACTTTCCCTTCCCGGCCCTCATCACTGGGAGTGCTGATCTTGCAGATGTTGCCTGTCTTTGTTCTCAAAGAACAAATCTTTGTTTTATAGGTCGGTGAGGCTGAAAGGAAAATTAAAGTGATTTTTAAGACGACAGTTGGGATTTGAGCCGATGGATGTTGTCTGACACGGCTGTGGAGACAGCGAGGCCGGCCTGTCGGCCTATTGGTCATCATCATCGGGTAGAAACAAGTTTAGGATCAACACTGGCAGGACTAATGACATTCCCGTCAGTCTCAGCTGTTTGTGTTACCAAATATTAGAACGCTAACACACGACATGGCCAACCAAAGACCTAAAGAGATGAGCTCTGAAACAACGGAATCGGAGGTAGTAGAGGAGTTGGCCTGTTGGACCCCAGTTTGCTCGAGATACTTAGCTATAGCAATACTGCTATTTGTCTTTTCTTTCTTTTCTTTGGCTATTGATGTAATGTTAACTACTTATAGTCCCATGCTATGTCCTGTCTATGTGATTATTAACACGTCTTCTCTTCTTGTGTGTTATTTCTGTCTTTTCTTCTCTTTCAACGAGTGAGCTAAATTGAGTAGCTATGACTCAAAGTGACTAACACCTCAATCACTTTCGCACATGGGTACACACACACACACACACACACACACACACACACACACACACACACACACACACACACACAAACAAAGACTCTATGTGTCCCCAAGCAAAGGTAGCAGCTGGTACCAGCATCGCGTTGCATGTTTTTAGGAGAGATATATCAAATATCTGAAAGGTTCCCTGAAACATTTGAAGCGGTGCCTCTGGAGATGGGATTCAAGCCCACACACACACACACACACACACACACACACACACACACACACACACACACACACACACACACACACACACACACACACAGAACAACAACCCACTGGCTGTGAATAGCAGTGTGTGTTGCTTGCTAGGGATGGAGAGAGAGAACACGTAATGAAAGGCTGACTAGGCTCCGGCCTCCCTCACAAATACGCAAACACCCACTCCCCTCACAAGTCAGGGTCAAATGTCCTGAGCTGCTCTTTCTCGAGTTTTGTGGAAAATGTCATGATATTTAAGCTAGATGCTAAAAATGGCCAGAGCATGTTAATCATCAGTGTCCTTTATGGTTTAATGTCTTTCCATGGATCTCGGCCCTCTCTCTCTGACAGCCTCTCCATCTGCATCTCTTTCTCTCGGGCTGAGACTCTGGCCTTTCTCCACAGCCCTATTCTCCGTCCTCTCTCATTCTCTCTCTCTCTCTCTCTCTCTCTCTCTCTCTCTCTCTCTCTCTCTCTCTCTCTCTTGCTCTCTTATGCAACAAGCTCATAAATAGAAAATAGATGTGTCACTCAATTACTGTATTTATACTGGAAGTGGACTACAAGCGCAAGCCAAGGTTTTTACCGGAGCCCACACAGGGTTTTATGCCTTCTTCCATTAACTTTATTTTTACTCCAGTTTCAAAAACACTCTGACTCATTCATCTCGGCTGCACAGGTGGATAATGTGCTGTCTTTTCTTTTTTTTTTGCTTGTTTAGTCACCTCAAAAATCTAAAAAATCAATAGATTTATATCAAAATCCTCATGAAAACTGGAGCTGACACGTGTCCATGAGCAAATGCGCCAACACATGTAGGTGAGGAAGGAAGATTATGTTCATAATTTTTCCTCGGGAGAAATCAGGTTCCTGCTTTCTTTTCTTTTCCGTTTCTCTACTATGTTCAGTTGTTGGCGACATGTGTAAGAAACAGGGACCTTTTAGGTTGGTCCATCCAGCTGTGTGGTGTGTTTTTGTTGTTGTAGCTGCTGCTGGAGTAAAATCGGTCCCAAATCCTCCATCTCTTCCTGGTCTACGCTGTTTGACTTGTCCTCTTCCAGGTGGTTCCTGTTCTCTACTTTGTATTCTACCAGTTTTGTAGCTTTACTGTTTTGTAGATGGAGAAATTCAAAGGGCAACAAAACATCTCGTATAGCAAACAGTATTATTCAGTTTGATGAGGATGTCGCAGCATTTTTAAAGAGAAAAATATGCAGCTAATAATCCTACAGGTGCAAAATTGAACGTTTTTTATGATTAATTGATCTCTTTTATTTGATAATTACTAAATATAAAAAATATTGGACAATACAGTAGCTACCAAATAGCAGCACATGCTAACAAACTATCTACTGGAGTTCATAGGGACTTTTGCAAAACCACTTTACCAACAACATATATAGATAACGTGTAAGTGATTACTTTGTTCAATAATTAGCATTTAGAGTCGGAAATCCCCCTGCGAATGGGTCCTGATGCCCAGGAAAGACCATTCTTGTGGCATGTAGGAATTAAAGCTCAATATATACATTCAGTTGTCTGCTAGTATAGCTTGAGTTTTTCTTTCTTTAACACTTAAAAGACTTTTCCAGCCCAAAAGAAAAGACGCTAATCCTCTCAGCGTGGGACCCAGGCTCATTAAAACACACCACCTCTCTCGTCATGAGAGGACCCGTCACCACTGAACTGTGACCCATTTTTGGGTGTGACCCCTCCGTCTAAGAAACCAGACTGCAGAGTCTATTATTCAACCCCCTGGGAACTAAACCTAAACCCATCACTCCTCTCATGTGCGAGCCAAGCAGAGTTTGAATCAGCAGCTGAATAAAAGCCCTTATGTGTGCTCTTTCTACATTTTAATGGACCAAACTCTCTATAGCTGCAGCCTCACAGCCCATTTTAAAGTGTGTGTGTGTGTGTGTGTGTGTGTGTGTGTGTGTGTGTGTGTGTGTGTGTGTGTGTGTGTGTGTGTGTGTGTGTGTGTGTGTGTGTGTGTGTGTGTGTAGAGTTGAGTAGGTTAAAGGGTGGGAGGGGTTCAGGATACAGACTAGGGAGTGTGTCCTGCATTTTAACAATCACACCCAAACTTCCACTTTACCTCGATCGGCCACAGGCCATTTCCCTCCTTTAACCTTGTGTTCCCTTTTACTTCCTCTCTCTCTCTCTCTCTCTCTCTCTCTCTCTCTCTCTCTCTCTCTCCCCCACACCCCGCAGGTCAATTCATTTCTAATCCATGGGTGTTCTACTGAGGTGGAATGTCACACATTACAGACAATGCCGTTACTCTAACTGAGTGTTTTCTTTTCACTTGTTCTCGTTTAAGAAAAATGTAAAACCCTAATTGTTACTTTGTACCTACTTTCAGCTGAATACATGATGAAGGCCACTGAGTGGACAGTATATAAATGTGAGTGCTAGAAAATACCATTCATAAAATGGATAGTTCCGGTCCTTGATTCCGATTGGCTGAACCACGTTCGACCCTATCGCATTGCGATAATATCACTCACCTATTGTTACAAAATGTCAGGTTGAATGTTTAATCTTTGCGAATTGTGATGTACTGGGTGAGCTAAGTGTGGATAAGTGGCTGGAAGAGATGGCCCGGATAGAGGAGGAAGATAACAAAATAAAAGAAACTAACTATGAGGTTCGTTCTGCACTGCAACAAAAAGTATATCACTGGCAAGTGACAGCAGCTAGAGGAACGTAAGCATAATATTTGCTGATGGTCGATACATCATCAAGCCAACCCTTCTATTGGCTTATTGCTTCTACCACTAGTACACTCGGCTTCACATCTTTCTGCAAATGGCATAAAACTCCAAAGTCTGCACACTGCAGAGCATTGATCCTGTGTTCATGTGTCCCGATACAGAAGGAGTGTGACGTATTTTGCTTTTTGACTGTTTTAATGTTTTCTTAACTGCTTTTAAATCTGCATTATGTTTTGATGCTTTTAATGATTTTATGTGACGAACTTTGAATGTTGAATGCCTTGTTGTTGAAATGTGCTATACAAATAAACTTGCCTTGCCTTGCCTTGTACATTAGGGGTGTGTACAATGCAGCATCACAGATTCCTATTCTATTCATTGTCCACATATCTATTGTCTTGGAGAGCTGGGTTACACCCGGGGTCAATATTTTCTGGACCAAAATCATAATAAAGTGATTAACTACATTAAAGTTGAACTCTATGAACTAAAAAGTGGACCTAGTGTTGTGTTACACTTTGAGTAGTATACTCAACTCGTTTCAGAGGAACAACGATTACAGAGAGGCCGACAGTTCCCTCGTTGAGGCCCAATCAGGAGGATCCTCGCTGTGACCAAGTGGTCTAAATCATAAACATGTAATTGCAATATCACATGTTAATAAATTAATCACAGAGAAAATGGTAACATACTGAAGAATGGTCCTCGGTCAGTGCTGCTCATTTAGGTGTTTACCTGTGACAGCAGCTGAAGCTGCCATGGGGGCTCAATTAAGAATATACTACCATTCTTAAGCGGCTGATAATGGATGGATGGACTACCATTCTTAACTTTTCTAAATATGTCCTTAGCTTCAATACTCTAACTAGGATTGTGATCCAGTCTCAGTCTCCCAAGAACAGTAATACACAAACAATCTGCTGCACTTTCTATGAAGCCCCTTGGAACATTGTTTTATTGTTATTTTTCCTCGTCCTTTCTGACTTTGTACGTGTTGTGACATCTCCCCCTTGTGCTCATGTTCAGGTACTAACCACTACTCAGCCAAGGGGAGGATCCAAGGGTGGAGCTCCAGCTCTCTGTGCTTTGCCAGCAGGCACAGGTACATTGTTTTATTTTTTTGAAGACTGTGAGTCAAAGCCAGCAAAGCAAGTAGAGGCTTACTGGAAGTTGCCAGTGGTTGAAATGAGGGCCAGTGCTGTGCAGTAAAGACAATGGACGTCACAACCAAGCAGCCAGATGTTGCTCTTAACTAAATGCAAGTTAGATTTTAAGGACCGAACTAACAATGGGGCGTCTTGTTGCTGATCTGTTTCTGCTCCTGCTGATCTCCACGGGACACGTTTATGGAGGTAAGGCACTGCAGAGGAGACATAATCACAGTGTATCTTCACTGACATGCAAAAGTTACCTGAGAACTGAGAATTACAGGTGAATGATTTGTTGCATTGTTAAACTAGAGCTGATAATGCTGTGGAAATGTGTCCCTTCTAGAAGCATGCCAACTGCATGCAGCTATAGTTTATAATGGTTCTTAGTGCACATTTAGTAAAGTCAGCTTTTAACATTTTACATGCAAGCTGTGGTTGTTGTTGCTGAAGTTAATGCCATCACGCTTAAACGAATCGGCGCAGGAGATGATAGGAATAATGTTGCAAATGCAGTTTACAGCAATTGATATGTTAGATTGAAGTTTAAATGTGTCTGTGGGAGTTGGCAGCTTAATGTTTAATCCAGTCTAATATTGTTTGAAGACATATGGCAATATGCTGCTGTATTTGGAATATAATTCACATAAACACAGGGACCCGGGCACCTGATCTGATGTCACGCTTCTCACTAAATGAGTTCAGTTTATCAGATAGTTTTCCACTTATGCGGTATGACTTGCTTCAAGCAAGTACAACAAAAAATTTCTTAAAAGCATTTAATTATTTATGGGAAAATATTAATTTAAGTTTTTGAAAAAGAGCATTTTACCTTTGTCTCTAAGCAAAGTTCATTTAGCGTTTCAATTAGGTCTGACAAGCCGAGATGACGGTATGAGCGCTGTGAGTGGACGACTTCCCAGTCAACACTTCTGATCACATTTAAAGGATTTTCCTTAAAGTATGAACTTTTTCTAACACAAGTTGCCGCACGTCTCTATCCGTACATCTGCTCATGACAGCACGTTCACATTCGAGGTGTGTCACTGTAAGATTACTAATAATCCAATATTCATTGGTATCATAGAGGCAGATTAGAGATAGGTGGACAGCCATGGGTTCTACTGACAGCAGGCTTATAGGCTTTATGCAGATCGGCATGCTGGGCCAGCCTGCTGACTGCGTGATTCTCACTGGGACCAGTCGTGTACCCAATGTTTTTTATTTTTTATTTATTTTTCAGGTAGTGCATTTTCCAACCTGAAGGGATTTAAAGGCAACACATTAATAAGCAATGTTGAACAACTTAGCAGATGCTTTAAACACCTTCAATAAAACCAATATTAAACGGTTATAATTTCCAGACTGTCTGGCTTTTGTTTGTGTGTGATGTGGGAACGTAAATTATTGGCTGTCATGCAATTTCACTGTAGTGTTGTTGAGCTGCACACAGCAGCTTTTGAGAGTAATTTGGTCATAAAATTTTGCGGCTTTGGTGTTTCTTCCCCTCTGGCCATTTAACTCACAATGATTCTCATTTGAATCATTGCTATACTTCTTTAATTTCTATCTGGTGTTCTCTCTCTCTCTCTCTCTCTCTCTCTATCTCTCTGACCTCTATTTGCTGTGTGTTCACCAAATTGACAGTCATTTTAACAAAGTGCTTCAATAGCTGCAGCCGCTTTGTAGGTCAAATTGATTGAATTGAAGACTGCTGTATCTATTGTTTTTTCATTCACAGATATGTGTGCTGGGAACACTGGCTTCACTATTAAATAAAAGTTCAGTGTTATTACATATAGACACAATTATAAAACCCTAGAATGGAAAAGTGTTGTACCAAATTTATTCAGGAATTCACACTCCAGGGACAATGGATAGACGGTCCATGACTTTGGTATCTCAACCACTCAGATGAATTCCATACAAATCTGTATAAACATTCATGGTTGATTGTGGGGACCCCCTAACTTTACCTCCAGCACCATCATCAGGTCGACCTCTGTGTTATTTTCACTACAGGTATCATTCCTTTAAGATACCACTGGTGACATTCTGTAGACTTTGGCAAAATGTTACTAATTCAAGTTAGCTGATACCTGGCATGAGCATGCAATATTAATGCAATATCAATAGTCATTAATTCATTTAAATAGTGGTCCTTTACACACTTGTATTTATATTTGGATCACGGGTTCTCAATTCGAGTTAGCTACGTGTGTTGTGACAGACGTGTGCTTTCAGACCAGCTCTGTCTGGGAAATGTAGACTAAATGTCCAATCTGCGTCATTTGGTTCAACAGTGAACTCTAATTAGCATCCGGACATTTCAGGATGACCCGCTCCAAAATGCATTAGTTGTCATTTATTGATTCGGATAGCAGGTGTAAAGTGCAGAGCAGACACCAGATTGGAAAGCTGCTCGATACAGATTAATGGAACAGCCTTTGCTGGGAGAATGCCTTTGGTCACCAAATGGTCATTTCCGTATTTGGGTGTTTTAAAAATAGATGTACAGATATATATGATGCCATTTCATGACTTACTCTCACATTGGAATGCTGAAATTGTTCTGCAAATGAAACCTTGATGACAAACTATTCTGGCAACAGCTAAAACCTCTACTTCTTACCTGTCTTCTTGTTCATTGTTGTAGTGTCATTCTACGGCGATGGATACATCCACTTGCGGACAGTGGAGGCGTCCATTCAGACTTTGCTCCACGTGCGTTTTCGAACCTCCAGTCCGGCGGGCATGCTGTTTTTGGCAGCTGGACGCAAAGACTTCTTGCTGCTGGAGCTCCTCTCTGGGCGCCTGCAGGTAGGCATACGCACATATTAGGGTAGCACACATGTCTGAAGCTACTGACAGAAATATATTCATGGGTGACAAACAAGCAAGACATGTTTACTGTTCATTTAATGAATATTAATGGTCTTGGTTCGGGAAAAGACCACTTGGATTTCTGTAATATATATACAAATGAGTCCAAATAAAAGTTGTTCATTGGCTGCATCACACAAGAGAAACTATTTGTCCCATGGGCCATTTAAGATCATATATTACCATTAACTATCCTAAGGAGAGACAGAGAGAAGTCTGAACACACAGCTCGGTGTCGGATTGCTAACAGAGAGAAAAAAATATATCCCCCTGGCACTTTCAGAACAAGTTCCTTCATGACCAACGTTAAGAGAGGAAAACTCCACGTACACTGCAAGGGAAAGTTTGCAGTGTACGTTTGGTTGCTTTTGTGTGGAATAATGCAGTAACAAGTCCCTTGATTCTGTTTTGAATTGTGCACATTCAAGATCTCATCACCATGCTACGCTTGTTTTTATGTGTCTTTCTTACTATATAAAGTTTGTATTTTTTCAGCAAAGGTCTTGGTTATCACCTTTTATTCCTGCTTTCCCTACTTCCCCCTTCATCCCTCAGGTCCGTCTGGACCTGGGCTCAGGTGAGCGTTCGTTACGCTCAGAAAAGGGCATCCATCTTAGCGACCTGGCGTGGCACTCCATGGAGCTGACCCACGACCACCACAACGTCAACATGACCGTGGACCGAAACTCTCATACCAGCCTTCGTATGCCAGGGCCAGATCTGGAGCTCAGTGTGGAGGACGGGCTTTTTGTTGGCGGGACAGCCGGACTGAACCGCCCATTCCTTCTCAACATCTCCGCTGGGTTTCGAGGCTGTGTAGATGAAGTTGTGTTCAATGAACACAACCTGTTATCTAGCCTAAGGCCTTATTCTGGGTACAAGAGCGTCCACGAGGTCTCTCGGGGTTGTAGTCCGCAGTTTTCGGCGACGGAAGACGATTCTGTCAGCTTTTTCAGCTCTAAATCTTTTATCTCTCTCCAGCCGTGGGAAGGGCCACAGGAGGGGCTGTTTGAATGTGAACTGTACCCTTCTGCAAGAGAAGAAGACGGCATGGTTCTGTATAGCTCTGGCAACCAGGGGGGGTTTGTTTCCATCGAGATCAAAGACGGTAACCTTGTGGCAACGGTAGGAAATGGAGAGAGCAGTAAGACTGAGCTGCGTTCTCTAACGCATGTTCACAGCAACCACACGTGGTACCCCATCCGGCTGCACCTGCTGCCCAACAGCATCCAGCTAAAGGTGGGTGAGGAGTTGGTTAAGGCCACCCTGAGTCTGGAGCTCCAGGTCATCCAGCTCAAAGGGCCTCTCTTCCTGGGAGGGCTGGACGAAGAAGCACGGGGAGAGGCGAGGCGCGCCGGTTTGGTGTCCGCTGTGCCTGGGGGTCAACCGGCTGGGCGAGGAGGCTCCTTTAAAGGCTGCCTCCGAGAAATTAAGGTGAACACTCAAAGGACAGGCCTCCCTCATGCTGCCATCACCAAGGACATCACTGTAGGCTGTAAGACAGGGCAAGTTCCAGATCCCACGACCACCACCAGCCCAACAGATCGTCCAGAGTTTAATGTGACAACCACACAACCAATTGCCAACAATAAAAAGAACGCTCACTTTCTGTTGCTGAGAAAGTTAGACGTTTTGGAGGGAGGCCGGGCGCCACTGGAGCCCAAACACATGAGGGTAGGACTGGTTGGCTCTTGTTGATTTTCACTTTTAGTTATTTGACAGGTTTCTCACATATCAATGTCAGTAAAAAATAACATGGAGTTATGTAGTTTCCACATAATAGCACTAGGTCAGTTCCTTTCTCCATTGTCTTTTAGGTGAACCTGGATTTTCGGAAATTGGGCATTCATCCGTCCCAACTGATGTTCCGCATTGAGGGGCAGCCCGTCCACGGCCAGCTGCGGCTGGACCTCAGTCTGGACCCTGATGGGATTCTGGGCGAGGTGCAGGAGAGGACTATCACAATAGGAGCAGGAGAGATCGACCGCACTTTCAGTATGCTGGACCTGTGGCAGGGCCGTGTGATATACGTTCACAGTGGTTCAGAGGACCAGCACGACTTCTTCATGTTTTCAGTATTCTCCAGCAATAAGAAGGCGCTTCCTGTATTTCTAAAGGTTAAGCGCCTGCATCGGTTTGATATCAGCATCAGTCCTGTTAATGACGCGCCTGTGCTCAGCCTGCCGGAGGGAAACCTGTTCACGCTGCTGGAGAAGTCCAAGCGACAGGTAGGTACAGCAGAACACTCGGAAGTGTAAGTCGTTAACTGTAGCAGATGTAATAAATAATAATACATTCATATCAAAATATGTAACGATTATTCAGACCTATACTAATTATAAATCCTAAACTCATAAATTAGTATATGAAGAATAATAGTACTCAGCTTCCGCGATACGACACCAATAATTTAGCTAAAAGAATCTTAACATGAGATTAAAGTTAGGACCCCACCCAATTTGGGAAAAATATGGAACACTTTAATTTAAAATGTTATATTAATCATCCGGCAATCCATTATTAGTCGCTTATCCGGGGTCGGGTCGTAGTGGCAGCAATTAAATCTTAATCGACAGAGTTCTTCTCAAGGTGTAAAGGGATCTATCTATTATTTCATCAAATCATCACATTTTTTATAAGTTAAATATGTATTGGACTAACGACAAAACTAAACAGAAAATAAATGTAGACAATAAAAATAAACTAAATGAATAAAGAATATGATGAAGAGTAGCAGCTGAGAGTTTGAGTTTAGAAAAAAAACAGGGAAGATTTTAATGCACCTTTGTATTAGTTTTAATATAAATTTAATTTAGATTTTTTTTTTTTTTTATTTAAGAACTAACTTACTCACAGATTCACCAGGAGTCATGGAAAGGAGAGAGGTCAACAAGAGCTCCAAATGACTATACTTACCTATTACTGAACATATCTTTGCTCGGTATAACATACCAATGAAGCTACAAGTTGCGTTTCTTCAAGTCGTTTAAGCGCAGTTGGATGTGTCTCTATGTCTTTCTGTTCCTCAGAAATGTAGACGCTGATAAAACGATAGGGTCATTAAACCTTTTATAAGCTCAGCCATTACAAAGGTCTTATAGTTTTTAATTGGTTTGAGTGTCATGATTGACCCGTAGTCTATTCTTGGGTTCATGCAGACACATTGAGAGTCCAACCACTTAGAGCAGAGCAGCTCCTGAAAGAAGTTTATTAGTTGAGATGTTATCATTGATTTTCAGTTTCATCATCTTTCCGTGGATGTTCGCTACATACGTATATAATGAAAATTAATACAGCCACTATGTTCTCAGCTGACAACGGATGTGCTGAGGGTGTGGGACCCTGACAGCAGCCCTGCGGAGCTGGTGTTCAGCTCCCTGGGGAACCTCAACGCGGAGGTTGGACACCTTGAGCACCAGGAATACCCCGGCAGGTTTGTAGTACGGCTTTTCCACATTCAGTCTAAGCCACTGTTGTTACCTTGTTGCACTACGTAACCAAAGGTCATGGTAGAAGCTGCCAGATGTGTTGATGTTTTAAATCAGGTGTAGGTTTAAGTTAGGAAACAGGACATGGGAGTTAATAGGATTGCATATATCTTCCAGGGCCATTAACTTGTTCTCACTGAATGATCTGGAGGAGGGTAAGATCTGCTTTGTCCACACTGGGGTCCCCACCTCCCGGCTGGCACTCAGGGCCAGCGACGGGCTGAAGGTAAATCATGTATTATCTTGCCCAAGAGGCAGTAAACCCATAAGCTGTAACATAAAGGATGTGATATAAAGAGTTGGGGTATTTTTACAGGGGCCGCAGAGAAAGGTCCAGCGAAACCAGACCCAACCAGAGCCAGTGTTTGTTTTGTCCCTTCTGGGCTACTGTAGAAACAAGTAAAGTTAAATGTCTCGTCAACAATTGGATGGATTGCCATATAATTTGGAACATTGACACCCCCTCAGAATTGTAATGTACCGTAATCACTTAATTAATCCATTCCTTTCCATTTGTATATTGCCATCATCAGGTCAATATTTTTTGTCCAATACTTGCCTAAAAAACTAATTACATATCCATGAGCTTTTGGGTTTGGTTTGTGTTTAGTGCTACTTAGCTACTATTAGCAAGCTAACTCAAATGGTGAACATCAATATATTGGCATTGTCATTGTGAGCACAAACATTTTATATGTTGTCATTCGGTGTTCCAACAGTGGACTAATGAATAACCCTCTGGTCATGGATATTTAATCTGTTCATTCTCCTCATCTCTTGTTGCTTCTTCTCCTCCTCCTTCATCTCATCCTCTTTGCTATCATAACCTCTGGTGTTTCCCTGTTCCCTCTCCTTTGCACAGTTGAGCAACACAGTAGTTTTGAGGATCATGGCGGTGTCACTGGAACACAAACTGGTGAATAACACCGGACTGGAGGTGAACCAAGGCGAGGCTTCCATCATCACAACCACTCACCTCGCAGTACAAGTCAATGTGAATCACCAGGCAGTGGAAATCCGCTATGACGTCACAGAGCTGCCACAGTTCGGTGAGCTCCAGCGGTTGCACTCAAGTGGCGACTGGAAACCGTCAACTTCCTTCTCTCAGAAGCTTCTAGAAAAAGAACGGATCCGATACCTCAGCACCTACCATGGCGTCCAGACTCAGAGCAACATCACCGATTACTTCAAATGTAAAATCAGCATCGGTTCCCGGTCTACGGAGGAGGTTGTCTTCCCCATCATGGTACGCTGGATCCACTTCAAGGTCACACGAAGCAAGATGGAGGTCAACGGTGTTCAGTCTACTGCCGTCACTCCCAAGGACCTTCATGTGATCTCGAAGGGTGTTAAAGTCAATGAGAGCGACCTCCACTTCAGGCTTCTGACAGTGCCAAAGAAAGGGCAGCTATTCCTCGACAACAGAGCTCTACGAAGGAACTCGACCTTTAGCCAAAAGGACATCACAGATGGCTCGATGAAGTACGAGCTGCTCAACACGCTTCAGGATGACACCAGAGACACGTTCAGCTTCCAGGTGTTTTCAGCACACGCCGACTCAACGGCGTACGACTTCAGAATCAACATCAGAGCCGAGTCGACCGCCATCGGCGTTGTAAATAAAGGCCTTTCGACCCTGGAAGGAGAAAGCAAAGTCATCAACAAAGACGTCCTGTTCACTCACACAGCGAGCAACCGGGAGGTGCACTACAGCGTCACGGTGAGCCCGAGGCACGGGCAGCTGAGGAGGATCAACCTTTCCAACTCAACTTCCATCAACGACAACATTGTGACATTTACAAATCAGGACATCATTGCGGAGAGGATCGCGTACGTCCACGACGGCAGCGAGAGCAAGCAGGATTCCTTCGCTTTTCAAATTACGGTTTACAAACCGAACAAACGCACCAGCAAGAAGGAGGACGGGGACGGCGCCGAGCACACCTTCAACATCTCTGTGCAGCTCGTCAACGATGAGAGACCCGTCAGGGTTGTGGATAAGGTCTTCCACGTAGCCCGCGATGGGCAGAGGTTGGTGACGTTGAATGACCTTCGTTACCGGGATGACGACTCTGACTTTGAGGACAGTTGGCTGGTGTACACGCGGAGGGGGATTCCCATGGGAGACCTGGTGCTGTCCAGCGATACCAGTCACAAGCTGTACGAGTTCACACAGCGGGACCTCGAGCAGGTTAGCGCAAGTATCCAGATGGTCGAACATTCACAAAGTCAATAAGTCAAGGGTTAGTCTTCAGATGCTTCTGTGTCATGATGTCAACGACCTTCATGTGGTCTGACTGATCACAATATAGGTTGAAAGTCTCGCAAAAACACTCTAGGTTGAATTTTTTTAAACCAATTATGATCGTCTTGGGCTAAAATAAATCCAGGATGCAGCGACAGTGCCCTGAACATATAGAGGAGATAGGGGAAGGGGAGGAGAATTCCATCTGAAATAGGCAGCCGATGGCAGGCGTAAACACACAATCTACATCCTGTGAGTCAGGCTACAGGAAATGCCGTTTTTTTGCATGCATACAAATGGGGATAGGGGCGCATACTTTAGGAAAAAATAAGATTCTCTACATAAATTCTGTTGGATTATAATTTTTGGAAAGTTGCAAAAATGTAATGTGTTTGAATGGTGTGTAGAGGGAGGGGGTTTCAGATGCTGTTTGAAGATCTGAACACTTTCACTTTAGAAACAGAAAATCCAGCTGCCTTTGACCACTAGATACTAATACTGGTGTTTCTTCATCTGCTGATGCTTTTTCCCTTTTCTGCCATCATCTTCTTTTCTTTTCTCTCCTCACAGAAAAAAGTGCTGTTTGTCCACAGAGGAGTGAGTTTTGGGCGTTTTGTGCTTTTCGTATCAGATGGGAAACATTATGTTTCAACACTGCTGGAGGTGATTATAATGTCTTAATACAATGTATTCATGGTTATATTTATACATATTTTACAGTGATGTTGGTCAATTTCACTGTTGATTAGCCATTGACATAATAAGAGTCGAGCAGTATGTGTGGTAGGAAATATATAATATAACAGATCAAAATTAGGGTTATTTTACATTCATATTTTTGTTTTATTTATTAGTAGTTTAAATTGTATGTTATAGTTTCCTTTAACAGGTTGATTATAGTGTTCACAAATGATTTGCTTGTATTTAAATATCATGATGCATTCGTAGTGTGAACATAAGGAAGCTTAATGATATACACTGCTGTTAATCATATATTTCTCTTTCTGTTATGTAACTGTGCTGATGCAGGTGATGGCGCAGGATCCTTACCTTCAGGTCGAGAACAACACAGGCCTCGTGGTCCAGCGCGGTGGGCTCATAACCTTGACCTCTGCCAACCTCAGCATCTTCAGCAACCTTGACATCCGAGAACCACAGGAAGTGACATTTAAGGTCTTCCGTCCACCTAAACACGGCGTACTCTGCTTTAATGATGGAGATTGTGTAACAGCAGCAGGTGCAATTTCAATATTCACCCAGCGAGATTTGGTGGCGGGGCGCCTGGCGTATCAGCATGACGGCAGCCATGAGTTGTCAGATGGGTTCAATGTGACGGCGAAAGCAAGTGAGACGAGCAGAGAGAGGCGGCTGGTCAAAGAGAGGAGGGAGATACATCTGGACATTGGAGTGATGGTAAAGATCTACCTGGAGAGCCACCAGAGGGCGCCAGCGGTCATAAGTAACCGACTCGTGGTGGTGGCGGAGGGCCAGAATGTCTCCATAAGCAAGGAGCACTTGGAGGTAAGTAGTCACCAAGTTCCAAAGCAATTACTGTCAGTAGAGTTGAATGTTTTCATCTGGACTTCAATACACTCCTGTGACATCATCTAGACCAGTGTTTTTCAACCTTTTTTTTGCAACAATTTCTACAATAAAAAACAACCAACAACCCAAAAAGTTACAAAATGTCACATTGTAGCATAATACAGCATATGGTAGGTAATTATCGCGCTACCTACTGGCATGGAAGAGTATTTAATTACTAGGCCAGCCACTGTATTGCAGGCTCAGATGCTCAACAATGGAAAATTATTTGCGGCAACTAAATAATATTTTTTGGGACCGAACTTGGACATTTGCCCACGGCACACCTGACGATCTCTCACGGCACACTGGTTGAAAATCACTGATCTAGACAAACTCAGATTGTTTATTTCTGAACAGATAAAAATGCTCTGTTCATATCAGAAGTTCATTGTAATATTTATAAATAAATATGCTCGGTTCTGTTTGAAAAGGTGGTTCATGAGAACAGCCAGCCCTCAGAGATAGTTTTTACCGTCCAAAGTCCTCCCACCCTGGGCTTTCTACAGCGGTTTCCCTCCAACGACACGCACCAGATCAACAATGGAGAACAGCCGCACCTCCATCAAATACAACCAACTGTAGGTTTAACGCTGACAAACAGTTGCACACTGCAGCTCTATAGATGGAAGATTCTGCACAGAAACAACACGTGATGAGTTTGTCTGCTCCGTGCCTCCAATGCAGGGCACCAGAGAGCAGCCAACACATTCCTTCACCCAGGAGGATCTCAACCAGGGATTGCTCATCTACCACCAGCAGGCTGCAGGACGCACCAACGACTCTCTCCTGTTGGAGGCAACCAACGGGGTCACGAGGGTCGGACCTATCAGGCTAGAGATCGACATCATCCCTATCCTGCTGCCTCTTCAGGTACTCAATGTGTGTCTAGATGTTAGAGGACCCTGAAAAAGGAAAGAATCGCAGTCAGTCAGTAGTGTCATCTGTTCTGCAGGTGTCTGACTTGACCCTTGACGAGGGGTCATCCCTGCCACTGACCACTGACATCATCAAGGTGGCCAATCATCACTTCTCAGGGATGAACTTCCTGTACCAGGTCATCGTTCCACCGCAACACGGACACTTGGAGCACAGCCGGATCCCGGGGATGCCCATCACTGCTTTCACTCACACTGAGGTTTAACTGAGCGCGCGCACACACACACACACACACACACACACACACACACACACACACACACACACACACACACGTTCCTGCATTTTTAACATCAGCCACATTGGGAGTTACAGCATAGCTTCTCCTTCTAGGTGGAACGTGAGTACATCTCCTACATCCATGATGGCAGCGACACACTGAGAGACAACTTTACCCTTGTGGCCAATCAGACGGAAATCCGGAAGCACAGTCTGCCCTTCACTGCTCATGTCAATGTCACGCCTGTCAATGATGAGACTCCTGTTGTAACAGCCAACAAAGGCCTGAAGGTGGGGAGTGACAATTTACACCCATAGCACATGGTGATTGTTTTCAACTCACATGAGTCTGACTGCGTCGCCTTTATTTATAGGATTACTTCGATACATTGGCTGAAATTATGTAACTGCAAATGTATGGGTATTGATATGCTTTATATGTTGGCCTACACGTAACAATGCATTGCAGTACAGGAAGGCCAAAGATGCTGCTGATCTTAGTGAACATGTTCATTTCCCAGCTAAAATGTAGCTTCTTGTCCTTTCCTCCCATCTTTCCTCTCTTTTCCTCAGGTGTGGGTTGGTTCAGTGACAGAAATCACCACAGATGATCTTAGTGCAGAGGACTCGGACACTCTTCAGCCTGAGGGACTGGAGTTCATCGTCACACCCCCGAGCAACGGACACCTGGCCCTGAAGAGGGCCCCCTCCAGACAAATCCTGAACTTCACCCAAAATCACATACAAACCGGACAATTGATGTTCGTGCACAGTGGTGAGTAACATCTTGGAATGGATTTTCAGACAAAGAAATACAAATATTCAAAGATGAGAACAGATGAGAATGGAATAAACAACATAATAACCCCTCTGTTTTCTTGATGTTGACTCTTTTCATGTGTAGGTGCTTTATCGGGCGGCTTTCACTTCCAGGTGAACGATGGCGTGAACTTCGCCCCTCGACAGATTTTCAGCACAACTGCTCACTCTCTGGTCCTCACCTTGCAGAGAAATCATCCCATGGAGGTCTACCCAGGTATGGTTTTACAAAACAAAACCTGGTTCGACATTCTGGATTTGTAGCCAGCCAAAGTATAGTCACTGGTGGTAAAATAAACTTGTATGCAGGCGTTTCCAGTACAGTAAATGTGGTTTTGACATAATTTGGACCACACTTCAGGTTCACAAGAAAATATATTAGATAGAAATAGATAGATTTTCTTCCCCATTTTTCTGATGAAAATGTTTAATAGTTTGTGGCCTCATTTCAGTGAAGTTATATAACAATGGCACTGTGTGGCTTGTCTCATGTTTCTGCCTCCACAAACAGATTACTATACCTCTGTGCCCAGTCAGTGCCAGGCTGATAGTGGCTCTATCCTGTACACACACTCACTTATCAGTAGTCTCTGGTCAAGGTTACAGAAGTGAAACTGTTACTCTGATAGTATGGGACATGTAATACTGTAGTTGATGTATTTTTTTACAATATCCATCTTTTTAACTTGCCTCGATCCTGCCCTTTTTGTGTCTTTTTGAGTTTGAAGCATGGTGATGTCTACTGATAATACATTTCACCAGGATCATTCAATGCCTCTTTTCTGTTGGGAGCTTCTCATTACTCTCACTGTATCTTTTCCAACCTCTAAAGGCTCTGTGACGGCAATCTCTGAGCAGGAGCTTCAGGTCGTAACCAACGATGTCAGCGACATGAGAAGAAACCACTCGGTGGTGTTTGCGGTAACTGATCCTCCTAAACTTGGCAGCCTGGTCCAACATATGCCCGACAACGCGACGAGAAACATTTCCACGTTCACACAAAGCATGGTAGGGACGTGCGTGTCTTTGCAACAAACGGAAAGCTTTTGTTTACTTCTCAAATAAAATGATGCCCTTTGTGCTTCGTCGTGTCTTTGTCTCTCAGGTGAAAGATGGGGTTATTTTGTACGTTCAGAACAAGCCACAGACGGTGGGATGGTCGGCTGCAGACGCCTTCTCTTTCACCGTGTCCTCTCCTCCTGCTTTCCTTCCTCCACACACCTTCACCATCTTAATCTCCTATCAGGCCAACGAACATCAAGACAGCATTCAACACAAGACCAGGCTGCTGAGCAACGCAGGTACTGTGCGAGTCTTATTTGATATTTATTAGTACCATGAAGAATATAAGTTCAAGTGGACCAAGTGAGCTGTTCGTATGTGTCATTCAGGCGCTGTGGTGGCAGAGGGAGGCAGGGTGACGATTGGCAGGTCGAAACTCGATGCCTCCAATCTCCTTGGGAAAGTCCCTGAGCCGCACAGGAAGGACCACCACATCCTGTACCGCCTAATTTCCCCGCCGCGTCACGGGGCTCTGTCTATACATGGACATAACCTCACCAGGTGCTTTGCTTTGTTCTGCTTGCCTCAATAGATGCAAAAAATATTAAAAAGAGTCTTTCCAAATCCAAGGCACAAATAGAGAATAATATTTTACATTTTATTAGCACTGTAAAAGTCGGGTTACAAGCCGCTACTATCTTCGGTCAGTGTCCCTGTTAGCGCCCCGCTGTAGCCAGCTAGCGCTCCTGCTAGCGCTCTGTTAGCTCTCCGACAACCACCGAAGGTAGCGGGACCAGCCCCGGCTCGACACCCGATGCGGGCAGAGGGGACGCGGGCAGTAGCAGCAGCAGCGGGGAGCCAGCAGCAGTGCTAGCTAGCGCTGCTGCTAGCTTGCTACAGCGGGGACACCCACCGGAGGTAGAAGCGGCTTGTAACCCGACTTTTACGGTACAGCTTTTTTTTTATTTTGTCTTTTCCCAGGAACCAACCTGATTTCTCTCAAGTCACCCTAAACAAGTTTGGCGTCACATATGTCCACGATGACTCGGAGACGACGAGCGACAACTTCACTTTCCGGGCCTGGGTGGCTCCTTTGGATCTCTTCTCCTCTTCCAGCTCTTCTTCCTTGTCTGCTTTTTCCTCCTCCTCCTCTTCCTCCCCCTCTTCCTTTTCCCCTCTCTATTCAGCCTCATCGTCATCCCTTTCGTCGTTAGATGTGGTTTCTCAACGCCGTGCCAGGGACAGCCTGGCGGTGACGGAGACGTTCAACATCACGGTGACACCGGTCAACGACCAGCCGCCGCTCATCAGGAGCAGAGCGCCGAGTATGAAGGTCGTTGCCGGAGAGAGTGTCGTACTGGGACCAGACAATCTGCAGGTGAGCCCGGGTTAAGAGGCCAGTGGTTAGGGATTGCATATGTATAGTTCAAAATGTTTTTTTTTTTATCAGCATTGAGATTCAGATTTTCACAATTCTTTATCGATCATTGAAAAACACAATTTAAAAAAGCACAGTCCCAATATCCCACCAATGTATCTTTATTGTGGAAGCCTTTTTGTCTTCATGGCTTATTATAAAACATTAAATTAAACATCCAGTGTTCCTCCAATAAGTCATCAAGTCCCGGTAGTAACAGGGATGCTCATATTAAGTATATTTCTTCCACAGGAAACTATAATTTTCGGAAAAGGATGGGTTTTCTACGCATGCCTTTTGAGATTTATTAGACAAGCAGCAACATGACTTGAACATGAATATTTACTTTGGCATTGTTCCTTTTCGAGTCTTGTAAAATACAATCTGCATGTCCAGGTTGAGGACCATGACACCCCTCCAGAGGAGCTGCACTACCTTGTGATCAAAAAGCCAAACAACGGCTACCTGACGCTGGGGGAGCGGCTGGAGCCGGTGACTTCCTTCACCCAGTACGACGTCAACCACGGCCGGCTGCACTTTATACAGCAGGTGAACAGTCAGTCAGAAGGAGACTTTTCATTACTTTTCTTCTGAATATGTGTGTGAAGCCCAAATGTGTGTAACTTGTATGTGATTACAATTGTAAAACAGCATCTGATGGCAGCATTTTTTGCTTGTAGAAAATGTGCACGCCCTGACCCTAAATCAGAGGTGTTTTTTTATTGTATAAATGTTTCCGGACTTTCAAATACAATTTATTTCCAGCCTTTGTGTTCAGTGGGCTACCCTTTGTTGTTTTATTATAACCCTTCCTTCCTGTGTTCCCTCTGTCAGGGAGAGCCCTCAACAGGTGTTTTCTACTTCAACGTAACCGACGGTCATCATCGTCCGCTCTACAAACTGTTTAGTTTGGAGGTGATAAAGCCCTCTGTCTCCATGGTGAACAACACTGGCCTGTCATTGGTGCAAGGCAGGACCGCTGTGGTCCTGACAACCAACCAGTTTGCAGCTCAGACCAACAGCCGCAGGCCGGTGAACATCACCTACACGGTCACCACACACCCTCGCCACGGACGCATTGCCATCAACGACCAGGAAGTCACAACCTTCCGCCACGAGGACGTGCAGTCGGGACGTGTCGTCTATCACATGACTGATCTCAGCGAATCGGAGGACGGCTTCCAAGTCTCAGTGTCAGCCTCGTCACCCGGTGTTGACTACGGAAGCGTAACGGCGCAGACGGTGACGGTAACTGTGAGGCCTCTGGTCTACCTGAGGGAGCCGGTGAGAGTGCCCAGTGGTATCGCCGTGAAGCTCGGGAAAGCCATGATCGACGCCTCCGAGCTGGCGAGAATCAGCCGAGCCGACCCGGTCTTTCAGGTTCTGTCGCCACCCAAACACGGGAAACTAGTCAAGGTAAAGCTGTTCATTGTGATCTTCTGACAAAGTTTAAAGGAACATGCCATATGGATGCAATCAAATGCAGAAACACTTCCAGTCTAATCATCTAATTTCTGTTCATTCTCTCTTCCACTCTGTGTGTGCTTGTATGCAGATGACCTATGACCCTAACCGAGCCTCAGAGGTGCTGAAGTCCTTCACGTTCAGAGATGTGGTGCAGGGCCGGGTCGCCATCGAGGAGACTCTCAGTGACAGCGACAGCCACGACAACGAATCAGCACTCTCAACAGCTCGAGGCCACGCCCCCGCCACACCTCTCAACGATTCTTTCATCTTCCTGCTGAAGGCTGGAAACGTCCAACCAGCGAAGGGCGAGCTTCACTTCACCATCTTCCCCCACCACCAGATGCATCACGGTCCAAATACAGACGGTGCAAGTCGTGAACAAACGACAACCCGACTTCCCACACATAATAAGACCGCTACGGGAAGGGGAGGCGGCCGAGGGGGTTCCACGACGCTCAGCGGCGACGGGGTGGGTTTGCCCCCCCACATTTTGTCACACAAGAACCGGACACAGCACAAGTTGAGGCCTAACAGCCGCTTGGGGAATCAAACACGCAGCGGCAGTCACGGAGGAAGATCGGGGAGTCGTGAAGAGGGAGCGGGTCAGAGTCACGGCCCGCCGCCCCACACTCCTTCTGTCTCAGACAAGCACGCTCCTGCAGTCCCTCCCGTCGTATACCCGGTCCACGTCGAGATCCTCCCTCGGCCCGCCTCCGACCCTCTCCTCATTATCCTGCCGCTGCTGGCCTGTTTGTTCCTCATTATAATCCTTGTCGTTTTGATTCTGGTGTTCCGCCGCCGCAAGGAGAAACAGGCCCGGCTGCGGCTCCTGCAGCAGCTAGCTGCAGTGGCGTTACCCAGCGAGGGAAGCCCGTACCTGGGCCGGGCCGAGCGGAGCGTGGCTATGCCCTCTGTGGTGGTCACTCCGCTGGGCCCTGCAAGCTGCCCGACCTCCCCGAGGCTACCGTTAAGTCCCAGAAGGAGGAGTCTGGCCCCTGGGATGACCTTCTGGGGGCCACTTGAAGCTGATGGAGCAGGGGGTAATGGGAATAACAGAGGTGGGAAGAGTATTGCAAAAGATATTGTAACTGCAGGATTCCAAACGTCTCTGAGATCGAGGTCCCCTACTCCGACTCTTAAAGACAGCCAGTACTGGGTTTGATAGGAGACATCTAAACAAGAACTGTGCCTTAGAGGTGTATTTCGGTGTATTAATAGCACATGCGTACTATCCAGGGGACATCTGTAGTCATCTAAGGCAATCAACTTTTTAAAATGGAGGAGATTTGTTGACGAGATACTGCTGGGGATTGTTCCTTTTTTTGTAGGAAAAACGTCTTTGTTGTCGTAATAATGTACTGAAAATCTGTTATTTAATCCGTAAAAACATCTCCCCGCTACATAGGAGCTGTAGTTGTACTGCAGTGGTGCGACACTAGCACCATTGGTTCTTTTATGCTAACGCACAATTTTGTAGCGATCCGTCTGACTGATTCCTCAAAACACTGATTGTAATTTCTATAGCTGTGACGAAGAAAGCATAACTTTTAAAGTGTGGCTGAACAACGGAGTTAAACATAGACTGAGGTTTATTGTATTTACTGTAAACGATTTAATGTAGCTGAATTTGAGCTCAAAAGAGTTATAGTGTAACTGGTTATTGACACCACTCACCTACAATATTGCAACTGTACAGCGTTGATATGTTCAAAACCTTGTATGTTAGCTGGTACTGTCTGTTTGTTCATGTGACTAAAGGTACTGTAAGCTTCCAAGTATATGCATGCTGTATGCACTGTTTATGACGTCCGCCCCTCTTTACCTGCTCTGCACTCTTTTCTGTTGTGAGTTGTCATGTGACAAACCATACGGTATAAACCATACAGTATTAACAATACACAGTGAGATGTAGAGACACGAGTAGCTTCCTCACTTCTTGATTGACTGCAACATGTGTGTCACCCGTGACCCCTTTGTATGCCGGCCTGTTTGCCATGCACTGTGAAAGATATATTTTTAATAAAAAATATTTCCTAAAGACTTCTCTGTGCGTTAATCTCAAACGCATACAAGCCATTAGCAGTCAATGGAGAACCAGATGTATATTGCATATATGCACCATTACACGATTGTGTTTCTCCATCCATCCATCCATATTCAGCCGCTTATCCGGGGTCGGGTCGTGGTGGCAGCAGGTTCAGCAGGCCGACCCAGGCTCCCCTCTCACCCGCAACACTTTCCAGCTCATTCTGGGGGATCCCGAGGCGTTCCAAGGCCAGCCGGGAGATATAATCCCTCCAGCGTGTCCTCGGTCTTCCTCGGGGTCTCCTACCAGTTGGACGTGCCTGGAAAACCTCTAATGGGAGGCGTCCAGGAGGCATCCTGACTAGATGCCCGAACCACCTCAGCTGACTCCTTTCGACAGCGACTCGACTCCAAGCTCCTGATGTCCGAGCTCCTTACCCTATCTCTAAGGCTGAGCCCGGCCACCCTGCGGAGGAAGCTCATTTCGGCCGCTTGTATCCGAGACCTCGTTCTTTCGGTCACGACCCAGAGTTCGTGACCATAGGTGAGGGTTGGAACATAGACCGACCAGTAAATGGAGAGCTTCGCCATCCGGCTCAGCTCCTCTTCACCAAGACGATTGTGTTTCTAAATGTTTAAAATGATCCTGTGACCCGCCTGACCAACAGGGACTCATGTAGAGCGAGATACTTCTGAAGCTTAATGGATTAGCTTCAGCATTTAGAGAGTAAGGGAGCATTGTTTTGTTTACGTAATCTTTTGAACCTCTTCATGAAATGTACGTGTTGGCTCAGAATAACCATTCATTTTAAATGATGAGTGAAACCACTAAATAAGAAAAGGAAAACAGGAAGAAAGAAGCAGGTCTAAATAATGAAGAGCAGTCAATCAGACTGCAGTCATCTGACCTGCAGTCTGTGACCTCTGGTGTCACATGTCAGCTGGACTGCTGCTGCCTCCACGGGAGTAACTAGTGACAACAAGCTTCTTCTGGGGAACACTTTGCTCTAAAAACACACAACACGAAGATTAGTTTCATACTAGACAAACTAACCTCATTAAAGAAATCTAATCAAAACATTATGGAGCAGCTGTCTTGTTTAGAAAAATAATTTTGTGTGAATTTCAGAACACAAGAGCTTTTCTAAATTTGGTAAAGTGTTTGCCTTTGACCACTAAAAAAAACTAAAACATTAATATTCATGAAACACCACTTTAAACACAGTGAAACTTTAAATATATGATTGACATAAATTTGACTTTCATTTATTCATTGAAATACTGTTCCGTTGTTACATAAACCGTGTTAAGGAACAATTTCATTGTAGGGAATTACGTGCTTGTGAAGAATACCGTTAACAGCCTACCTGGTGGTGAATCCTATTATAAACCATGTGAAGTACAAATATTCTCTATGTGAGCATATAATTGACAGAACTACATACTGTAAACCATTGTAGTGCATCTTAGTGATCTACTGTGTGGTCAATTTATATTGATGATTTCACCAGATCCTAAGCTTCCCTCTCGGTGTCAGAATACTGGACTGTGATGGATTGAGAACCTACAACAAACAGTACTGTGTGCTTATGGTTACTTATAGGTTTAACAGGAATGTTTTAGAGTTGCAGGTTAGCATACCTAGAAGAGCAACCGTCATTAAAGTTACTATGCAGAATATGAAAATGTCCAACTTTGGCGCCCTCAAGTGGTAGAACCACAAAAGGCAGAATGGGGAAAAGAAACACATAGACTTGCAACAGGATTGTCTTAAAACCTTTTTTGAACAATAAAAAAAGACTATACCTTCAGGAAAAAAATTGAAATACGCCATAATCACAGAAAACGCCTCCACGTGGTGGCTTTGAACTGAAAAATCTGAATTTAAAGATTCAATGCCAGGAAACATCTGTCATGTTGAGGTTTTCTGTACCCTGAGCCTGACCTCTAAGCTCCCCTGAATGAGGGAAAGGAGAAAGACAGATGTGGACTTTTTAATAACTAAAGGACTGCAGTAACCCAAAGAAATAAAATTGTGGAGCTACTTCCCAAAACAAGAAGATGGTCTGTATAGAAATTTAAAATCATTCGGAGACCAGTTATTGTTTTAAGTCCGGCAAGACATAAACAAAAATGCGGAAAACAAATTATAATATAGCAAAGCTGTGACAGCATCCAAATTGTGACAGATGTTAGACATCAGAAGTAGGTCACATTTCAAGCTGTAATGAAATCCAACTACTGCACTCATTCTTTAGAAGAGATTACACCCCTGTGTCCTCTGTCCTTATTCACAAACAAACACGTGCATGCTGTCATGGCCCATCGAAACAATACTGAACAGGTCATTCAAGTCAAAACAGACGCATATAGAGAAAACAGAAATCATTCAAATTCATGAAGTGCTCTTCTTCAATCATGAAAACATCCTGTTTTCAGTGATTTGGGGCGTTCCGTGCCGACGCCTCTGTCGAGTTACCGTGCTCCAGAACAGAAGGTTTCCATAAAGCTAAGGCAGTAAAGAGATCACGTGACCCTGAAACCGGGAATTGGGAGGCAGCCCCGTCACATTGAGAGCAGCTGTTTTGAATATCTGTCGCGGTGCCGCTGAGTTGCAAGATGTGCCTGGAGCGTCAGCAAAATCCCTGTTACTGGTACATTCATCAAGGCCGTCAAGATAATCCAAGAAGTTGTCTTTCCACAGTCGAGGGGCCTGTATATGTTTTTTTAAAGAGTGATGTATTTCTTCCAATGCTTGCACCAGGCCCAGGATCCACCACATCAGAAACATATCTCTCATAAAGGACAATCCCTGTCTGGACTCCTCTTCAAGCTCTTTGAAGTCCAACTCCTCTGTTCTCTCCACACCTCTTCCTACTGGTCATCGTCATATTTCTGAAGCGCATCCTCCAGCTTGGCAGTGATCTTCTGGAAGAAGACGATCTGCTCACGCAGGTGGTGCTGCATCTGGGAGCGGAAGTCCCGTACGCGCGTGCGGTGGAAGTGCTGGATCTCTGCGAGCGTGGCGCAGGAAATGATGTTGCAGCGGTCGTGGAGCTCGCCTTCCTGCTTTGGACAGTCTTTGACCTTGGTCAGCGCACCTGGTGGGAGGGGGGAAAGATGGTGGAGGGGAAAGAGAGGGACATGGCTGAGAAAGTGTGGCTGGTAAACAAAGCGAAAAGTAAATCCATGCTCACAGGAAACATGATCATCCCTTTTACATTGAGTTAGAGAAGCTAACAGCTGGAGCCAGGAAGTAACAAGCTAGCACAACCTCTCGTGAAAAAGACTACAAGGGAGAGAGGCAGGCTGGCCACAGCATTTTTGCTCTCACACAACATAAACAAGCTGGTTATTGCACACTTTTTCCAGGCTCCTTGAAGTGATCCAACGCCCAGCTGTGACTCAGAATGTATAGTTTAGTGTGACTAAGCCTTCAGAGAGGAAGTAGCAGCATTTGGGCTCCAGAGCAAGGCTCTGACATGGCAGCATGTGGAGGAAATAAATGATGAGGCGGATTGGAGGCTTGCACGGCTCTCGTTCATGACCTCAATGCCCTCTCTTTCTAGATCTCTCTCTCTCTCTCTCGCGCTTTCTCTCTCTCTGTATCGGACGACAAAAACACACACCAGACCTGCTTGAGTGCGCTAACGAACTGAAATTAACTTGGACTTTGCTCTCCTCGCTACCAAGGCGATTATGGAGCTGAAATCTGAATTTGTGCTGTTGGCTGGTGGGAAACTTGTTCAGCTCTGCATACACACACAGACACACTCACACACACACACACACACACACACATACACAACCCTCTCCTCCTCTTCTTCTTCCTTCTTCTCGTTAAGTGCTGTATCACTGAAGGAGGAAATAGAGAGAAGAAAAGAGGAGGAGGGGAAACTAATCCTGAGACTGCTCCATTTTGCATTCCTGCAGTCCCAGGGCAACACAGGACAAGAGGCCCAAGAATCTCTCCGCTCATTCAAATCAGATGTATCCTCTGGACCTCACAGACAGAACCCGGCGAAGTCGCGTGATACTGTACGGCCGCATTTAGGTCAACAAAGCCGTCCGCCCTCAAGAGCCCATCAGCTGGGTTTTTTTGTGCTGCAATGTTGCCATGCTTTTGTTATGTGGTTATGGCAGAAATGTTCAGCGCTATAAGACAGAGAGAGATATTAGTGGAATGTAGAAAGTTTAAGTTTGGGTGAAATGTAAAAACCTGCTGTCAGGTCCTCTGTGTTTTTTTTTTGTAAATCAAAAGAATGTAATCCAACGTTTTAGTTTGTGAGAAAGCATAAACATTTTTGAGGATCATTCACCAAATTGACTGTTATGGAAACTGTGACCGAACCAGCCATCTTTTGTCAAGGGTAATTATTTCACAACTATGGCTGAAGTGCCGACTTTGCAGTGTGTTCATGAATGTTTGCTGGGCAGACAAAAAGGTTTCCTCTGAAAAGCAGTGGTGGATTACTCAAAGTTTAATGAGCGATAGAAGCACAGACTCTGAGTCAATGACTCCCTGTGTCTAGCTCATAACCTTGTGTTTAAAAATAAATAAAACAGAAAGACAGAAAGGCTCCTGTTCCTCTTCTTACCATAAATTTAACTCGTTTTACTGAAAGCACCGCTGGTGACGGTTTCCAGAAGTGAAAAACACAGTGGTCCCCAAGAATGATGACAGTGCAGTTCATAAGGTTCTACGAAAGCCTGTGACATTACCATAAGTTCCCCTTGATATGAGTTTGGTTAAAGCAAAGGTCGATAACGCTGCAGAAACAAGCATGAGTGCGCTAGATATTTAAAAATGATCCGACCCAGTGTTGCAAACTCTTAGTAGCCAGCAGCACGAGCTCGGAAAGTTTCCAAATCTATTGAGAAAGTCGCCAAGTAAACGGATCATGCTCCACAGAGACACATATTCACACTTATAAGTTTAAACTTAAGCGTATTACTCAAACTCCATAATAGGGTGAGGGTGTCTTGCAGTGAGGGGAAATGTTCAAAGCTGTTTGAAGTTTGGACGCTCTTTGTGGGACGTAAAACATTTGTGTTCCTTCTCCATCAGAAAGTGGGTGACGGGGACTTTTGGGATTCAGGCTGTGTTTCCATAGCTCGAGCTGCGATTGTGTCTCGAGAACAGAGCTCAGCGGTCTATAGAAACGGTGCCTCTAGGTTTGGCAAACGTCAGGACTTTGCTTGCCAGGAGCGACTCCCTCCTCCCAACCTGCAGGGAACTAACTAGCTAACTCCTCTGCAAGTCCTTTGTACACGTCTGTGTGAGTGTGTGTGTGTGTGTGTGTGTGTTTCTGTGTTTTTTCCTGTGAGCGAGTGCAGGCTCTCACAGCACCAGAGCGTTACAATGGTCTGGCGACGTACGGGTTTCAGTTTTCAACCCAGATAGACGATTCAGTAAAACGAAAACAGATGTTGGAACATTCGGAATCTCGGCCTCTGTGTGTTATCTGGATTGAAATGATTAATACGTAGGCAGGCTGCAGGCTGGATTGCTTTTTTGGAAACGTAATAAATGACTTACCTGAGTAAAAAGTAAATACATCTCGGAGTATTTTGTTTCAGAAGAGATTATTCAGCCTGGCGCATGGAAACTGAGAGCGAGAGTAATGAATCCTCCCTGGATTGAAACTCTCTGCCCTGCAGAGGAATCCACAGGCAAGAGTCCTGACCACTCCATTTAAAGCTAAGCCTTGACCTCTGACCTCCCTGTAAAGAGAAGTATGCCATGCCGGGCATCTGTCTAATTTCTTGCAAGTATGTTGAGAGGTTTAATGCATTTATTTTGCCAGTCACCCCTTTCACATACTTCTTTCTACAATTTCTTGTTTTTCTATCCAGTTTGGCATTTACATCCCACCAAAAGCACTCTAGGTGTGTTAAAGAGCTCAGACTGCAAGATAGAAAAAGGAAGACTGAAAATGAGCTCACACAAAACCCTTTCTCACCTTTCTGCACGTGGATGATGTCAGGAAAGTTGGCCAGGTGTCCTCTGTAGAGGTCCAGCAGGTCAGAGATGGGAGCCAGGTCGTGGCGCGGCTGCTCAGCGAAATACTCTCCCACCGCCTCGTAGGCCTCGCCGGTGTAGGCGATGGCTCTGTTCAGGCCCGCCGAGTAGGCCTGCTGGTCCAGCTCGAACGCCTGGCCGAGGAGCGCGAAGGACTGTCCGACTTTCTGGTACTCCTTCTTAAACCCTGTCATCTGCTTGCGAGCGAACTCGCTGATGGTGGTGTTCACCACCACGATGTTGTCATCCATCCTCTTGGTGAAGCTCTTGAAGCCTTCGATCTTGTTCTCCACTTCCTGGAGGTCCAGCGGGACAGCAGGCGTGCTGCAGACAAGAATTGGGAAATCACAGCCATTTTAGAGCTTGTGGCTTCATTCTGCAAGTCCTTTTTTTTATTGAAGCATTACAGCATCTTTATATATTATTCCTGTGTTCTACTTATCTCGTCGCCACAATCAAGCCCCGCCCCCCAAGGATGAAAGCTTTCCGTTACAGCAGAATTTAAACAAGGAGAACTGATAACAGTAGCTTGCTCAAGGGCAAATTTTCTCCACTTCATATTGTTAAGATTGGGTGGACAAAATAACAGGAACATCTGACACAAAAGTATTGTATCCCAGCACCTCCAAATAATTCATTTTTGACACACTATGAACCAAAATGATAAACTTCGTCGACCGTTCCTGTTATTTTGTCCACCACCAGTAGACCATACATTATTTACACAGTTTCTAACATAGTGTGAACCAGATCATGCACTGATTGCCTACATTTCCCAGAATTCCCTTTACAATCTCCAGGGGCTGGGCTGTAACTTGATCCATTCAGTGCAGTGATATTTTATCGAGTAAAGAAGGTCATGTCCGTGGGCCTCATTGAAAACCTGATCTGTGTTGTAGCAGCATTGCATTGTGGTCTATTTCCTGCTCCTAGTGGTGTAGATACTGGATCTCTACGGCGCTTCAACAATGGATTGTGTACGATCGTGGAATGCTGTTGGAAAATAGTAACCCTAGAATGAAGCCCTTGTTCTCCGACTGCAAATGCCTGACATCATCCGTTTATTTAAATGTCAAACAAATCACCTTTTTTTTCGGGTTGAGTGCTCAATGCTTTTTATGAGCATGTAATAAAAACAAACAGCGGTTCATAACCCCGCCTCCTACCTGATAGTGAGGAAGAAATTGGACCCAACCAGCTGGTCCCTCTCTGCCTTCCTCTTGCCCTGTTTCCAGGCCTTCTCGTCCACCCCGCACGTCAGGAAATGCTGGAAAACGTCGCAGCGCGCCAGCACCGGGTGGCTGGTCATGTGGTTCATCCACCAGATCAGCCCCTTCCTCCGCTTGGAGATGAAGTCCTCCTCGAAGCGGCCCGTGGCCTGCTTCTCTGGCAGGTGGGGGACTGAGATGACCGGGAAGCGCTCCACAAGCCGAGCGTACAGCCAGTCGAAGTGCTTGTACCTGCAGGGATGATGCAAGACGAGACAGGTGGGGAAGATTTATGTCTCGAGTGGATGAGAAGGTTTGGTAAACCGGAGAGAGGGAGATACGGAAGTGAGGTCAACGGCAGGAAGAGATAGTTAGAAGGAGGGAAGAAGGAGGACGGATGCAAAGGGAGCTTTTCCCCCCAATCAGCAGGATTCAGGACCATGGGGAAATGTACGTGTTGGCATGTAATGACAGACCTACTGACAGGGAAACAATGTGGAAGGTGCAGAGGGAATCTCAGAAAGGAAAGAGGAGATTCCTGAGGACTCCAGAGGGCAAAAGGTCACAGTCAACGCTGTTTTTTGCATTGACTGGGGGTGGGGGGGTGATCCTGTGAATAAATGAGTTTGGAAACACCAGAGAGGGAAGAGGAGGAGTAAGAGAAGCAGGAAGTGAGTCTGTACCTGCGGTTGACTTGTACGTTGGTGTGCGCCGGGGTCAGGCCGTAGGACATGTAGCTCTTCATGCCTTTGAACTTGGTCTGCTTCGTGGGGTCGTCGATGGTGCACGTGAACGGGTACGGGTCCTCCTGCCACTCGGGCCCGTGCTTCCCCATCACCACGCAGATCCGGTCCCCGTCCTTCACAAACGCAGAGGCCTCCCCGAGCAGGAAGGCCTCGCCGCCGGACTTGACAAAGGTGGAGAACCTGTTGAGGTTCCTCCCCACTGTCGCCGAGCTCTTGGCCCCCTGATGCTGCTGGGCGCTCTCGCGCCGCCCGGGCAGGGAGGTGGTCACCGGGTACGAGGGGGGCGATCTGCCGAGACCCTGGGACGCGTCCGCCACAGGGGAGGCGTCGTCCCAGTCGTCGTCCCAGTCGTCATCGCTGCCTTGGCTGGTGTGGAAGCTGCCTCCGCCGCTGCCCCCGCTGCCGGCCCCGAGGCCTCTCTGGGACTGGACGTCCGGGGAGGCGTGGGTGGGCGTGGGCGTGGGCGTCGGGATCGGGGCTTTGATTTTGGGAGAGGACAGGCCGTTGTTGTTGGTGCTGGAGGTGATGTGGTCTCTGAGGATCTCCACATAGGAGGCAGGGAAGAGGCCCGCCTCCCCCCTGCTGTTCTCCCCCTCCAGCCAGCCATCCAGCTCCTCCTCGCTGAAGAGAGTCACCAGCTCGCTCTCTGTTATGGAGATCTCCCCTGGGTTTTCAGAGTGGAAGTCGTACAACACTTTGGCCTTTAACGCCATGATTATAGCACAATTATTATTAGCGTTTTTTGTTGGATCAAGATTTTTATTTTTTTTCCAATCCGGGATATAGTCTTTAAAAATCCCAGATATATTTTTGGTGGTTTAGATCACGCAGCGGCAGCAACAATTGGGACTACTTTTCCCACTTTTGTCAAAAAACAACAACAGGCAAACAAGAAGAGAAACACACGGGCTCGTACCCGACACCCACCTCCTCTCTCCGCTCCTCTCAGATATCATTTGTTTCCATGCAGAACTTAATCCGAGGCGGAAAACACAGAGGGAAAAAGTCTCTGCGGACTGTTTTCTCTCCGCGAGGGAAGATGCCGTTGAGAGTTTAAAGTTGACGAAGTTGCGACGGCTATGAAGTGGCTTTATTCCTCCAGTTGAGAGCCGGGGAAAATATTTTTTCCCCCCCGTCCTCTTCTCCCCGAGATGCTCGTGGGTTAAAGGCAACAGTTCTAACACGTAGTAGACGGGCTGAGTAACGGAGGGTGGAGCCAGGAGCAAGTTCAGTCAAGTCTGTGAATTCATACATGGAAATAAAACCCACACAGCTCCGTCATTTGAGTGCATCCTCCTGGTATGCAGGACACGTCATCCTCTGCATGCATGAGTCTCAAAACACACAGGCCATCTAAATGGCTATTTATCATATCATAATATAGGCTTGTATTCAATGCAAACGAGTACACAACAACTTTTTATGTATCTCTCTCTATATATACACGACATGCCCTAAACACATATGTTACACACACATTACGTTGTGTATTATCTTGCAGTTGCACTGCAAAATGTAACTTAAATAAAGAAAACACACTTTTATGTGTGCAAAGTCGACAATGTATGTATTTAGATTGTTTTTCTTCTCTATCACATCTCCCCAGTACAGAGAACATTCTTAGGTTTGCTATCTGCTTGTTTGTGTTTGTTTTGTTTTCTGTCCACATTTCAGTAAACATAATTACATATTCTGAAAAGCACATCTACTCCTTCCCCTTATCAAAAAACACAGAATCTATGAAAACTGTCTCCCTTTACAGATTACTTTTCTTACAGCCCCAAGTATCAAACTAGATCTGCAAATAAGAATGCAAGTAATAACTAACAAAGAAATACTATTAGCCTAAATATGTGCAATTTCTGCATTTTATTGAGGCTATTTACTTTTGGATTAGTATTGCATTGTGTTACTATTTTGCTTAAAATATGCACAGGATGCCAAACTATGAAAACTGAGCATTTGAATATAATGTAATGTAATATATTGTGATATATTATAATATAATATAATATAATATACAATAATATAATTCAGTATTGTGAGTTGACCCACCCCGGCCACTAGAGGTCACTGTAACCAGACAGGAGCCAACAGTTCTTCCTCCAGACCGACAGGTGGCAGTGACGCAACTTTCTCGTTGGATTCCGTTAACACAGTATTTGCTTCCAGACAAAGAATATAATAATTAAACAAACGCTGTCCATCTGATGTGATATTCATGATAATTCATCACACACTATTTGCTGCGTAACATACTTGTCAGTCGCCTCGTTGAAGCGGCCGACGCGCGTGGAGTAAACGAAGACGTTGTGATGAGCCGGAATGCTTTAATTCATAGTATTTAAAAAACAAACAAAAAAAAAGAGGTAAATATAAGACGTAATGAACTGCCGCTTTGTTCTTGTACCTGATTAATTGTGGCGTTCGCCCCGTGATGCAAATGAAGGCAGATGATACACAACGTGTCCTTTTTTTCCACGCTGTGGGTTTTAATGTAGTTTATGCGAAATGTAAAAAGTTGCTCTCTGTGTTGTTGTTGTGTGAGTGCGAACTGGAGCGAGAGCTTATAGAGGTTGGCTCTCTTGTATTTTGTATTATTTGGCACCAATTTAAACATTGCTGATGTATTATTAAGTCGCAATGATTCATTGATTAAGCGATCAAGCAATATTGACAGAAAATGCACCGAACAAAATGAACTGTTTTTTTTTTATGGTGGAATAATCAGTTTAGTGCCAAATGCCAAGCATCTGCTGGTTCCAGCCTCCCACATACAATAGTGTGAGGCTTTTCTTCGTCATGACATGATAGTTACCTCAATTTCGTTGTATGTTAAACTGTTGGTTGGACATACAATCATAAACAATTATGGAAAGTATATTCAGGATCAGCTGGAGTGTGAGAGGCTGCACACTAAACAGACAACCCTTTGCATTTTAGTAGGGCTGGAAATGAAAGATAGTGAACCAACTGAAGACAAAACTACTTGAGAAGTGTTTCTGGTATAAAAAGTGAGTCAGTTGAACTCAAAATGGTAACCCCTGATTCAGTGATTTAACTTTTGTCAGCCTTCACAACTGCTACACAATAATCCACAGATGTCTGAGAGCTGCACACACCTTCCTCTCTCTCTCCTCCAGGTGCACATCATGTCCGACCCGGTCCAGACCACCTCTGACGGTCTCTGTAAGCTGGTCCGCTGGGCTCACAGCCACGGCACCATCTGCAGCCTCATCCCCAGCCTGCAGCAGCTCACCTGTGGTTCCCACGGTACCGTGCTCACACCTGAACCGGGTCTCCACGGCGGCAGTGTCCCTGTCGCCGTGTGGGGTTGTGCCGCTGGACACTCATACCACTGGCCCCTCAGTGACCACGGCAACGGCTGTAGAGGCTCAGCAAATACCAGTCAGGGCCCGGAAAGGTTTGTTGGAGGGCGCCGGTCCAATAAGGTAAAGCCGAGATTTGAGGTACTTTGTCTGTGTTCTTGTCTTTATTTGAGATATTCAGTACAACATTAATACTTATATTCAAATGCAGTTTCAATCGTGCAATCCAAATGTTCAACTGGGTATAGGTTTCTGTATAGAAATACACAATTCATACAATGGTAATAACAGCGATGACACTCATACCCTTGCAGCCACAAATGTACAATTTAGACTTATTAAAGGCATCTAAACGAGGCAGTGATTGGTCTTTGCTTCTAGTTTCCACATTGTCCAACATAAATCAGTTATGAATACATCTGTGTTGCAAAATGGACCATTCAGTTGCAGAAATAATGTGATTGATTCAGTTTTTATTTGCCGTCTACCGAAGTGTCTTTTTTAAAAATATGACATCATCATGGGTACTCTCTTTACTTTATAAAGCTCATCCCAAGCCACAGAAGACATTACACAGCTGTTTTAGGTGGAATGTCCCTTTTTACGTTCCATACTCCATTTGCACTGAGCAGGATCCTGTTAGTTAAACCCTGTTAGCGTCACATGGAGATTCCGCCTTTAACTTTAATTCCTCATCTATTCCCTCTTTATTACCGTCCAGGTGACCTCGAAGGCGCCATGTGACCTCTGCTATAGCGAAGCAGCATCCGAGGGGGAGGACTTCAGCAGCCGGCTGTTTGACATTGCTGGGTGTGATTCGTCGGCCACGGACGAAGACGGCGACTACGAGCCCCGCCCGTCCAGGAAAAGAGGCGGGACGCCGAGAAGAGCAGTAACCAGGAAGAAGGTCAAGCAAGAAGCGACCTCGCCGGAGCATCATGACGCTGCTGCCAGCACGGCGAGCACGGGGCCAGCAGTGACGGACGCCGGCTATGTGTCGGAGGCTTGTCGGGCCCCGAACGCACACTCTCAAATCACGCACGCACTGTTGCCCATAAAGACCCTCCCACGGTGCCCTCCACCACTGCAAGGACAGGATCTGAGTTGGGAGCGATTAGAGGACCCAGAGATGGAGCTGCTAGGAGGAGGCAGCTGCACGACGGAGAAGGCTGCAGGTACGGCTGGGATGTGAGGCTTGAAAAGACCTGCAGTGACAGAGTCTACATGTTTTGATTGGATTTATTTTGGGTGTCAGAAGGAGGTAAATTAAAACTCTTGAGTCTCTTGGGAATCTCTGTGACAAAAGGAGAAGCAGATGTTATAATGCTGCATTTGACTGCACAGCGTCATTGGGCAATAAAGTCTATAATTACCTTCCAGCATGTAGTAAGTCAAGAAAAACTAGGCTCCTGCATCTCCCCTTGGCTCAGAAAATCTAGCGTGATTCAACGGCGGCACATCCTGCATTGCAAAGTGACCCAAAACAGGAAGAGGGACTTATCAGAGGGTCTGACAATATCAGCGAAATGTTTTAGGGATGGAGAGAAAATGAAATGCAATATGCTTTAAGGTCTCTATGGCGCTTTTGCCCAATAATGCAACAAAAGAAAAACGGCCTACCCCAGCTATAATTGGAAATAGGTTAAGCCTCAAGAGCATATTATTATTGATAACACTGTATTGTTTTATGATACAAAACAATACGTAAAAGAGTTTCTTACCTAATATGTATGTGTGCTTGTATCCAGTCTCACTTCCTGTTTATGACTGTTTTTCTTCTTCTCGTGTACATCTGCAGGGGAGCAGAACGAGCTGGAGAATCTGCACGTGTTACTTTGTGCCGAGCGCAGCCGGAACCAGCAGATGACGGAGATCATCTCCGGTCTGAAGCAGGACAAAGAGATGCTGCAGAACGAACTCACGAAGAAAGCAGAACTCATCTGTGGCTTCCTGCAAGACAAACTGCGGCCAGGTAGAAAACCCACCTGTTGATGAATTCAATGGCAGCTTAGGAGTCTGTTGGCACTTGTAGATAACAGATAACATTTGCTTGTAATAGTGATACAAATGTTGATAAAATAAATGCAAACAGTAAGAAAAATAGTATTGACAATAACTGCAGTCGTAAAAAATGTAAAATAAATGATCAGGAAATTGGTAAACATCAATAATCAAATCAAAATGAAAACACCATTGAAAAAATACTTTCTATTAATTTTAACTACAGTACTGTTGCTAAAATGTTAATTTTGCCACACTGTATGACTTTGTATTGTTCTCTTAGCCAAATTCAGAGTTGCCATTTTTCTTTTCCTGGTACTAGACAAGAGGTGGCCTTGCTACTCTAATCCGATGGAACCGGGAAGTTCACACATGCCCTGTTCTGACGATGTGGCAGGGGTCGATTCCCCGACCATCTTTGACTCATTTGAGGAAATGGAGCTCCACCCTCTGGACCGCCACCAGACCCCGAAGAGCAAGAGGAGCCGGGACGGAGAAAACACCCGCGTTCGGAGTAAGGACACGACACGACGGGGAGCAATAACCACTGATGTGCTACACTGTCATACCGTGGTTTTAAGCACCCATAGAGCAATACAGTATTAATTTGCCTGTTTAATGTACTGATGTGTCTCTCCTCTCCAGTGAAAAACGTGGTGGGCGTAATAGCGCGCTACATGGCCGCCCTCCAGGAGTTTCGCTGCAGTGTTTCCATGAAGGTGGCCTTTGACCGGGTCGGTGTGGATCGCAACACAATTTCCCGCACGGCGGCCATAGCCGAGCTCAGTCTGGCGGCTCCCGATGTGTTTCACGCACTGGCGCCGTGGGACGAGAAAGAGGAAACGCTGGCACATTATGCCCACCGCTGCCGACAGGCCATGGATGACAACACAAAGGCCAAGATCAAAACCATGAAGGCAAAAGGCGAACTACTGCCCATCGTGTCAAAGTGACGAATCAGAAGGCTGCAGTGAATACTTCTCGTAGGCCTGCGTGTAAAAAGGAAGCTTTGGTTTTACTGTTAGATACTGAACCACCTGAGTCTGTGGTCATATGTTGCATGGGTTGTTTTGTGGTCTGCCAAACAGTTTTACAATAAATCCACTAAAAACAGTGAGCGTCATGAAGTTAAGCAAGTCTTCTTTTGTTTTAGAAAAGATAAAAACTGGAATAAGTAAAAAAACAGGACTACTGTTCTATATCCTATAATGTGAACATAACTATGGACCATGCATATGCTTCTAACCCCTCTTTTTATACTTGCAAAAATAAAAACTGAAATTCTCTATATATATCTACAATTGAATGTAACAATTTTATTGTCCAAATATTGACACAAATCCATTTATGTAAAAACCCTGACCAAATGTGCATTTTATGGATCGGTGAGGTGAAAGGCAACAGAGCATGATGGCATTTACAGTATGTCTGTGATATTGTCTTTGTCCGCCTGCACAGCTCCACAGGATGTTTCACAGCTATCTGGAACCTTCTTCCGACTTTTCTGAGAGCTTTCCTAAATTCAGCAGACAGCTTGTTGGCCTGGAAAATGTAAAAAAAAAAAAAAGACTGATTCACACTCCCCTGAGATCGTTTACGACACGTCAAACAACTGTCCATCAATCAAAGACTTAAAAGAGGGTCTGTGGGAGACACGTGGGTCGGGTGTGCACTGTGTGCTGTTTGAATGCGTTGTGTCACACCGGGCAGCAGGAGGACGACGACAGGTAAAACGGTCAAGACTCTGGCTCCAGGCGTGGAATGACGGGGAGGATGAGGTTCCCAAACGAGGAGTCCTGAGTGATGAAGAAGCCCGATGAGTGCGTGTGTGCATGCTGCAAAAGAAGACACAAAGGTTTGTGTTAATACCGACCAAATTCACAATTTTGATAATGCAATTAAATAAACCACAGTTCAGCAATAGCGGTGCCGGTAGCTTGATTTTGTTAAATTTTGGACAGAGCTAGGCTAGATGTTTCCCCTCATTTCCAGTGTTTATGCTAAGCTAACCACCCTGTAGTCTCTGCGTTTGGCAAAATGATTTCCAGGACTTTTACGCCACCTTAAAACACGAGGTTTGATGCACCAACAACCGTGCAGTGACTATCAGGCCTAAGACCTCTATTCAAGCCAGTATTGAGCTTGTATTTAACAATAACTCGGTACAGATGTCCTCCATCCAGAAACTGCTCAATTAACTCTCGAAGTTTTGCGTCTGAAAAATCGCGACGCCAAACACAGGAAATCAGCGACACACACTGAAAACCTAACTGGAAATTTACTCAACAACTATATGCACGATTATTATTATTTGACTAAGACAACAAAAGACATAGGATTAGCAACTGGACTATTGGTAGTTCGTAGTCAAACTTGTGTAAAACAACATGGAGATGTGATTTGTGTTTGACTGTCCCACCTGCAGGGCAGCTTTCTGCTGGGCAGCGATGTGCTGCTGTTCTGCGTTGTCTCTGAACTCCTTCAGGCTCGGTCTGGATAGCGAGATGCTACAGAATGGATGGGGAAGAGGGGGTATATACAATTTTTTATTTTTTTTAATATACATATACTACTTTACACTATCCCAATGCTTAACTCCTCCATACAAAGGACACAGACTCCTGCTACCCTCCTCCATGGCTGGATACCATCCCTACCTAGCTCCTGGAGTGCTCAAAAGCCGTTTCCTCTCCTTCTCCAGCTCGGCCAGGATCGCCACCCGTGTCTTGTTTGGGAAGGCTGGATGGAGAAAAAAAGCTTACATTACTTTATGCAACACAAATAAATACATATATTTATGTATCATTGTGTATGAAGTGACAGTAGATGGCAGATGAGTAAAGCTGAGCACAGGTGGATCATTTATAAACTTCTAAACATATAGACTTTCTTTCAGCTTTTATGTGGGAGGGAAACTAATGTACAGAAGCTGAAAGACAATTAAAGCCAGCTATTTGTCCTCAAGGGGAACCAGAGAGCAAAAATGTTTCCGGGGGACAGAATTCGTAGCTACGCCCCTGGAGTCACAGCGCGATAAAGACAAAGACCTCAATATTAAAAACGTTTGTCCCGAAACAAACCAATTACCTTGTCCTGGAGGATTAGTAGCCATGTCTGTGCAGGTTGCGAACTTTTGTGTAACGAACTACACAAAGGATTATTAGCTAATGGTTCACGTTTTATGTGTGTGTTTCTTTCCACCCAGCTAATGTTGCACTGGTGGATAACGGACAACGATAAAAGTCCCCCTGGGTGATATCCCTTAAACTGCAGCTGGATAAACTACACAGGACTTGCTGTTGGAACAGTAACGTTAACAGAAAGTTTAAAATAACGATAAAACTCTTGCTTATGTACGGGTGATGAGTCGCATTTTACTTCTTGAAACCAAGTACCGGTTTGTCAGATAGGTAGGTTAGATAGTAGTAAAAAGGGAGGAGGTATCACTCTCTTCTATTTCCGGTAATCAAAAGGGTGATGCAAAGGAACCAATGAAACGGCACGAAACACTAGTAAACATGCATGATAAATTATGATTATTATTCTACAAATAGCCAATGTGCACATTGGAATTCAAGTATATATCTAAAAAGGAAAGCACAAATAACTAATAGCACAAATTATACAACATTTTACACACTTTATCAATACATTTGAGGATGATGTTCAATCTTGCCTTTGGGAGCAATAGTTTGATAAACAAAAAGTCTTAATTTAAGGTCCAGTTGCTAGCATTTTTTTCCTGGGCTTTTAACCTCACCTCACTGTCTTCTTTAGCGTGAGTGAGTTTGCTCAGTTCTTTTGGAACAATGATTTTGTGACAATGAATGTGTGCAAAAAAATACAACATGAGATAGAGCTGAAATCTCTGAAAAAACTGCTCAACTGAATAATTAATTTCTATTTGTGTTTTCTGCACTTTATGTTGTGCTGTCGTGCAAGCTTAAAAACAGGGTTAGCGGTTTCAATAACAGTGAACCAATCTTCCCAATAGACGATCTTTAGAAGTCCATTCGTTGCCTGTTCTCACGTGATGCATGTGTTTACATCCGGGTTCGTGTAGTTTAACTTCCGGAGCTGCGCAATGGGAGTCAGCTGACAGTAGTAACCAACCAGCGGGTGTAACATACTGAAGAGACGCTGAACGGAGGAAAAAAAAACCTTCCTCTCTCTATACTTTCCGTATCAACGGCGGAGAACCGGACAGCCGTTGTCCCCAGATACCCGGCCACGTCTTCCCGCCTTTCGCAGGATGAGTGTCGGTGCTCCGAGAGGCCTGGCCAGCTCGGGGCAGAAGCCCATCGCGGAGATCCTCCACCCGCTATCCGCCGCCGAGGAGCAGCTCTCCGTCACCGTCACCGTCGGAGGGGACAAGGTAGGGTCCGCTGGGGCTGTTCTGAGACCAGTTTGAGACACACCGAGGGATGGAGAGAGGAGTACGGCTCACCAAACTACTGTGTACACCGACCTGTTTTTTGGTCTAGTCCCAGTACTTGTAGCTAAACCCATCAAATAAGTAGGAGCAAAGTGATGGAAGTTTAACGGAGGAAACAGGATAAACATCCCTTTTAAGCCTGGCTGAACCGTTTAAGTCCCTGTTTCATGAAAGCCATGTCTCATAAACCAAAATCAGTGTCTTAGCTAGCTCACGTTATATCTCGTCAAAGGTCCATAAAAACAAACAAGACCTTTTAACTGGATGATGTGTTTACACGTGTTGCGTTATAGTGACTCCTGTTTACACATATTATTGGTTAGAAAACAGATTTCTCTCGTTCCACTTATAGATAAGGGACCTAACATCTGGAAGCAAGGATGTACCAAACAAAAAATAAGCTTTGGTTATTTCTGTTTTACTGGAAGAGTGCCACACTTATGTTGTGCAGTTGTTATTGCCAATAAGAGATGCTGTGATGCTTTCTTTCTTTTTGTTTTGTTTGTTCATTCATGAATAGCCAGAGACAACCAGAGGCAAAAATAACCTCCACACTAATTGAAAATGTGAAGCCTGTTTATGCCACAGACCGTGTAAGGCCCACGGCCGAGGAGGCAATGCTTCTGGTCTGTTAGCACAATATTAAAGCCGTCTGTCAACACACTGCAATAAAAGTGGATGGACATTTAGATTATGTGGCTTGGGAACAAGTGATTCCTTCTTTGGTGTGGATCAGATTTTCTTTCAAACCCTTTTTACTTCAACTAGTAGAAATACTAGGCAATATGTTGCACATATATCCCATGATTGTCTCTCATTTTTGTGGATCTTTTTGCAGATAAATTATTTTGATGAAATACAGGAGTATTGTGCTCCCTTTGTGGAGTCGCATTATATATTTAGGGTAGAGTCTTTGCTTCTCATCTTATTTCCTGAAGCAGAGGTTGGGGCCATTTAGTCGGCCCCTTTCACCGGAGATATTTTTGACACATCGCAGCAGGAAAAGCACAGGCGCAAATGGTCAAATCAATAATGTCTGAGTTCCGTTGAGCTGCTTCGGTTTCGGGCATTGCTGGCTCACTGTCCCACCTGGACCTTCTGCATAGAGCACAGCCATCATTAATGTTATGCGTAACACCTGTGGTTTTCCCACTCTGACAAGTCAACATGTCGGCTGAGAAAGCGGCCTATGAAGATGGTAGTGTGACTATGATGAACAACCACATACACGTTTTTCAGCAAAACCTGTCCAATATGTTTTGAAATAACATTTAAGTCCTGAAATGCAACACGTAAACTCGATCACAGTTTAACGAGGACAAGCAGAACTCCACGTTATATCCCTTCCCCTCTTCCCGATAATGATTGTTGTTACATACATACATCCTCACATGACAACAGTATAATATATAATACTTTCAGATTCTTTCCTTACTGTCTGTCTGAGTGTGGCTGTGGCGAGGCAGTGTCCTGGTTGTTCATTCACAGTGGTGTGATGCAACGCAATGCAATTATCTTAACTGTGATTACCAGTGCAGGTTAGCGCCACAGTCTAAAAAGTGCATATGTACAATGTCAGCATCTTGTCTGTGTGTGTGTGTGTTTCTGTGTCTATACAGAGTAGCAGAGAGGGAGAGGTGTGAATAAAATGTGTGTGTGGTCAGAGTGTGGAGGTGCGCGTGTGTGTGTGTGTGTGTGTCAGAAAAAGTGCTAAAGGTTGAACATTAGTTGCTTTCCCACACTTTCACCATAACCTGGAACAAATGGGTTTGTTCCTCGTGTGATGCGAGCTGAGTCTGCTCTGGTGAGACTGTTCACCAAATGAAATGTGGCTGTACAGGTTGTTTCAGTGAGTCTTTTTTATTTTGTTTATATTTTCTGATCCAGTTTTAATGACGCTGCCCTGCTGACTCTTTGTTTTGTCAACCTTCCTGCTGCAGTGGTTACATTTGAACCTTTTTTTTTTACATTTAACATTCTGTTGCCTGCACTCCCGGTTGTTTGCTAAACAAGATCTTCAGAGTCCCTTGAAGTCCCTGCAGCAATAGCGTATATCAATCCATTGTAGAGATGTGCTTTTCTCACAGGTTGTCCCTTCATTGTAGGAGTAACACTTTCCACAGCCTTCACTTTTGTCCAGTTATTTGCTTTTTATAGCTTTCTTTTGAGTGCTCTTGCTGTGTTGGGATGGAGCCTGCGGGACACATTTGTTGTTCGCTCTCTATTTGCTGCTATAGAAAGCACTGAAAACGTGAAATTGATAGAACAAGTACAACGGCACATATTTTACACCAAATGATGTGCCGTTAGTGGAAGTGTGCCGTCTTGGAATAGTCTATAGTTTTCCATCAGTTTGATAGTAATATTGATCTGAACAGATACTGCACAGGAAAACATATCTGTCTTTTATGAAGTAGTCATCATCTGTTAATGGAGAAAAACAAGTTAACATACTAACAGTCTCTTTAAAAATATATAATAAAACTAATTTTATTCTTTTTTTGGTTTGTTGTCAACCTATAGATGGTATAGCAAACCATTGACCGCTTTAAGGCTGTGGAAAAGTATCCCCAGTCCAGAAATGCTCCATTTCGCCGCTCTCATCCATCATTCAATTAGAGAGCTGGGAGTCGTGTCAGATGAGGTGGGGTGTGTGAGCAGCAGCAGCCTTGACAAGAGCCCCATTGACAGATTGAAACTACTGCATCGCCATCGGCCATCAATCTATCGGCTCTTTGTTTTGCAGCATCTGAGTTTGATGTCACTATTTGTCTCTCTCCGCGCAGGAAGCGGGGATGACCAACGGCACGCCGGTCGAGACGTCGAGTCCCGCCTCCACGTCGTCGCTGTTCAACCGGCTGCAGCTGGACGACGACCTGGAGGCAGACGTCCGGGACCCCTACGCCGAGACCGCAGAGACCCGGGACCTTTTTGTCACAGTCGACGACCCAAAGAAGCACGTTTCCACCATGGAGACCTACATCACCTACAGGGTCTCCACCAAGGTCTGCTATTGGCTGGTGTCATGGTAACACTTGGCTTTCTGAGGACAGTACTGTGATAAACTAACGGGGTCATAGTGTTTGTTTACCATGTTTTAGCCATCAACAATTACTGCCACCTATTTTTCAAAGCATCCAATTAATATATCTGCACCATTTGGAGTAGGTAATCAATCCCAGTGAGCATTTAGCCTTCCTGGTATTGTTCATATTTCCTCTTATTTCTCATGTTTTGTTGTTTCATGGTTGTTTTTAAAAAAAAAAAAAAAAAAAAAAATAAAAAAAAAACTCTCCTTGATGGTGTGTTCAAGGCAAGTTTTTTTTTTTTTTTTTTTTTTTTTTTATAAACCAAAGTGCTCTGAGCTGGCTGTGAAAGCAAGTTTTCACTTTACTCACTGATTTACTCACAATGTATTTTTCATTTTTAAAACTTCTTTTAGATTTAGTCAGTTGAAAACATTTCCCTTACCAACGTCATTTATTTTTGTAAATATGTACTTACTCTCTTTAAGCCATGTGTCAACTACAGGATTGGACAGTTATAGCAGAAGCAGCGGTTTCAAACTCCAGACATGCAAATCTCAACATATTCGGGCACAGATTGTATCCCAGGGGTGATGGAACAGACGGGCCTCTAACGAGGAAGTCACGTCCCTCTGCCTTCCCATAAAAAATGTATATTCCACAGGGCGGATGCGTTCAGTGACCTATGTTTACCGAGTGGATCCTCTGTTCCATCCTTCACATCTGCCTGCCAGTAAACAGAGCAGCAGCTCTCCGAGGCACCACTTAGCCCGACGGGACTACATTTTGCTCTGACCTTCAGCGGGGAGTCGTAGCTTTGGTGTAATGAAAGAGACGGCTTCGGAGGGAGACGCTGCCAGAAGCTGCCGGGTCGCATCGTGACGACAGTTGCTATGTGCGCTCTTGGTGCTTCGACTCAGAGGCCGTGGACAAATATCGCAGCCCACTATGAACACAGTGTTAATTAAGAGCATGTGGGGGTTGTTTGTTCACACAGTATTGTCAGAGAGAGAGAGAGAGTGTGTGTGTTTGTGTCAGCTAGGTTTCAAGGTCAGTTAGCATGTACAGTTATCCTACATTGGCTGAGACGTCCAGGGACACGCCCAGCCTCCAAACTAATGTGTACTTGTGCATTGTGTCCTCAAGTGCTGTCTTCTTTTAGGAGGTCATTCATATTCGGTATCCTCCCAGCTAACAAAGCAAATGTGTTTTGTGTGTTTCTGTTTTTCTTCTTCAGACATCACGGGTAGAGTTTGACCTGCCGGAGTACTGCGTGCGACGGCGCTACCAGGACTTCGACTGGCTGAGGATCAAGTTGGAGGACAGCCAGCCGACCCACCTCATCCCTGTAGGTCCAATGAGCCACAGCGCACGCTAACGTCCTGGTTCCTGCTGAGAAGCGCCTTATTTACTTTTCTGCTCCTCCTCTTTCCCTCCTCTTCATCTCCAGCCGTTGCCGGAGAAGTTCGTGATGAAGGGCGTGGTGGATCGTTTTTCAGAGGAGTTTGTGGAGACGAGGATGAAAGCTCTGGACAAGTTCCTGAAGCGGGTTGCCGACCACCCCGTACTCTCCTTCAACCCTCATTTAAACTCTTTCCTAACTGCCAAGGTGAGACCACGCAAAGTTGGAAAGTTCACCATTTGATTTTTAGGGACAAGAAAACTATTGATTTCTCACTATGAGCAACACGCAGACACATTCGGGTCAGTCAGTGCTTCTCCTGTCACATGCTTGCGCCGCACTTCATTTAATGCGGCGCCGTGTCATAGTTAGTGTGTTAGTATGTACATTTAAAAACAAAACTAATCTCAGCAGCGATTTTACAGTAAAATGCAGGACCAGAAAATACGGACACTCGGCTTCTTTTTGAGTGTGGGATCTGCCATCAGTCACACATTTAGTCTCTAAGTAGCTGAGACAAAAGACAAGACTTTATTGATCCCAGCAGGGAAATAATGTTGTTGCAGCAGTAAGATAATTGGATTCAGAAAAAGTGGAGCATGAGCGCACGACTACCATAAACTATGTAAAATGGGTGACAATAAAATACTAGCTAATAAAAGCACGAAAGCAGCTGTGGGGTTCTTTTTAAACGCGCATGGGACAATTTCTGCACATTAATTGTAGGAAAAGAATGATATTAACATCTGTGGATTAGATTATTATTTAAGATTGGGATAAATTGGATCATTTCTGTGTTTACATCCAAAACAAAAAGAGTCGTGTTGCTCTGTGAACACATGGCTTCATACCGATGTAATTTGTTGTCACTGTGTGTCTGCAGGACCTGAACAAGCGCCAGGGTCTGGCCCTGCTGACCAAGGTGGGCGAGTCGGTGAAGCACGTGGCCGGAGGCTACAAGCTGCGGGCGCGGCCGGCCGAGTACTGCGCCATGGGAGAATACCTGGACACCTTCAACCAGAAACTGGGGACCATCGACCGCATTGCCCAGAGGATCCTCAAAGAGCAGTCGGGTACCAGAACAATCATTTTGAGATTACCTGTATCACCTGGAGGTTGCTGATTCTTCCATCTTTTTATATATATTTAGTTTAGGCCTTTTGGCTTTATTGGACACTTGTTAGTTCTATTGGAACTTGGAAAGGGACCTTTGTTGCATATCATACCTCTTATGCTGAGTCATCTTTTCAATGTTATTGAGGGACAAGCGGGCTTGAAAAATGGTTATAAGCCAGTTAATTGATTTTCTTTTCTTTTTTATTGTAATTTTTTTTTTTTTTTATATAAAATTCAGCAAATGAGAAAAGCATTCTACCAAAATAGTAATTAATGAGCAACATAAATTAATGGATACATTAAAACTAGATAAATTAATACAAACGCAACAATTTTTTTATCTCCCATTTACCAATTATCTTCCCTTGTGGCTAAACTTTACATACTGTATAAGCCCTGGTTTGGAATCAGCACTTTCTGGCTAGAGAACTGAAGCCACTTGTATGTATATTAGGCACCAGGAAGCAACATTTTGAAACCGTTGCATGTGCTGCTTGCAAATGACCTCAAGTAGTGTACTACTAAGTGTATACTCCAGTTCTTCTGAGTAGACCTGCCTACTAGCAGGTATTGTCTCTTCTAAGTTACATTGTGCTTGTGGTTAGCTCACGTCATGCAATCGTTCGGTCTCTACCCGGGTGGCTGAAACTAGATTGTGTGAATTTAACTGCAGTATTGATTCATTGCTGTAGTGTTTGGTTAGAGGGGAAAAGCCACAGACCTTTGGTATCATGGTTGATAAGTGCAGTCTTAACTCATGCATGACATGTGATCTTGTCAATACCTGACATCTGCCGTATGAGACGCTCAATGTCACCATCTGTTCGGGGTTTAGATGTGATGCAGTCAGAGCCTTGAGAACGAGCCTTGTTTCCACATTATTCCCGGAGATGAGATGGAAACTCGGAAGTGTAGATAAAAAAAGAAAAAAAAAAAAGAAGCAAATGCCATGCAGGCTTTACTTAGCAGCCCGGTGTTTAGCGATCACCCTCTCTCACGTGTAATTTAGCAATCCAGATTTTTCCATTGAACATGCCAATCTCTCCATGTCGGCTGTGAGGAAAGAGAGAAAGTTTCTTTTATTGGTCTTTCAGTCAGCAGTGTAAAGTATTCACTGCTCAGCCTCCAAATCTAGACACAGATTACCCACAGGTCACTAAGGCAAAATAATCTGAACTGTATAAAGGAAATAAAGAGCATAACTCTTCTTTATTTCCTGTTTGCCTGTCTAACCACTTCTTCTTCTTCTTCTACTACTACTACTAAACCCCACTAGAGTACCTGACGGAGCTTCGTGAGTACGGCACCGTGTACTCCAGCTGGGTGGGATCAGAGGACGAGCTGCGGCGCCCCCTGGAGGGCGTGGGCGGCTGCGTCACGACGTGCTGCGGCGCGCTGGAGGACCTGGGCGAGAGCATGAGCCAGGACTTCCTGCCCGTACTCCGAGAGTACGTCCTCTACATAGAGTCCATGAAGGTGAGCGGGACGAGGGACGTCAGACATTTAGTTCAGTTTTGTTGGTGTTCTACGAGCTGAATGCAGGACAGCCATTAGCCCTTGTGGCCAGCAGTTTGTATACAACCCAGAACAGAAGTAAAACACAATGTATTTTTCATTTTAAAAACCTCTTTTACATTTAGTCAGTTGAAAACATTTCCCTCACCAACGTCATTTATTTTTGTAAATATGTAGTTATTCTGAATTTGATGCCACCAACATGTTTTAAAGAAGTTGTTACACACAAGAATTGAAAAGAACTGTTTCACACGCACCTAAAATATCTGTCTTTTTCCAGCTATGAGCAGCTCCTCCGTTTCTTTTGTTTGAGAATAGTGTGCATCAACACCACACTAAAACAGAATAACGAGTTGATGTTTTGTGGTTGATTACAGAGCGTTTTGAGGAAGCGAGACCAGAGCCAGGCGGAGTACGAGGGCCGACTAGAAGCAGCCGTGTTACGCAAACAGGAGGACAGAACGCCAGTAAGCCTCTTCCTTCCTCTCATCCGAATCTGGAGCTGCTACCGCACACACGGAGGCCTTAAAACTGCTGTGTTCACCGTGACCATTTTCGGGAGTGTCTGTATGCAGTTCACAGAGTTCACTTCACACTATTACTTTCTGTGACGAGCATAGTATTAAACTGGAAAATGTAAAAAATGAAAGATGGTTGATAATCTCTGAGAAATGCAATCTTTTAGCGCTTATTGAATTTGCTGGATATCTTTTGTCCAGATGCCGTACTAAACTACATTAAAAAAAGATTCTCCGGATTTTAGAGGGAGAACTGGTCAAAGTCTTCTGTCACTTTGTCAAACTTCTCATATCTCAAACACAACCCTCCCCTCCAAACCCCCCTGCACCACCTAGAGCACCCGGCTGCAGCCTGTAGTTGTGTGCAATGTTCCCTGAACGCCCCTGTAGCTGTAGCTTTCTCTGTTTCGCCGTAGATGCCGCTCGAGGTGGAGAAGTGCCAGGACAAAGTGGAGTGTTTCAACGCTGACCTGAAGGCCGACTGGGACCGCTGGCAGAGCAACAAGAGACAAGACTTCAAACAGCTTCTCACCGGCATGGCCGACAAAAACATCAACCACTATGAAAAGGTACGCAGGCTGCTGTAAAGCACCGTTATGACTTTAAAAGGACTTGGACTTTAAATCTCTTTGGGGAAGACGTGATTGTCTTGTAATCATTGATCCAAACACTTTTTGTATACAACAAATTAAAACGGGAACGGATCATATTCTCTGTATCAAGTGAGCGCTTGAGGGCTCTGTTGTGGACATGTTGACATCGGAGCTGGGCCAAAGCACAGACACCTCTGAGCCGACAAATTGTTATTCTGGGTGCCATTCCAATACCCGAGATGCCAAAATATTTTTTACGATACTTTAAAAGATGTTTTGATACAAAAATATGACGCAATCTTATTATTTACATAAAGGGAAATGTGCTAAGCTTGTACTTAAAAAGTCTTGTATTGATTCGGACCCCATGTCACGTGAATCAGTTGACTATATTTCAGATGTCAGGTCCATAGTAAACACCTATGATAAGAAAACAGTTCAATAATCTAGTGCAGGGGGCCTTCTAGTTCTGTTGGTTATCACCGGACCGTTTACTCCCCGCCGCCGGCAGACCACTTTTCCGAGAGGAGAGCAGAGGGGTGTCGTCTGCCGGTGGGATGCCGGATACAGCTGTCAATCATATCATAGCCGTGCTCTAAAGTATATCCTGCTTTATGGCCTATTTTACTGGTCAATAGTTATTTTGTGAGGACATTTATTAAATTATTAGCGTCAATTGATGTTGTATTGCTTGCCAGACGCTAGCCAGCTTTGCTAAGATTGATTTGGTACAAATTACTTGTGGTAATGTCCCACTGTGCAATTAGTTGGGCCCACGTGTTTCATCAAAGTCCCAAATAATGGAAAAGTGGTTTCAGAACATTCACCTATTTTACCGCCATGGATATACTAATCCTGAGTCCTCTGTCTCTCAGACCGAGACAGGAAAATGTCCAAATATACGGTCGTTCCCGTTCCGAGACCAGGGCCTCATGAAGTGGTCTTGAGACCGAGACGGATCTCGAGTACAACACTGCCGCTGTTTACCAAATCGAGCTTCGTTTAGTTCCGCACATCCTCAGGAAACACAAAAAGCTTCATTGAAACTTTTATGAAGGACCATAAAAGTAAGACCGAAATGACTCCGTTCTACATTTAGTCAAATAAGCTCTCAGAGGATTAAAGGTTGGAGACCGTAGTAGTAAGCAGATCCAACAGAGCGCTGTCTGAGCTGGTAAGAGCCGTCTGTTGTTGACCTTTTTATTTATCTGCAGTAGATTCACTGAGCATGAAGGCTCTTTAGTAAAAGAAATATCATCCTGATCTCACTGCAACAGTTGCACACATTCACACCTGAGAGTTGCTCAGTACAACAACAGTCTGAAGCAATAAACAGTCCAATTCCTTTCTCAAGGGCACCAAAGTGGTGGCAGCAACATTTCCAGAGGATAAATACTGTATTTACATGAAGCTGCAACAGGTTAAATATGTCTCTTGTCTCACTGCATCCACCTCTTTCCCTTCCTCTTCATTTGTTCACTCTGTTTTCATCCATCTCCTCCCTCTGCAGTGCCAAGCAGGCTGGGAGTCCCTCATCACTCTCCTCCAGGACAAACAGACTGAAGACAAAACGAGCGAGACGAACTGAAACATCTCCTCTTGCCATTGGTCTCTCTCTCTCTCTCTTTCTCTCTCTATCTCTCTCTCTCTCTGTATAACACACACTCTCATGCCAAGGAAAAGGAACAACCAGGCAGCAGATTTGAATGCTGGACTTTGCCCCCTGTTCTCCAGCGAGATGATTGTACAGAGGGGAGTCGTCTCTCTCTCCGAGATCTGACCTGCAAAGGAGGTAACAAATGGTACATTCTTGGACATTGGAGAGACCTGCTCTGTACAGACATGTTCCCTTTTCTACTTCACATTTCTATTTACAGTCGGTTGCCAATGCTGCAGGTGTTTTATTTAACCGCGGTCTCAGAGAGGCATGCTTCCTGTCTGTCGCTCTCCATGTTCGCTTTGAGCCAAACGTGAAGGATTAACTCTTCAGCGACCAAGAAAACCGATAAGATCACGGAATGTTGCGTGAGTGTGAAGTATGAGGTCGTTTTCCTTTTTCCTGTCGGGATGTAAAACCCTTTTTTTATGTAACACAAACAATACTCACCATATTGGCTGTAAATTAAAATCCAACATATTATACTTAAATTAAAGGGTCCTACCTGTTATTGTTTTTGCAGGTTTCAGCCCATAAACTCCTGTTTGCCATTACTGTTGGCCTTTTTTTTGTTTTTTCAAGCGTTCATAAATCTTATAGTTTGTCCTTATCTTCCCCGCAACCATTGTTATCATGAAAATCATTGTCTGACCTGAAACTAACCTTGTCATCAGAGCTTTTGAACTTGAGTTGAACCACAAGTGGTGCAAAGGCATAAAAAAAAGCAGGAGGTTGGAGCAAGAAATGTCAAAAGGAAACGTCAGTAAAAAACAAAACAAAGAGATGAATGCACATGAAACGAAGCCAAAAGCAAAATGAGAGTTTTCCTTTAGCAGGAAGGGATTTTGTTCAGGGTCATTTTGTGCTTTTGTCGTAGCAGCACCACCTGGTGGTTGAGATGAAAATAGTTTTCATACTTTTGAAACCGGTGGCTTCACAGTGTGCTACTTCTGTTGGTTTCTCATGATATCACCTTTTTGAGTTTTTTGCCAAGGCCATTTCTGTCTGCTGGAGGGATTTCCCCTCTCTTCAAGGAACCCCTTAATGTTGGTTGAGGATGCTAAATGGTGCAACAGGCAGATTTACCCAAATGAAATGAACACAAAGGGAGTTGAGAGTATAATTTATTGTCTTTAAACAAATGAGTCAAATGTAATTTTCTTGCAGTGATCTGCCTAAAACAGCGCAAACCCCACCAGACATTCCCAGAACCACATTTACAAATACTGATTCTAGCTTTTGTTCATTTCATCGCACTACAAAACACTTGTGTAATGATCATTTTGGGTTTTTTGAGTTTCTTCAGCGTAATTGGATATCTTCCACAAACACTGTGCTGATTTGAGGTTTCAGGTCATGTGCTCTTAGGCCCTTGGGTTTTAGTCGTTCTTTGGTCAGATTGTCCCTGAACGCTCCTCGTGTCCAGTTCCTGAGCCTGTTGCCAAATGCAAGAGCTGTAAGACGGCGATGAGAAGGAACTGTGGCTGCTGGGCAATGTTCCCTCTAATTTTGTTCAGCATTGAGCCAATGTTTTTTTTTTTTCTGAGCGCACATTTCAGCACTGTGAGCAATTCGCAAACACGCAACCTGCCGAAAATGACCACAAGCCTGCGTTAGCCATAGGGGATTCAAAGAGATGACAGCAAATGCATCAATATGTATACAAGGTTTATATTTATTCAATATCCTTTATAATGGCTGGACTTTGGGAACATTTTAATGATGGTGTTTTACCAGTCAGTTTAGTTGAACTTAAAGGATCTTTGTTGAACTTCAATAAGGGGAGGTTATGACTGGTTCACTGGTTATGACTGATAATGATATATATAAAAAAATAAAAGTATCAAAGGTGTTTAGTCATTTCTCAGCAGGTACAACATTTAAGTGGAACTTCATTGAAAGAAAAATGCTAATGCAGTGCTTAACAATAATTATAGGCCTATTAAATTGGCATGGTGTCATTTTTCCTAAAGGTAGCCTATATAAACAATGTAATAACTTCATATTCTTCATATTTAAATATGTCTGAAAGTGTCATCCTACCTGTGTCAGTTTGGACTATTTCATCTAGCCCCTCTTGTTTGAACGTTAGACAGACCTTTTTCTGGGGCGCCTGCTCTGCCTTTCTTTTCGCCATGGTAGCCTATAACCAAGAGGAGCCTAAACAGCGCCGGCCCGAGCTCATGTGGCGCTCTGGGCGAGCTTCACTCCTGGCGCCCGGAGGAGGACAGCGGGGGTGGGGGGTGCTAACGGAGGCAGAGCGCTAGCAGAGGTACAGAGAGCGCATGTCGAGAAACGGGACGCTGATTGGCCAAGAAGACTCGACACGTCACATCAAAGATCGTATTATTGTGAAGATGGCTCACTCCCATCTCAGAAACACTGGTGCAAAAAAGATTTTTAACCCCTGGAAAAAAAAATCGTTTGTGCGGTCTGAAAAATGTGCGCGGTCTGAAAAATCTATTGCGCGGCCACTTCGACTGGCCTGCGCGGCCGCGCATGCGCGCAGCTTAGAGGGAACACTGCTGCTGGTGCACCGGATTTATTACACTGCCGGTTTGTCAGTTATATTTATCCCTCTTATTGTTCCCTTGAGTCTTTAAAAGCACAAAGCAGATACAGTTTCTTCTTACTACCAGAAGTCAGTAAAGTGACACATTTTATTTAGGCATTTTGAATGCAGCAGTATGATTGGAAGAAGCTTTCTGAGTCACTGGTCCAGTGCCACAGCGGGCAGTGATGCTACATGATGGTATCCACCCCGTAATATTAAAATCCACTGCAAAGAGCCACAGCCAAGTGTTTGGAAACCAAAACAAAGCCTCTGTACCTCACATAAAATGTACAGGAAAAAACTTTTATCCCCAAACTACTTCTTCTTAAAGAGCTGTTTGTATTCTTATTTTTTCCATTTTCCATCCTTTTTATGTGCATTGTCCCAACTTATACAAACACCGCAATGAAGGATATTTTTTGAAGTAGTTCATCCAAACCTCAAAGACAGAGTCACTGTTGAATTAGAAACAGCGGGGATTCAGAAAAATAATTGACCAGTTGTTTGACCACTAGAAGCACTATGGAGCAGTGGTTTTGCGTTTGTAGAAACACACAAAGACTGAATGTGAACATAACTTTGTTTACAAAAAAATGAATTCCACTGGGCAGCTCCGTTTGACCTTTTAAAATGTGTTTTCATATTAGCACTCTGGAACCCTGTTTAGAAGTACGACATAAAGACGTTTCATTTCCACATTTTTCATATTTCAATCAGTAACTAATGTTCACTGGAACCCAAACACATTTTAATATATTTACTTGATAAAGAGCCAAGGAAAAGTAAATGTAGCAAACCCGATACAAGTCTTAAAAATGCTCGAACATAACTTAAAAAGCGACTTAGGTCACTCTTTCCTTTTTTGTTTTATTTTCTGTTCATAGCTGAGCAATGTGAATTGTGGCTGTGTGTGTTTTTTTTTTTTTTATAAAGGAGGCATTGGGCTGCCTGGTAGACTTTCCTGCTCAGGTGACCTGAGCATGAGAAGGGATTTTGAAATGTATTTTTACTCTCATGACAATATACTGTATATTCAATATACCCAAATGTACAGCTGAATTATATGGTACAGCTGAATCTATTTTTCTATAAAAGAAGCAGGTGATCATTGTTGGTTTTCCAATGAGTGTGTAAAGATTACAGACTTTAGAATGGATTTTGGAGATGCATCTTGCATAAACAAAATATGAGGAATTTATTTATTCATTATTGTTTGTTATACTCATTGGAACCCCAACAATAGTTCTCAGATACATTTACTTCTCCTCACTCATAGCCATTGTAAAACCCCCACATCCAACTGTGTGCCTGCTGATTTACTTTTGCACTATATGTCGCTCTAACTCCAAGAAAAAAAGAAAAAGAATAATCCTTCTTTCAATTGCCAAATATAACAGTTAATAATCTGGAGACTTGGTTCTGTAATGTTAAGAAGGGCGTCGTCTGCAAAGCTGATTCAGGTTAAATCTCCAAACAGGGACGATTATGGCTGCCACTCAACAAGCCTGTAAACAAGGGAGTAAGAGCATTTTTTTTTTCCTTTTAATGTAGAAATCAAATATTTTTCAGCCAAAATGTCCCCGTCTTTACTTCCTGTCTTAGATTCACACTTAATGAGAATCTGATCAATCAAACCCGTATGAAAGGTGATCAATCCGACCAGTTATGCACATTTAGTTTGTCTGTTCTTCATTTCTGTTCCTCCCCAGTGTGTACTGTTTACGTTCTGTCCTCATTGTACATTCAGATGTTAATAACATCTTGTTGTAATTATAAATAAGCTTGTATATTGATGTCGTTTTGATGCAATTTATCTTTACCTCGAATGATTTTTTTTGGATATATTGGACCAATAATAAAAAGAAAGAATGCGTTTGATACTTGTCTGCTCAGGTCTGTTTTCTTTATTCTTCATTTAACATTTTCGTTGTATTCATCAATCAATTTTAAACATTTTGTAACTGCATAAAAAGGGAGTCAAATGATCAACATTACTCCAGAAATGTTTTTTAAAGAAAATACAAAAACTAGACTTTTACAAAACGCGCAGCTTCAGTTCATCGCCGCAAATATTTTATATTTTCTTCAAACCCTTCACACCAGCATAAACTGTACCAGAGATATAATAACCTTTTTAGATGTAATAAACCACTGACGGCAGCCTTTTTGTGTGCATGCTTTTTTTAAATGTGCATAATGTTAAAATAATAGTACAGTCAGCACTCTTCAGATCCACCGGGAGTAAAGCAAAGGTCAGGACACGCAGTTACAAATAAACAAAGGCAACAAAGACAAGTGGACACACTGGAAAAATAATAATAATAAAACCAAAGTACACAATGTTGATAACTGGAAATATAAATTTTAACTTCTTGTATTCCATGAGCTTAGTCTTTATTTGCAAGGTTTTAGGACTGAAATCTCTCTCTTCCAAATGGAGTATCAGAGTCACGATGGAATACAACATGTTTTCTATTCACGGCTTATTGTGATTCAGTTTGAGCCGGTACCCAACAGGAAACATGTTTTAAATGCGTCATTCACTTTTAGTCTCCAGTAGGATATGCTCACAATGTCTGACACACTCCATGACACATCTACAACATGTCGAAATCACCTTGGGTGTGTTGGTGAGGACAGGACTTTGATTCAAACTCATTCCACTCTCCAATCGATCTCATTGGTGGATGACATTTTGCCAGTACCTCTGGAAAAAAAAAAAAAGTTCAATAATTTTGAAAGTGTTATCACACTGGGCCAAACCTGCCGTCTGTTCATCCTGTAACAGCCAACGCCTTTTGGGAAATTCTCTCTTGCATTGTCTAAAGTTTCAGCAAAGTAGGAAGTGAGAGTAAAGTGCTCTTCTCCTTTTTGCCCGTTTCATGTCTCGGTTCCCGTCAGCCTCAAACGAGTGCCATCAGTCGGTGCCATCAGTCGACCTCAATCCTTGTGTACTTTTGCTTCTGACGTAATCTGCAGCTGACAATACTGGAGGGAGGAAATGCACGTCATTATTATATACTATACTGTATATATTTAAGAAGATGAGTCAGTGTGTGTTTCAGTCAGTTTTTTGTTCAAGGCTGAGTCACACCAAGCTCACGGACACCAGACATAGTAGACCACGTACAGACAGTAGATCTTAAAAAAACAAAAAGTGATGTCTTTTAATTAGATTTTATCTTAATTCGGGATAGATACCATTGGTTGTGAATATAAAACAGGATGCTATGAGAGTCCCTCTGAGAATTAAAGAAAAACAATGTCGTGAACATGAATATGTTTAAATGCGCTTTCTGTTCTTGTTTCCAATCTTTATGCTAAGCTAAGCTAATTGACTCGTGGCTCCGCCTTCATCCTCGATCGACAGAAATGGGAATCGATAAAAAACTATTTAAGTAACAGAGTGCTACACAGTGCTTACAATATAAATAGTGGTCCTCAATGTTGATTGTTAGACTAATCTCTTTTTCATATTCAGTAAGAAAAAACAAAAACATTTCTGTATTTTGAGGGAACTGAAAAATAAAAACACAAGCACTAAACAAATAGAGAGCCGTGGTAGGAATAGACCAATCGCTGCCAGCAAAATGATATCAGCCACATCTCACCTGATGGGGATCATTCCCAGAACTGCAATGACGCTGGAGAGCGTGAAGACGAAGCCCGGGAACCAGTCCAGGGTCCTCTGATAGATCTTAGTGAAGGCAGGGATGTACGCCAGGCCGGAAAACTTCAGAGCCATCTGCAGATAGGTGAGAGTGGTGCCTGATGGGAAGGAGAACGCAGAGAGACGTTAAAAGGGTTCAGAGGAAACGTACATTTACATTTTTCTCATCTCGCCAGAGTTCTTTGTGTTTGGGGTAATACGCTTAGTATCTGTTGTGCTTTTACAAACCTCCACACAGGTTTCACACTCACCGCATGAGGAAGCTGGAACCTGCTGTGAGAGCAGAGACCTGATAGTGGGCATCGGGATGAGCGCAAACAAGTTGAGAGAGCGAGCTGCGGAGACATGAACACTCATTAACTATTCCGCTCTCAATTCCTCCACAATGTCCTGTTTGCATTCCCCCATCTCTCCTTGTATCGGCTCAACCTCGTCCTTGAAACAATGAGCCTTTTGTTTTACTTCGACCTGTGACTAGAGAGAATATGACGGTCCCTTTGGTTTCTGTCCACCACTCCTCGCTTTGAAGCAACACTGGTTCAACGTCAGACTAAATATCATGAAACATTTACATGTGCTGCTGCTTTAGGTTTGTGCCTACTCGCTTTTTACTCATGACTTTTTCATACTATATACTATATTGTTTATTACTTTTTTGACAAACTAAACTAGAGCTATTTTATTCCTTTTTTCAAACATACTATATCATGACTTTTTCTAACTTTTTCGACATATCTTTTTGGGGACTTTTTTTTCAACATGCTATATTTTTTTTATGACTTCCTTTACAGTTTTTTTTATGACTTTTTTCAGCACACTTTACAAGGAACTTTTGGACTTTTTTCATCGCAATACTATTATACTATTTTGTATTTTTGAACATGCTATTCTATGAATTTTTCACGACTTTTCCGGTCATACTATACTATGACTTCTTTGTAACTTTTTTCAGTGGTGGGTTTCTTTCACTATTTGAATTGGCAGAATAATTTACATACACAAAAAGCAGCGTCATTATTCCAGCATTCAGCCTGATGATACTCTACAATGGGATGGATTGTAAGGACGAGATGATATCGTATGTTTCTGTTGCATTCTGTTCAGTGACAGTTTTGGCTTTCGTCAGGGGGGTAAGACATAAAACTACAGGAAGAAAAACATCGCCTCAACTGCTTTTTTGTTTTTGGGATAGAGTTTAAATGTCCATTAATCATGATCCATTCCAAACTGTGCCTCGGTCTGAGAGGCTTACCGAGGTAGAACATGGAGGTTGTCCTGACGAAGGACATGAAGTAAATCCCCGAGGCGAACGACAGCATGCCTATCAGGATGAGCGTCACGTCGCTGACCCAGCGACGGAACACGGTGACGCCGAGGTAACTGGTGAGGAAAATCATACAGCCGGCTGCATGGCCGTAACCCAGCTGGAGGAAGAGAGGCCGAACGAAACGAGGTCAAGGATGTGCAACAGGAGAGGAGAAAGTCAAATTAAAAGTGAGGGAAGATCAAATCCATGTACACTATACTGTCCATAGAAAACACACCTTGTATATATGTATATACTGTATGAATCTACTGTATTTAGCTGCTCGCAATAAACTGAACGATCTACACAGCCTGTGTAAGGGAAACTCACAGTTTACTGAAAAGAATGATACATTTCCAGTCTATTCAAAGCATGAAAGTTGATGGCAACCATTAATTATACAATTTCAGCTGATTTCACGCTATGTACGTGTCTAATAATTGTATTGGATCAACTTTAAATCATTTAATTTGCATCAAAATCCCAAATCCAAGACCATGTCACCTGAGTGGCGCTCCAGCTGAGTGGCTCTTTCAGCACAAAGGCGTCCATTAACCCCACTGCTCCACCCACTGCAGCGCCGTACAGAACGGCGGTCGCAATCAGCAGGACTACGTTCACCCGGTTTCTCTCGGCAGGAGCGGGAACTTCACCAGAGTCATCAGGAAGGAGGTGGCTGGTGTCCTCTGTCTCTTGGTGGGATTCGTGCTTCACCTTAAATTGATGGGTAGGGCCACAAACACATTTAACATCTGCATGAGCTGCACACTGCTCAGCTGTTAACTTGTAAAGTGAACATTTGGGGATAAACTGCTGATATGACACTGCTTTGTTTTTGTTTTTGTTTGCTCTAAATGATTGCATTTTGTTCTTATTTTTTCTTTTAAACACCATAGGCTCATTTATGGTTCTTTTTTTTTGTATTGCACAAAAAACATATAAATCACAAGAAAATATATTAATGTTGCACATCAAATTAAACACCAAAGCCTTTGCTACAGGAATCAGTAACCCATTAAACAAGAACAAACAAAAAACTCAAACAGAAAGAAAGATAATCATAAAAGTATAAAAAGCATTGTTGTTACACTTTGTTTTTTTACTGTGTTTTTACAGTTTGATAAAACATAAATCTGTTCATTCAGTTAATTTGTGTGCTTGTTTTATTTTAATGGGAAATATATAGGTTGTTTTATGAATGAAAAAATCATAAAATCATAATTCATTAAAAAATCATAATTGTTAATTTGTTCTACTTCACTTTTTCAAAGTTAAACCACCTCAACTAAAAGATTAGTAGGATCCATGGAGGTCAGATTGCGTCATTCCATTTCAATGATCGGCGCGTAAAACCTGTCGAGCTTCATTCCTCAGACATTGTCCCGCCCCTGAGAACGCAACAAGCTAAAACGTACACAACAGAGAACACAGAGCGACGCTCCAAAGCGCACGCTGACCTGCAGCAGGGTGATGGCCTGCGCGAGGCAGAGCAGCTGCAGCAGAGCGGCCACTGCGATCAGGATGGTCCCGGTGCCCAAACTGGAGCTGTACAGCAGGAACAGGTGACCCGACGCCAGGCTGCCCACCAGACCCGCTGTCCCGTACAGCAGCTCCACTTTCATCATCACCTGCATTGATGACACACGTGACTTCTTTTAAAAAGGTTGACCTCATGGACTGACTTATTACAACTTTAAAAAATGACATTTTTCATTTTTATAGGGTTATTGTACTAAATCAGATACATTGTGTTTTTGTGGTATTTTTTCCGGTTATACCTGGTGATAAATACACATGTCACTGTAACATTACACTTTAGCATACTTTACACATGTCACTTTAACATACACTTACATAACACTTGTTTACATTACTGTTATCTCTTTGTCTGATCACTTTATTTTATACTTAATGTAATATCTATTGCACTGTTGTTGTTGTTGATTGTCTCGTCTTATGTCTAATGTTATGCACCTTCCGCCAAGAAAACATCCTTGTTTGTGTAAACATACCTGGCGAATAAATGGTTCTGATTCTGATTCTGATATGATTAGGCGTTAAGTGCTTTACTTAACAGACGTATGCATATTTGCAATGAACAAACAGGCAGAGGCAATGACTTTGTGATTTAATCAAATTTAAAGTCAAAGTCAGCTTTAGTTTCAATTTAATTAACAATTTCCGTTTGTGCAAACATACAGAAGATTGAAAGTACGTTTCTCTCCTGTCCAACATAACATGAATTGTGATAATAATAATAATAATAATAATAATAAAGTGCAAAAGAGTTTAACGAAGTTTTAAAAAGAACAACATATAAACAACATATACATTAGGAAACTATAATAAACTATAAGTCTGTATTCTAGCAGAATTCAGACATAGGAGTCTAAAAGAGGACTTAATGCAAGTCCTCCTACCTGTTGCATGAGCTACACCTGTCTGACTCTGAGGTACTGACCTTGGAGCGCTCCGCGGCCGTGGAGGACAGCGCCGCCAGCGTCATCACGCCGGGCCAGTAGGCGCCGAAGCCGCCGCACAGCCCGAAGACAACCGCCCCGCCGAACATCACCTGCAGCGGGAGCCGGAGGACGACCACCAGGAGCAGGGTCAGACTCAGCAGCACGTACCCGCACAGCGGCACCGCGATGGGGACCCTCCTCCAGCCGCGGTCCCCCAGCCTGGCGATCAGCAGCGCGGGCAGGAGCGGGACCAGCCGCACGGTGAGGTCGTAGGCCATGTAGAAGTCCGTCATGGCTCTCTGCTGGCTGCCCTCCCTGGAGAGGTGGGCGTCCGGGTAGGTGGCGTTCACACAGCGGTCCTTGACCACCATCTGTAGAGCGGTGGCGAACAGGGAGCTGCCCAGCTGCTCCAGCACGAGCGTGGGCTCGATCCTTCGGAGGACCGCGAAGGCGCTTTGGCACAGGTTCGGCGTGACCATGATGAGGCGTTCACTGACCGTCTTTTGGAGGACTTCCTCGTTCAACTTAAATCAGTCTGATACACGCATGTATCTCCCACAGAGTCATGTAGTGTGTGGCAATGGAAGCACCGAGGGAGAAATAAAACTCTCACGTTCAAACTTCCTCCTCCTCTTTACCGAAACAGGCGTGATGAAACGGAGAAGTGGAGAGAGAGAGAGAGACAGAGTGAGAGATTTTGGAAATCACCCTGCGTGCTCAACCTCTAAGTCACGTTATGTATTTTAGAGTTAATCCAAAGCCTTCACTCTTCTTTTTCCATAAAGACAACCATGCGTATTTTTTGCTGTGTTTTGCTTTTAACAGTTTAGAAAACTAATAACTTACTGAACTGGATAAGGCCATCAAAGAGAAAGTAACATAATCATAAGAGTTGTTATTTCCCCCGGGGACTCTGTGTTCTGGTAAAAACATGTCAGGACACAATGAAAATCAAGCAATACACCAGTAATTCATCTCAGCCCACCACTATAATGTCCTTATTGGTTGCACTTTTTTTCAATGAATAATCAATTGTTTATTTTGGTGTGTAAAAAGGTGAAAACATGGTAAAAACATGGCCGCCGCATTGTTCCTGGAGCCCATCTTGCTGGTTTTGACCAACCAACAATCCAAAAAGCCAAATAGATTCAGTTTGCAGTGATATAAAACATGCAAACCACACCACACCTCCACCCCCCCGCCCCCCAGAGCTGCACATTCACTGAGCCCTCAACATCTAATGGCTCTTCCAATGAGCCCTCAACAACAATGGGCTCCTCCAATGGAGAAACTCCACCAAGGCAAAGCTGAAGGACCTGATGGCATCAGCCCCAGGGTCCTAAAGACCAGCGCCACCCAGCTGTCTGGTGTCCTGCAGCACCTCTACAACCTCAGCCTGAGGCAGGAGGAGGTCCGGTGCTGTGGAAGACGTCGTGCCTGGTCCCTGTCCCGAAGAAGTCGATTCCATCCGTCCTCACTGACTATCGACCGGTTGCCCTCACCTCCCATGTGATGAAGGTGCTGGAGAGGCTGGTCTTGGCCCACCTCCGACCGCAGGTGAAATCGTCGCTGGACCCTCTACAATTTGCTAACCAGCCCCGCGTGGGTGTGGACGACGCCATCATCTACCTGCTGCAACGAGCTCAGTCGCACCTGGATGGAACAGGTGTCTCTGTGAGAGTCACTTTCTTTGACTTCTCCAGTGCATTTAACACCAGCCAACAACTGCTACTGGGTGAGAAGCTGCGGGTGTGGGGTGGGGAGGGGGGGAGACTCGTCCACCATCTCCTGGATCACTGACTACCTCACAGACAGACCACAGTTTGTCAGAATGGGCCGTGTGCTGTCTGGGACGGTGGTCAGTGATGTTGGAGCCCCACAGGGAACTGTTCTGTCTCCCTTCCTGTTCACCCTGTACACCACTGACTTCCAGTACAACACGGAGTCATGCCATCTGCAGAAGTTCTCTGACTCTGCAGTGGTCGGGTGTATTAGGGATGGACGGGAGGAGGAGTACAGGGCAGTGGTGAGTGACTTTGTGAAGTGGGCCGGTGAGAATCACCTGCTTCTGAACGTGGCTAAGACCAGAGAGATGGTGGTCGACTTCAGGAGGAAGACGACAGCTCCTAGTCCTCTGAGTGTTCTGGGAGAGGACGTGGACACAGTGGAGGAGTACAGGTACCTGGGTGTTGCCATCGACAGCCGACTGAACTGGAAGGCCAACATCAACGCTGTCTACAAGAAGGGGATGAGTCGACTCTTTTTCCTGAGGAAGCTTCGATCCTTCAATGTGTGCAGCAAGATGCTGGAGATGTTCTCCCAGTCGGTTGTGGCCAGCGCCCTGTACTTCGCTATTGTCTGCTGGGGGAGCAGCATTGGAGCCGGTGACACAACAGACTTAACAAGCTAGTTAAGAAGGCCGGCTCCATCATCGGCTGCAAGCAGGAGTTTCTGGAGCAGGTGGTGGAGAGGAGGACGCTGAAGAAACTTTTGTCCATATTGGACAACCTGGACCACCCTCTGTACCACCTGCTGCAGGGCCAGAGGAGCACTTTCTCCAAGAGGTTCCTCACGCTCCGCTGCAACAAGGACCGCTACAGGAGAACATTCCTGCCGACGGCAATACGGCTTTACAACAAGTCACCGCTTGCTAGTTCTTCTGTGGATTAACCACTGTATATGTTTATGGTTATCTACACTTCACACTTAACATATTAACATATTATATTACATACATTATTTGCATTTTTGCACTCTCCTATTGTTTGTTGTTGCTGTTATTTTTATTTACACCTCACACACTTAATATGCACATACATACTTGCACTCTTGCACTTCTACTGTTTAAGTTAATTGAATTTAATTCCTAAATTAATACTCTGTTTAATTACTCTTTATTTATTTTTATTAGTATTATTATTGTATATATCTTATATATCTTTCATCCCTGTTGTTTTTATATCTTATCTTATTTTCTGTGTAAATGGCTGCTACTCGACACAAAATTTCCCCTTGGGGATTAATAAAGTATATATTCATTCATTCATTCAAACAAACTGCTGGAACCAGAAGGTGTTACGATTTTTGATCAGTAAACGACAGTGTGCATTTAGTTATATCATGCTTTAATGATTGTTTTGACAGCTATATATATATATATATATATATATATATATATATATATATATATATATATATATATATATATAAGTAGCTGTCAAAACGATCACCAATTTATATTAGTTAATTGGCTGAGAATACCAAACCACAACTATGGCTTTTAAAACCCGAATGAACCAGACAGACACCCCACATTTACAGGTTTTGTTTTTAATGAGAAAATATCCATAATATGTATCGTAGGTGTATAACCGTGAGCCTTACATGTGCTATAAAATAACAAAGCAGAGTATGAGCATACAAGTGGTTAACATAGGAACAGAGGTTATACTGTATAATAGGCTTCCTTTATCACACACACACACACACCCCCACACACACACAGACAGTGGGAATCCCACACTGAAGCTCAGGTGCTTCTTCAGGCCAAAACGAGCTACCAGCATTTAAAATGATAAATAAATCAACTCATTCAAACAACAAGAGCATCATAATCATCATAATAATAATAAATCACACAATTAGAACTCCTCTGCGTGTGCATGATGTTGTCACCATTTCAAAAGCGTAATAGTGTATCTAATGCGAACTCAAAAGGAGTCAAGGGTTCCATTGTGTCCTACTTAAAGGTGAAATGAGGACAGAGTGTACAGTAATGCAGTTTCACATGGTGTCGCAGCAGCTACAGTAAACTAGGGAGGAAGCCATTTGCTTTTGTTGCTTGAAACTCAAATTGTGCTGTGACTGAAGCTGAGATACAGCAGGAGCTCAGCTGGCATCCCGAATAGGCCACCGTAAAAAAAAAAAAATCATCTGTCACAAAGGATCGCCGATGTCAGTTCAAGCTCCTCTAGAATCGAACATCTCTCACATCAGAATAGCATTGTAACTCTTGTGGTAAAAATAATCATCTCGACACCAGCTGTGCATAGACACACTATCTGCTGCACCACAATAACATCTCCGTCTCATTCAATGGGACAGTAGTCCTTTAAATACCATTTCATATACAATATTCAAGAACCAGGAGGATTCTCTGGAACCAACGTGGGTTTTTTTTGTTTCGGGTGGGGAAATGGACACGTCACACACTTCTGGTTGGTGGCTGCTGGCGCTACGTTTCCTCGGACAACATATTAAAATAGATAATTAAATAGAGTCAGATAAGTTGCACTCAGGATGGGACTGTCACAATAAATAAGTAGAGTCCTTATTGCCAAGGGGTCAGCATGTGTCCCGCACTCTATCTTTTGTGCAAGTTTACCTCAGGTTTAATTATATAGATTTCATTCAGTGTGTGTTTGTGAGCAAACCCGGAAAAAAAGGTCAGTTCCTGGGTGAAGGGCACTTGAAGAGGACACTAACGGACGCGGTGATCAAACCTGTGACCGGGGGTTCACGGGGAAATCTTTCTCACCATCCTCCTGACATGCTGAAAAAAATGAAAATAAATCTCCCACAGCTTCAGTAAACAAGACAACAGAGACCGGAAGGTTGAATCATTTTGCTCTGCTTTTCAGTTAAAGGGGTTTAAATAGCCATGTCGACACATTTCTACCAATTCTCATTTCATTGTCGAAAGCCGAGCGCTGCTTTCTGCACCTGCAGTTATTCTGTGTCCATCTAACAAAACAGGAAATCACACCGTCCCGCCAAAATAAACGCTCACGATATATATTCAGTATAAAATAAAATGGACAAATCCCCCCCGCCCGTTATGTCATTACCTTCTTGCTGCTTGTTTGTGTGTGCTTGTGTTCCAGGGAAAGGAGAGTCATTTCATGCGCACAACCAGCAGGCGTTAAATATATTTTAAAAGCACAAGCTGACTGCTCTTGAAGTAACGGCATTCTGTTTTGGTATAACAACATTTTATAAAAAAAGCTTTTTCAATCATTTTCATCAAACTTTATCCTCAGCTAGCAAGGTATAGTAGATACGATGGCTGTGGCCTGACTGGAATATCAACATACATGTTCATATATCAAATGCACAGTCCTACCTCAGTATAATACATGAAACAACTGTTTACATCAGAAATCACAGGGCAACGTAGCGACGTAGCGAGCGAATGTAAAATAAGTGATTTTGTAGAATATAAAAAAACCCCGACCCAGCCCTTTAATTAATACACACACTTACTGAAGTGACGCGAACATCTCCCGCACTTAGTTATTTTTCATTGACAGACTTTCGCTCTAACGTGGTTGTGTATTTTTCTCTAAAGTCTACTGAAACGGCAGCAATACGCAACAGGAGAAGATCAAACGCATCATACATATCGCGCCTTGCAACAATCCACTGACGGTCTAAGGCAAAGTTGAACCGTGGCGCTAGTTTTATTAATGTTTCTCGCTCGCATTCAACAGTTCAAGGACCATTCAAGTCGGCACTTAAGATGGAATATAGATCCTGAAAAGGATTGAGAAAGATCCCACCAACACGTGTGTGTGTGTGTTCAATCTGTACTGTGGCACTGCGAGATGCAGAAGATAAACCTTCACGGGCGCTGGAAGTGATGCTTCATGTCCCACCTGGTTCAGAGTCTGGAGAGCGTCTCGGCCTTTTACTGCAGCGTCATCAAATTATTCGGAGAATACAGAAATTCGGCCTTTGCTTTTTCTCCTTTTGTCAGAGACGTTTCTTGAAAGTCACAACTCACACGCTTGCTTGTCTCTCCACACATTTGGAAGATGATTGGGGGTCATTATCGAGCATCCTTTCCCAAAACCATCATCAACAAGTCTCGGGCAACCACAATAAAATCTTTAGATCTCAGCCCATATTTAAATAAAGAAAATTACAGGCGAACGAAAATCCTATGCTATGAATATTTAAACCATTCAGCGTCTACCAACTAGAACCTTTAAAAACCTTTAATACTAAAATACACCTCTGAACAGCGCTCTTTAAAACCCTTTCAAAGTGTCTCTTTCGCCACTGACCTTTTTTCTTCTTCTCCAAACTCACCTCAACACCTCAAATGTCTCACATCATCATCATCATCATCATCATCGAACATACTGTTGGCCTTCAATCCTCAGGTCCAAAAAAAACCCCACAACTCGGTGCATTTGTCCCATTGGTCGAGCCAGCGGGTCATGTGATCACCAGAATACTATGAGTAAAATAAATACTGTTTCCTTTTCCTATCCGCGCTGCATTTTTTCCTTCAGTCTCATCATCCTCTTCTTCCTCCACCTTTCCACTCAGTCCCTTTAACTGTCTCTGAGAGGAGCCGTTTACTCCTCCTCCTCCTCCTCCTCCTCTTCCTCCTCCCCTTCTCCCTCGTTGGCGTAGATACCGGCTTCCCACTTCTGTGCCATGTCGCTTTTCCTCCTGGTGACGCGGGTGGCCTCCAGAACCTGTTGATTAAAACACAACCCAACAGGTGCGAACACCGTCAGAGCAACAAAACGGTCAGAATGAGCCGACAGTTCACGAATAAAAACACCCATGCTTTTGTTTTTCACCAGTCTCAAACGATGTAACGGCAACACGATCACAAAAAGAAAACACACCACGGTGACTTTAATATGGCATGCGATGTGTATCAAAAACTGAGGGAGCGCTTGCTTAAACCATCCCACATTACAGGAGTCCCTGAGTTGCATCATCAAAAATAAACCACCAAGATGAAGCGCACCTGCAGTGTTTGACAATAAAAAACAAAAGTAATTTTGCTCCATTTCAGGGGAAGTGTCATGCTTCAACACTAGATTTGTTCCATTTTGTTATGCTTCATCGTCCCTCTCACACACTCATGCCAAGACACACACACACACACACACACACACACACACACACATAAGCACATCTTCACACGCAGGAGAGACGTCTTTGTGAGCAGGAATCCAGGGTGAAGGTGGAGTAGATTGTGGGGAGAAAATGATGGATGCTTCAATATTTTGAAATGACTGAGCCGTCCTACCTAAGCTTTTAATTCAGTAGCAACGCTTATGCTTATATATGAACTACCGTTGATGACGATCACAACATCCACCGCATGTCACAACTCAGAAAATGTTCATGTTGTTTTACTAGTTGTGTTCTTCTCTGAGTTAAGCTTGCTGTGTATTCAGAAGAAATATATTATATTTGTTAACTTTGTGGAACAATATATTTATCATTATTTATGTGTCAGGGACAAGCATGGGGTGGACAAGCACATGCAGCACCAACACCACAGAGCAGACCAGTAATGCAGTGAGACCACAAGCAGACCTGGGATCAGATATAACACTTTTTGATTGGTTTCCTTCACAGAATCCTTCCTGTTTAGCGTAACTGAAATAATACATCCCCATCTCGTTGTTCTGGACCTCTTTCATATCCGGGAGTCTGAGTGAAGCGACATACTTTGTGTTTCTTGTTATAGACTCAGCTAAAATGTTGGGCACATTTAATGAAGAACAGAGATAACCCCCGCTTCATAATCTTCTCCGTGAATAATCAGTTCCTTCAGTAAGATGTGATAAGGGTGTTTTTGTCCCCCCCTAATGGGAGGAAGCAGGGTATGTCCCAATCTATAAAAAAAAGAAACATAATAATCCTCAACCGGAACAGAAGTAGTCCAAATACACACAGGAATGTATTACTTTTTCTGAAAGTTTTCAATTTTGTCTGTCCCAGGTCTGACAGTAACGGCCGTTCATGGAGTAAACAGGTTTTTAGGTGAGACAGGTACCTCAATGGTTACCTCGTTAACCAGCAACAAACGGGCATACTGACCGACCAGCGGGAGAGAAGCAACAGTAAACATAGTCAAAAACATGTGATGTCATCATGGATAGACAATACCAACAACAACAAAAGAGTTAACAACATCCCCACTGCATGTTCAAGATAAATTATGTTATATATCTTGAAAAATGCCTGAAAACTAAATTTTTAACACTTGTTTTCGCAATAAATGATCTTCTTCTTCTCAAGAAAGACCGAATTCTTAATAATGACACACCGCCGGACGTATCTGGCATGAAAGGACACATTCAGATACAAGACATTACAAAAAGATGAAGACAGGACAGAAACCCCCCCAGCGTCTTTGTATTACTTTCAAATTAATTTCCTGTTTCAGGCTGGGAAGTTCCTTCTGATGTTAAACTGTACTAGCTCCTGTACAAGCGTTCAACCGCGTACACTTAACCAACGAATGTCGTTTCTCCAGGTTCAAATACTCACACTGTTGTCCTCGAGTTTCTCCTTCCTCTTCACTTTGTGTGTTTCATAGTCTTCCATGAGCGTCTGCATGAAGTTCTTGGGTCGCCCTCCAGAGTCCTCGCTGCCGGCGTCAGACAGCGCTCCCTCTGAGGGCGAGGGCGAGACAGGCGGCGCAGGTCGAACCTTCTCGATCTTTCCTGCACGTCACGGAAAAACACACACATGGAGTTCAACAACAACAACAACATTGTTTACGGTCTCTGGCGCCCTTGGCGAAGCAACGCGGGTACAGTGACTAACCTGGCGCCGTCCTCGCCGTCAGTGTGAGTCTCGCTGGCAGGCTGTTGCTCTTCATCTTATCTGCTGGGGAAATCTTGGTTGGTGGCACCCCCGACCTCACGGCCCCGAGGCTGTTGCCGGAAGAGTTGCTGGGCCGGACAATGACGACCTGCTTCTCCTCCCTCTGTTTCTTCAGCTCCTCCTCCCTCTGCTGAGCTGCTCGGATCTCCTCCTCGATCATGGACAAGGTTCGCTGCTTCTTGGAGCGCAGCCGGAAGGGCCCGCTGGCCGCGTCCGCCTCGGGGCCCCGCGCCGCTGTGCTGCGCAGTTCTGCGGCCTCCGAGTATTTACTGAAGTAGCTGAACTCTGGTTTCTCCGGGCTTGGGGGGGAAGGAGGGCGGTAGACCGGAGTCGGCCTGGGAACTGGAGCGGCCGTGGACGAGGCAGGCGCCGGAGCCGGGGCCGGGGCCGAGGAGGCCAGTGCTCTGGCGTAAGAGGACTGGATTTTGATCCGGGGGCCTCCGTTTTTGGGCCTCTGTGGTGGCGAGATGGGCTGAGAAGGAGGCGGAGAAGGCGTCTGCAGCTGTGGTCGCCGGGCTGGACTGGAGGGCTGCTGCTGCTGCAGAGCGTGTTGGGACTCCCGAGGCTTCTCATTGGATAAGACTTCTGGCCATCTGTCTGGCTGAGGGGACAGGTTGGATGGAGCCGGACTGGAAGACAGAGGTGATTGGAGACTGGGAGCTCCACCAGAAGACCCTGGGGAGGAAGAAACTGGCACTGGGCTACTTGTTGAAGTCGAGGATGGAGATACCGGGGTGCTCAATTGTGAAGAATTCAACTCGGACGGCTGCCACTCGTCTCCGTCCTGGGCTGCCAGGGCATTTTGGATGGCATTTTGGACAAGCACCCCTGCGTGGTACTCCAGGTCGTCTTCTGTTGGACTGCCACTGGTCCGCCCGTTGACTGGCGTGGTGGGCTGGGGGGTGGGCGGGGACACCGGGGTGAGAGGCAGCGGGGTAGGGGGAAACGAAGCCCCGCTGTCAGAAATATTATCCGAGCTGAACAGAGTCGTGTCCTGAGAGCGGACAGACAACTCGTCTAACCCCGAGTCAGACTCCTCTGGGTGAAACCCTGGGTAGAAAGGGATGTTCCTTTCCTCCTCATCAGGCAGGATTGTCATTACAGCTCGTGCACAGGTAAATTCGGCTGCAATTCCTTCATCAGACCAGGTCACGTGGCCGTCCCCGGTTTCCGCCACAATGTCGCCGCTCCCCTGGCCGCCCCTGGTTATGGATTTTGAAAAGGGCCTGGCAGAATACATGTGAGGAGCCACGTCCCGCTTGGTCGCCTCCCCTAGCAGGAACTGCTTTCTGGCAGACGAGAAGTTGATCTGGTCCTCCAGAATCTCCTCCTTCCTGTTTAGCTCTGGGTCAAAGGTCACCATTGTGGGAGGACCTGAAATCTGGGGCTGCAAATAGAGATGGGAGGACAGAAAACAAAGGAGAAAAGAAAAGAGAGAAAATATAACAACAAGGTTGGCGCTCAAAATCGAATGAATCATCAACATATCCCACATTATCTCGACACTAGTCCTATACGTGTGTGTGTGTGTGTGTTACCTGTGTGTATGTGTAAGTGGGACTCTGTTTCTGCTGTTTCCTCTCCTGGTATTTCTTGAGAGACTCGAGCTGATCTGCCTCTAGTTGATTTTCCAAAGGAACCTTTAATGAATTAACGAACCAACCAAATAAACAATCAGTCAGTTTGTCAGGAAGTAAAATATATAAAACAAAGATCAAAAGGGGAGGCCACCTCCTGAGGAGGGTTCCACCAGCGCTTGGCGATCCCGGGGTTTTTCTTCACTGCCTGGTCTTTGATCAGCTCCTGGCGCTCACGCTCCAGCTCCTCAACCTGAGAATGGGAGAAGACAAAGATATGTTTGCATATTTAGAGTCTGGACTGTCCGTACAGTCCAATGAGGCCCGTTTGAGGCCTGCTGGCAGTTATACATGTTCTCCATTGCATCTCCAATCAGTTGTATTGCCCTTGAGCAATCCATGTAACACCCGAAGGTAGATCAGAGGATTATAAACAGTGGGACTCGAATGGAAATGACCCTGTTTATTTACTATGATTGAGACTGCATACTATGAATCATGCATTTGAAGCTTACTTTGTTATAATTTGGCGACCTTTGATCCCGTCTCGTGCAACAAAGCAAGCAGTTTAGACATGTTGCCTCACTCTAAAGGTTGTAACTTTAGTTTATGTTTGCTCTCATTATGTTAATTTGGTCAGACTTACTCAAGAATACTGTAAAATGTACGAGTCTTCCTCATAACTCTTATTTCAAACTATTTTGATTCACAATAGCATTGCTGTGGTGTCGTTTTTTGCCACTGTGTCTGTTACAGCTGGTACATAATCTAACAGCCGTTTACCTCCCCTGAGGGTCGCCTCCTCGTCACCCTGATGTGCTGCTCCTCTCCGGGGGTGAAGAGTTTCGCCGGCCGCTTCTCCTCCTGAAACGCTCTGAGCTCAAACTTGGCCCGGCCGCTCCCCGACTCCTCTCCCTGCACATGGCCGTTGGTCTTCAAGGCGCCGTCCTCCTGGTGGAGGAACGTGGTTTGTCTCAGCCCTTCCACGACTATCGATTGGTGATTGACAGGAGAGGAGGCCGACACGCAGACAGAAGGAGAGTTCCCATCGATGCTGATCGGCCTGGCGTGTTCTGATGGAGAGGAGTTTCCGTTGGTGGGCGGGTCTGAGGCGGCGTCTAAAACCTGGTCCAAGTAGCGGATCTCCTGGAGACACAGCAGACAATAAAATTGCTGTTGTGTACAACTGTTGTACGATAATGTTCATGAAACGCCGATATTATATTATGCGGAACCAGGCAGATGAGGTGATTAGCCATAAAACAATACAGCATATTATGATATCAGTAAATTACAATAAACATAGATTACTGGACATTAAATAGATTGTCATAGTGGCAGAAAAATTTTGTTTAATGTTCTACTGGCACAAAACCAGACAACAGAAGCAGTTTTTCCCAAAAAAAAATCCCAGTAAATTAAAACATAACTTAAGTACCGTCCTAAAATGTTCATATTATCTTAATAACTATATACATTTTGCATTATCCTGTGAAACTAGGCCCAACTGAATTTTGGTCTAGGTTAATAAAATGAAGGTCAATAAAGGTCAAAACAACGACTGACCTCAGAATGAGTCAATTCATTTTTTTCAGATAAATGTATTGTTTAAACGCGGTGCACATGTTTTTAAATTGATATATTACACTGTAACACATTGTATTTATAATATACAAATTGAAGGCTGTGTGCATGTTTGTAGAAACAAATGGGAGCAGATGACAGTTTTGGGTGAAACTGAATTGCTCATAAAGACCTGCGCCACCTCGCTGTCGGGAGTCTCTACTTTCACGCCGACTGCATTGTGAGCTCGGTCACTGGGGCTGCTGAGGCAGCCATGTTGGATCTGCTGGCTCTCCAGTTCCATGTTTGCAGGCCTGTCAGTGATGACGCTGACCGATTCCTGGAAACTGACGCTCTTCAAGGCCCGTTCTCTTGGGATCGCGTCACTGACATCCTCGGCTGCCCGCCACAATTTCTGTGTCGAAAAAAAAGCAAGAAAAAAAAAGCCACAAGGTTCAAAGATGGAGAGGCTGTACACTGTATGATCACTTTAATAAAAACAATGTTTGCTACTTTTCTCAGAGTTAAGTCTTCCTTATCTAGAAAAACATATGTCTGTCTGTCTGCATTGCAGTAGTAGTGTGGGCTGACTGGTTCCCACCACTAGAGGGCACCAACTCCCATTCTGCTGCTTTAGGTCAGAACAGATACAACACAATTGTCCGTAGTAGTGAAAGCACTGAAAGTAAGTTTTTCAAAGAACTTCATGAATCAGTGAGCTGAATACCTGGAATATGTGTGATTGTAGAGGAAGAGAAGAAAAATAAGGTAGGGAGTATCTTCTACAAAACTGTATGTTACTCTTCACAGTTTGAGTCACTAAAACGTTTCAATCGCTTGTTATTGAAGGATCTAAGTATCTGGTCTGGTATCCCTTGACACTTTAACGTAATACGTATTTTGTCTGAAGTGCATCACTGGAGAGGGATGTGTCAGTTACTCCATGGTTCTGCAGCTTTAATGATATTTCCATGTTAATAGCGTCACGTTTGCTCCGTTACACACGTTCACTTCCTGGACCTCAGCTGTGTCTTTGGGTTAGGAGCCCGACTCAAGGCCGCCGCTGACTCAGTCACACAGCCTGTAGAAACGGCTTGTCTAAATGCTAGATGACAAAATAGGTTGTCAAAATGTAATAAAAGTCCATCCAAGCGAAATGAAAGTTCATAACAAGTGGAACACTTTTATTGAGTAATTTTAATATGGATGAATAACAGTTAACGCAGATACTCAACGCAAATATTGTATCCTCACTGAAGAGTATGTCACACCCTTATGAAGCAATAATGTGGGACTTATGACTTGCATTTAATAAAATACATTAATAATCTTGTAAAATAATCCAAACGTGTACACTCCAGCCACATTAAATGACTCATCGAGTGTGGTAGACGTTTCCCAGTGTGATTAATCCACGGAAGAAATGTAAAAACTGGGGGCTGACTGTGGTTAAAGGACGTGCCGTTGGACACATGGGCATTCTGGGATCAAACCCTGTGACCTTGTGTTTTTGTGAACCATCCATCTGACACATTCCACACCCACAGTTAGCAAGGAGCTACATTTACACACTCCTGTCTTTACTGGCCTTTCTGTTTCTCCAGAGGCCACAAATACTCTCTTGGCTTCCTGTTTTACTGCCTTGTGCCGAGTACACCTCTATTCCAAAAGGTGTGTTTACTTCCACGAGCGGTTGTTGACCCCCGTCTTTGTAACATGTGAGTGAGTGTGTGTGTGTGTGTGTGGGGGGGAATTTAATGAGGACCACTTCAGTGAATTGGTCCACTGTTCAGTTAAAGCACACGCAGCCATAAGGAGGAAGTGTTTGCTTTGTACCCACTCTTACACTTTAAGACTCGGACGCGCCATTTAACTTTCTTTCTTCTTTCTATGTGAACCCTCTGCATGAGGCGTTTCTGCAGAAATAAGTGGACGATTTGGGTCCGACTTAGTATCGACATAAAGAGGGAGATCTAGCCTTTAAGCTGGATCATTTTCTTTTCGTTCTCTCATCCTCTTTCTATTCGCTCCCTTTCAATTTCTTAGTCCTCATGATCTCTTCTGCTGAATCCCCTCAGCTGCTTTTTTCTGTCCTCTCTTGCTTCCTCTGTCCTCTCTGGGATTGTTGGAGTGAAGTCACATGGTGGATTATGAAGAAGAAAAAATAGAAGCCCCGTCTTGTCTTTACAGAAGGAACCCTCTACTCTCCATTGTTTTTTCAGCCCCCCCTATCCTCATGTCTCCTGCTTCTACTGAGTGAAAAAAGGCATTTTGTTGACCCGTCTGGCTCAGTCATGCTTATGCTGTCTCATGAAGTGTGTGAGTATATACAAGTCAGAATAAACACGATCTATTGAAGGAACACCTCATTTCCAAGTCTATTGGTGATACAATATATGAACTTTGAATGCAACATCTATTTTGCTACTCTGCCTCGATAGGAAAAGACAGAAGAAAACACATTGATGCAGTTTACAGCCATGGCAGCAGTGATGTAGCTGTACTTTGAACTGAATGTTATTATCAGCTTGTGACATGCTCACAATGGCAATGCTATAGTGATGATCCCAATCGAGTGTAATGTTTGCAAAGATAACATCTTAGTTTCGTGTGCTAGTGTGATAACATTTGCTTATTAGTACACAAAGCACGGCTGAGGCTGACGGGAATGTCATTAGTTTTGCAGTTTTGCTCATAAACGAATCAAAATTTTCGATATAATCTAAACCAAAAGTTGAAAGGCTAGTCATTAGACCTTCTGGATTAGACGTTTGGTAAGTACTGTAAGTGCTGTAGGATGAGATTGCAGGTTGCAACCAACTAAAAACTTCTCCCGTGTGCCAAGCATGAAGGAAAACAAAGATGGCCGACGAGAAAACCGCCAAATCGCAAATGGCTCCATCTCTAGTCAGTGTTTGGTTTGTCTGTTCTTGGGTTTCCGTAAAAACATGGCGGCTGGCTTTGGGAAGAGCACGTAGGTATAAACAGCTCATTCTAAGGGGACAAAAAAACGAGTGTTCTTTTTTTTCCAAGTGATTATACCCGAATGAAAACAAACTTAATATTATATTTGATTTCTGCCAATAGAGCCTTCTACAACACTGTTCCTTTAAGAGATGAGCTTACAATTCATACATTAATTTGGGACATGAACGTGTGTCCCAAATATTAAGGCAATCCATTCAGAATGTAACTTTAACCACACTATCTATGATTGACACTGACCAGTATTACAGACATGTTTAAACTACTCTAATCTTTTCCACTTTCATCTCCAGTTTCTTTGTTTTCTTCACACTCTCAGACACCCACATGATTCTTTCACCCAGTTAATGATATTAATGACCATGTGAGGACCAGGTGTCACTTCTATTTACACTCACACAGACGAGGTCTTCGGTCTTATTTGACTCATTGTATACTGCACGTGTATGTGCGTGCAGGAATGTGTGTGTATGTGTGTCTGTGTATAAGATTGTGTGTCCAGTAGGCAGGGCAGTACAGAGGGGGAGGATATCCCTTAGTGCCTCAGGGAAACAGTACTATAGCACAGGAATGTCTCATATGCAATGATATTCTGATACACACCAGCACACAAGAAAAGGAGTGTGTGTGTGTGCGTGTGTGTGACTGTAGCAGTGCCTGACGGTGTGAGCGTGGTCTTTCAAGTGTGTGTTTTTGTATCAGAGGTGTGTATTCACGTGTGTGTTTCTGATTTTCCTTGAGGTGAACCAGCATAACTGGCTGTCCCCTGACACCCGGCAAGGAGCAAAGTGTGTGTGTGTGTGTGTGTGTGTGTGTGTGTGTGTACATTTTTGAGTGTGCAAAAAAATCATGTAATTTAAGTGAAAAAGCTCAAATTCTCTGTGGTTTATTCCAATGTCTGAAAACACCAGAATGGCTTGTTACTCTTGGACCAGGACTCTTTTCCACGAGCATGTAAATACAAGTAAATGTCGATGTAACAGTCACATGGATTTGGAAATTGTGTAAATAGTCGCACCAGCTGTGTTGTTGTTTCGGCTTATTCCAATAAAGTTCAGGAAAGTCCGACAAAGCGTTTCCACCAGTCTTCCCTAATAAACGGGTCTATTTTAGGGTTAAAGATTTTAATCAGCATTAAGCGGGTTTAAGCTTGGGTGACGAGCCAAGGTCAGATTATAAAAAAGGGTTATGTTGAGGGTGATTAGGGTTTGGGGTTTAGATCACAGTTTAGATAAAGATATTGTATTATGGCTTGGATTAGTTCTGAAAAACAAGATTAGGTTGTTCAAATATATTAACCCAGGAGTTAGGTTAGTAAACCTGGGAGTCTGGAGGTTAACATTACGAGGGGCGGGAATCAAGGAATTCCATGGAAAGTCGTGACACGTAAAATGACACAGCTCAGCTTTTACTGTTTTATATGCTCTGTCTAAATCCTGTCTCCTTCTCCGCCTGTCGCCATTCCCATCACATCTGGAAATGCTTACCCTCTGACTGGGATGCACAAAAATCACACACACACACACAAACACACACAGACACACACACACAGACACAGACACAGACAGATAGACAAACATACACACTAATAACATACACAATCTGCATGCATGAGAGTCTGGGAGAGTTTACCGGATTATGAAAACCCTAATATTCCCCGATGGGAAGTAAACACACAACCTTAACGTCTCTCACATAAAAAATACGAATACACCGACACACTCTTTTCGCACACGCTGTAGCCAGAACACATGGCAAATGTAAAGATGTACGTCCTCAAACACACACACGCTCACACACTGAGCGCCTGTGTAACCCGGTGCAGTCCCCGGCTCCGTTTCCTGGCTAAATATGATCCTGTGTGGTAACGGGAGCCTGCTGCTGGTTTAGCATGGCGTTCTCAGGTCCAAACAGCCTGGATTGTGAACCGAGGCCAAACAGTGCTATCTGGTTGGTATTCATGATGTCAGTCTCCGCTTAAGGCAGTTTGGAGGTGTTGAACTGGAGCGGTGGTGGGACGTCACTGGCAAACTAAACGTGGCCAGATTGACACAGATTTGGGGAACTGCCAGTTGCTATTCCTATACTTCCTAATCTCTTCCCTTGCGATATGCCAGTTCCTGTTGGTCGTCTGGAGCGGACATTTAATGGAAATCAATTTGGGGTTCTCATTTTAAAATACAGCTAAACAAAACTGCTGCACAAAAAGTTAAATAATGATCAGTACTCACCTGCCGCGCTTACACTTAGTCGATTTCAGTTATATCTGTAAATCCATGGTGTGCTTTTTAAGAGCAAGCTTCCTTCATTTTTATATTTCTATGAATAACTTCTCCCATACGTATCTGCGACTTCTCTTAATAAGCTTTATCTGTTTTTCCTATTTAGCTCTGTTCACCTCAGTCCAGCCTTGGCCAGTCCCGTTCCAGATAGTGGGAGTGCCAGACTTTTGCCTGGCCATGCCCTTTCCTCCTCTTCTTCTCCTCCTTTTCCTCCCCTCCCGTCTCTTTCCTCTCCTCCACAAAGCCTCTCCTCTCTCAGTCACATTCCTACCGACTGCTCAGTAAGCTGTGATGTCATGGGCTAAACGTGTGTGTGTGTGTTTCTCCAGATGCCCTCACTCACAAAGACCCCTTCTGTGCAGGCCTTCGTACGAACACACACACACACACCAAAAACATCCACCCTGTGGCTCCCTGCTCCTCCTTTCCTGTGTAAGACCGAGCCCTCTCTTTCCCCGCTCCACACGTATGTCGCTCGCCCACTTTCCCTTCAACCTACAGCTCCTTTCAAACTCGAGGAGACGGAGTCAAAGAGGCGGCCAGAGGGGCGATGATGAAGAGATGATGACTGAAGACTGAGGGAGGAGGTGATAAGGCGGGGTAATGGTATTTTCCTCTGTCATCATCAGCATGGGCCCGTTGACTCAGTCTGAGTCAGTCACCTTTTAATAAAAAGTCAATTACAGAAAGCTCGCTGCCTCTTCAAGTTTTTCATTATTCGTGCTTCTGTATGGAACAGGCTGGTCTTAAAGTCTGCCAAATATGAAAGAGTAAACACCACTAAAAAAATAAGCGTTGACGTCTCATGCTACTCGTCTGTATTGGTGGTGGTGGTGCGTGTGTGTGTGTGTGTGTGTGTGTGTGAGCTGTGTACCTGACGGGTCACAGGATCAGGCCAGTGGAAACTAGAGCGGACCCGAGTCACGGTTCACTTTCTCTCCTCACAAGCGCTACATCGAGACGCACTGGAAACACTTCACCAGTTTACGAGGGCAATTAGCAATATTGTGTCAGCGGCTGCTAAATGACGGAGGACGGCGCCGCGAGAGAGGTACCGATGTCAGAAGGCATTTCAGCGATTAGTGTTGTGAAGATTCGCTTTGAAAAGCCAGATAAGGAAATATACCAAGTATTTGACAGCATGATATAGTTCCCATTCCCCGGGCATCTCTTTTGCTCTCGTTAGCTTGTTTCCTCCTCATACTGTGAAAGATTGACCTTGTGTCAGCGACAAGAAACAAAACCATGTGTCTTACACACGGAGGGAGACTGGGCCCCAAAAGCAGTCAATCAATGTCTTCTTTAAATAATAGGGTGGAATATCACATTTTACCAAAATGGTGCGACAAAATAAAAGTGAAAGAAATAAACAAATAAGTATTTTGGAGGATATTTCTTGTTACTTTTATTTATTTTTTTACTTAAGCTTCAATGCCCTTGACATAATTAATTGAAATCGGGGTCATGTGTGAAACAACAGGGTGGTCTGGAGGTCACAGAGGTTATTTATCCCACTCAGTGTTTGCAAAGGAAGGCCAGCAAAAAGCAGCGTGTGCCCATGAGCCGCTGAGCGTCCTGTCAGTCTGACGAACGGTAGCTGTTCCTGCGAACTAACTGTCTGGTTAACGTTAGTGACAAAGAAAAGTTCACTTAAATGTGAGCCTTGCCTCTTAATTTCTGTTTAGTGTCCCTGTTTTAAAATGACACATCACAACTTCTTGTGATTTTCCTTGTGAGTTCCCAGGCTAGAAATAACTCTGAGTCGTACGAGGAAGAGAAATCGGTCACAGGAAATTGGGACAGTAACCCAATTATTGCATATATGCACTGGGGAGTTCAGTTCCTGGATGGGTTGTATCACACAGAGAGACTCGTGATGGTCATCATGCCAGCGCTGGTGATTTAGCTTAACGACTATAGGGTCCGGTAATGGACCAAGCTGTGAAAAGATGAAAAGAGGCATTGTTTTTGAAAATGAAAAGACAAGAGGAAAAAGAGACCGGAGAAAGACAGCAGGGCTATGTATCCATGAGCGAGTGTCCACATGTGATCGCATGCATCTGGGTCAACACTAGTCAATAAAGTGTAGTGCCCAGAGCAGTCTTATATCACGGAAGTTGACCATGATTGATCAGAAACAAAATGAATGACACAATTCACAGTACAAACACATAAAAGGTCCACGTTCAGTCAGAAACCAGGTTTTCTCTTTCAATACTGAGCTCCTGCACGGCTCTACACGGTTCATTCTGCAAAGAATATGGGAGAGAAGTAATTCAAAATTCCACATATAGAGAAGAGAATATGCCTGCCTCTAGGGCTGCAGCTAACGATTATTTTAATAATCGATTAATCGGTTGATTATTTTTTCGATTAATCAATGAATCGGATAAAAAAATGTTTTTATCAAAAAAGCGTTCATTTCCAACCCTTTATTCAAAAACAGAAGTGACGGTGCAAAACATCTTCAGAAAGTACACAAACAGGTTGCTCCTTGAACATCCCTGAGCTGTTAATTAAAACAACAAAATGGACTTACACTAAAAACATACACATCTATGCTTTACATCTGCCAAATGTGAGCCATTGTTACTGTAATTGATCCCTCCAGAGGCTGCATTTAGCATACCCTGCTTTATCAATATGTATGAAATACTGGGACAGAGGGAAGCTGTACTGCTCCATATAGAGCGTCCTCTTCCTTAAACTCTTTCATTCTGGGTCTCTTATGACCACGACGTCAGGTTGTTGGCTAAGCCCAACGACGTGATTTGCTTCATTCTACTTTAAGTAAAAAAAAAAAAAAAAAACCTGCAGCCAGATCCGCCGGTGTGCCGGTTTAACGTGAACGAGTGACAGCGTGAACTGAACCAGACCGGGGGGTGACGGCATGTTTCACCACGTTACGTTTTTTTACAAGCAAGACTGAACTGTAACGGAACATAACGTAACTTTAACAACAATACACAACCCAAACACGTTAGCTAACGTGATATCAAGCTGACTAGCTTCCATTAAAAACTAGTTTGAGGAACATGAAGACGCTGATTGGCCAAGACTCGACTTGTCAAAGATCTTCTACTTTTGAGAACATCACAACCTCAGCTTTTCTCGTGTCTCACTCCAATCTCAGAAACGCTGGCCGGCCAGTTGCTCTGCTCCGCTCTTTTTTTTCTTCTCCGTGACTTATTGCCCGGCGTAATAATCGCGCGACACAACGAATCGATAATGAAATTCGTTGCCAACACTTTTGATAATCGATTTTTATCGATTTTATCGATTCGTTGTTGCAGCCCTACCTGCCTCCATTAAATGTGTCAGCGTTCCCTTAAAGCATAAAGACGAAGAGTGTTTGATATTCAAATGATAGGTTTTTTAAGTATTCCTTAAAGTCTAACGGACATTTATTAATTCAGTCAAGCATTCTTAGGGCTTTTTGAAAATAGGTATTGCTGTATAATTACTATTTGTTTTCTCCAATGTGATAAAATAGAAGTATTACGAGTCTTAAAATGCAGCATGGTGCAACATGCTGTCTAAACTATTTATAAACAGATTTCTGTAAATATTTAAGCGACATTTCCTGAACAGGAAGGAAGGGTTCATTATGACGTCTGAGATGAGGCAAAGTGTCAATCATTTATGAAACAGCCGAACTGATACGCCGTCGGCCTCAAGCTAATTCAAGCATAAACAATGTGTAAGGGCTTTTCCACCACGTGAAATCCTCAAAAAATAACCCTTCTCACATAAAAGCTGCCAATTGCTCCGTCCAGCAGTGACTGCAGTGAAGGGCAACACCCTTACGACAGTCACAATGTATGTACAGAAGGGTGGTGGACACTTTAAAACAAATGATGCTGCAAAGGAAAGGAAGCGACTGATTGGATTAAAGCCTATCACAGCTCGCAGGTTATCTAAACAGGAAACCAGGAAGCCGCGCTAACTTGTATCCATGGAAATGGCCCTCAGCGCAGGAAATACACCAAAAACTTGAGGCCACCTGCACAACACACACACACACACACACACAACATTTGCCAAAATGAATAGTCTGAAAGACAACACCCAGATCAGCCGAGTGAATCCAAAATAGGCATATTAATTTGAAAAAAGAACATGAAGCACTGTATTTTCTCTTTAATGTGTTTGGAAATTGGCTTGTTTGCTTTTTAATTTGACAATTTTACACTTTTTAAACTGAAATATAGAAGACCCGGTCTAATCTAATCGTTAGCTGTTAGCAAACCCACACAAGGGCTTCTGAGTAAACGGGTGACCGCCCAGCAGCGCGGCGTCAATAAAGCAATGTCCGTGTTTAAGAAGGGCCATCATGCAGCGATGGCATATTGCAGCACTGCAAATGGATAACAATTCATTTCCACCTACCCAATGCCAGAGAGCTCCAACCAACACCCAGACTGGAATCATGCTCAGAAGCCCTTTTGAGTGTCACAGAGGAATGCGCTGCATGTCTGGACTCATGGAAGCTATTCGAGTCCCTTTCCAAGCCTCTCATGACACCACTCACAGACCCCCTAAGACCCCTTCACGAAACAACAACAAAGGGCCCCGACAGGCCCTTCAGTGAGACTCTCGAGGCTGAATACTAATGCTATACGCTCCAGACACACACAGACAAACACACACACACACAGAGACACACACACACTTACATGCTCACAGATGGAGGGCTCTTCTTAACAAGAAAAGTCTGTAGTCAAAGAGTGTGACCACTCTCCAAGTACAGGACGGAGAGCCAGATCAACAGTCCCGGCACAAGTGCAGGACTAACGGGGACAAAACACAGTGGAGCTCTAACACTGAACAGCCATCCACTATTAGTTATGTCCTGGACCGAGTCCAAGCACCAACTGCACTGGTTTATTTAACTGGAGCTCAGATCTGTGTGTGTGCAACAATATTTCATACTGTGACAGCAGAACAAACTGTACTCTGCGCGGCCGGTTGCCCGGTGAAATGGTGCACTGTGTGAGTATTATGTTACAGTTAATGCACAGTGAGCCAGTCATTGTTGTGAAATGAAGCTCCGTTAAAGACCCTTATGGACAGCTCTATGTAGAGGTCATCTTCAGGGTTATTTATGGATTAAAATGGGTCTTTGGGGACGACCATGCAGTACGCCAAACATTAATTACGCTCATCTTTGTACAGTAAAAACAATGTGTTACCTTATTTGACAGAAATATATGTTTTCCTGTTATGTCTGGTCAGGAAGAGCCGGCTAACGTGGTTAAACATTGAGAGGAGAACTGACTGATGAAGGTCAAAGACATCATATTTCAGTTTTTGTTCCGCTTGTTTATCATTTATTATTATTGACTGAATCATTTTACCCGGAGTAATTTACTGACTTGTGCCAGCAGGAACCAAGAAAACAGCTGCAGAGCACTGATATGTATTTAGTTAATTTGATTAGTATCCAATCAACTAAATGGACCAGCCATATTAAATGAGGAGTAACAGAGGCCTGCAGAACTGTGACTCTGCATTAAACACAGCCTAGAATAAACTGTATAATACAGTGTGTTGTATGACAACTTGCCCAAACCGTACGTAGGAATATTAGACAGAACTAAGGGTTTTTATCAGGCTATTTTGAGAATCAAATGGCATTCAATTTAAAATGGTATTTTGTAAAAAAAGCAAATCTTGCTATTCATTTCTGAGGGAATCACACTAAAACATGTCCTTACTGTTTAATTCCCCTGCAGCTATACTGGAGATAGCTCTGTCTGTCCTGTTGGCTGTGATCAGCCGCGTATGGTAGGAATAGAACACATGTAACGACCAAACAACAAAACTGCTCCCTTCCCTTCCCTTCCTCGGCCTCCCTTTCTTATGCAACACTTCTCTCCTGCTGTTAATTCAACAGGACACTTGCTGGGAAATAACATTCCTTTTTGTTTAATTTCTTATCACACAAACACGTGCGTGGACCACCACCCTTTCAATGCACTGATGGGTTCCAGCAGAAACATCACTTCCCTGGTTCATCTACTGCTAGCCTTCATAAACCTTAACTCCTCGAAGAAGTCTGCCTCTAAAACCTGTAATCTCAAAACTGAAAGTTAAAAGATGAGCCTCGGTGGAATCCGACAGACAATCAGAACCTGAGATAACAGGATGAACGAGCAGGAAATAAGCTGAGGACAGACGTGAAGGAACACATCGTCTCTGGAGGAGGAGGGGACACACATGGTTGGCTGAGTTTGAGGGGTTCTGAGGATGTGGCCGCGGCTGTTTCTGTGTGTGTGTGTGTGTGTGTGTGTGTGTGTGTGTGAGGGAGAGTGAAGAAAAGGCCACCGAGCATATAATTGTAATCCTTTCCCAGCATGAAGCAGCCCATTTTAGTATTTTGTCCCACAGGATTCTCAGTGCGGAGACCACACAGTGAGGCTCACCGGCCAAAGGGCTGAAGGTTCTGAACAAAAATCTGATCCAGGGAAGATTAATCGTGCTTTTTTCCTGGATTTAATCAAGAGAGAAAAGAGGCCATTAGTGTCACACTAAATTTGAAAAACAGTGTGTATAATAACTGCAAAGCGGCTTTTTTTTTTGGTGCACTTTCGCATATGTGTAACTGGACTGGTTGCTGGATTTCCTTTAAAAGGAACAGATATATCCCAAACGCGTGCCTGCACCACGGTGGTCCATCGGCATCATCGATTGTTGGGAACATGATATCGTCATGATATCATGTTCCCAACAATTAGATCAAATCACCAGTTCAAAGTTAGCGCGGCCTTAAATGCACCGTTAGAGAGGAGAGAGATTAGATTAGTGACTTTCTGTTTGGCCCAATACTCACACTCGTGTCAGCCGGCTATGTTTAGAAAGCTTTGACGCACCTACCTCCCAAAAAACACACCCGCGCAGGTCAGCCACAGTAATTAGCTGACTTGTTATCCCGGCATGTCGCTGACTGGATGACGGCATTTGTCGAACACAGCACATTTAGATTGCATGCCAACGCGCGTTATAATAACAGACCTACATTGAAATCAAATAGTAGTTTTAATGAGTACATTGATGTTGTAACAGATTAGTTATTAGATGTGCTTTCTCAAGAAGGGACCATGTTTTGAAGCTGCATGGCCATTGGCCACAGATGAGTCAGCCGGAGCAGCCCGTTAAAGACCAGAAGGCATTTTAGCACCGTCGTCCTAAGAGACTGAACCTCCTCGTATTGTTAGCTTATAGCATTAACTAGCTCACTGCTCTGCCTCAGTGTGTTAATCACCGGTTTAATTCCGGAAACCGGCTCATTAGCACTGCAGTATTTGGACAGCAGGAGGATGGAGGCTTCACATGGGAAGACAACAGCCTGCATGGCGACAGTAAACATGTCTAAACCTGACAATTACAGCATCTATACTGATCACGCTTTGTTCCCGTCTGTGACACGTCGTGTAGTTTCAAAGACACATCGTGGACTCAGTACGATGTTGGAATACAGCAACCGTTCTGAGTAAAGCGAGAGATATTTCTACGTGTTCCAGAGAGAGTTAGGATGACATGACCTGAAGTAAGACCTGCTGATGAGCTTTGAATTCAACGTATTCCCGTCTCTGCTTGTTACCATTGAATAAACAGAATGTCTCTACTGATTCCCCCCCAGTAAATTCCTGAAGTGCATATCATCAGAAATGGTTGCAAATCAAATAACAAACACAAAGTTTAGACACGCACACACACACACACACACACACACACACACGCACACACACAAACACAGGTTATGTTGCACAGCCGGTGACACCCAGCACATTCCAGGAATCATTTTGTGATGAAGTGTTACAATCTATCGTTTGGTGTTCCCTCCTTCACTCCAGCTACCTAATCTTCCTCTGATTCACCCTGATGTATTGTATTGGACAAGCTTCCAACGACGCGCAGGAACATTCTTGAATATATTTCCGCAAGCCGAGAGAGCAATCGTGACAGCAGCAACTGCAGAGAGGGGCATTTTTTTATCGTTGAAAAACACGAGGGCTGCAGGACTCTACCGCCTCAAACCAAACCTCGACTTTTCTCGAGGCACAGGGAACTAGAAGTGGATCACATTGTGATGGATCATTTCCCATAGAGCAGATGGTTGAGTCTCAACCGCAAACTCGAAACCCTCGAAGAGCCAACATGACCTCACTTCCTAGAAATGCTCTGACAGAGGTCCACGGCTTGGCTGGGGTCTCACACGATTAAAGATGGAATAAGAAATGACGCCACCCGTACACCTAAAGCCCAAGAAGCATTCTCACATTCCAGTCTCCAGCTGGAATGTGATTAAGAGACTTCTTTTCTCTACCAAAACACATGAGAGGGTCAACCTCCCTCCTGACTTCCTACAGATACAGTATCTGCTTTAGTATCTGATCAAACTGTTGGGAAAAAATGAAAGCAATGCAGCTCTCTAGTCACATAGGCCAATGCATTTTGTAGTTTTAAAAGTTAGGAATGTTCCGTTCAAAAGGACGTTTTCTTAATTGTGTCCCCGTGTTCTCGCATGGTGTTTTACTTTGTCGTGCGTCTTTGTTGTAAACACGGTATTTGCGCTAGCAGGTGGTTTGTGCTTTGCTCTGTGCTAAATGAATGACTTCTGTTGCACGGCACAACAATAGTCGGTGGATGTGGAAGACAATAGTGGGTGGTGGGGGCTGTGTAACGGTGGCCATCACATGCATGAGTTGTATTGTTACATTTCCTGCATCCCTTCAGTTCTCTTCCTCTCTGGAACACAAATACCAAAACACTGGACACAGTGCTTTGAGAGAACACGGAATGTGACCTTGTTAGGTGGTGAATTCAGGATTTATTTTTCTTTCATTGACATCTTTAAAGTGACATGACTCTCAAAATAATATGGCAGGGGGAAAAATAAGAAAAAAAAGTGTTTCGTTGTGGAAGATACACCGAAATCAAATAGTTTAGCTGAGCGAATGAGAGTTTTGTAGGCAGAATGAAGAAGGAAGTTATCTTCCTGTGCCAGGGCCAGAATGCATTCCACACAAGCATGGATGGTATTAATGTAGCAATACGTGGATATTACGTTGACCTCCTCCTGATCAACAATAATAAACATGCCAATGCCGTGCCAATGCCTCAGGTGGAATCCGTTATTGTGCTTTTCCTTTTCATAGGACATGATGATCGATTTCTTTTTTGGAGAATCCAAACTTTTAACAGTTAAAGATGATGAGCATGGCATTTTCGGAACTTATAAAAAGGGCCTCTTCGCTGTTAGGGTGACTTATTTGTGCTGCATTATCAAAGACATCACCAGAAATAAACCTGAAGAACTTAGGCAGACACACACAGACACTGCTGTGTTCCCGTCACCATATTTAGCTGCCATCCATTCCCATGAGAAAAACAAAAATAGAAGAAAAAGAAAAGTGTCATTCACAGCTCTATGAACTTCTTATAAATCCCCCTCTACTTCAGACGCTCAAACATGAGGAGGCTTTGTTGAAAATGCTGCGTTTTCAAGGCCCAGTGTCGTAGCTGGCCTGAGGGGCACTCACATGATTTCTAATAACAAACACCCAAGCCACAAGTTTTCATTCCTATTCATGGTTCCCATCGATCGTCAGCTGATTGCACATTCATTACATCAGTTAACTGGGAGGTCGCGGCATACTGCGTATCCACAGTGTAGTACTACTCAGACCACAATCGTGTATATATGCAACATTAGTGTTCATCTGAACGGGGCTGATTGAATTGTAACGTTGTATGACTTCCAAAAACACAAGGCGAGAGTATCACTCTCTTCCTGGAAGACGGCCAGCGGAGGCCCATCAACAGATCGGCCATTGAACGGCCATCGGCCAGTTAATGTCAACAACGCTTGGAGCTGTGCTAAGATGAACAGACTTCCTACGAGCAACCCCCTCTCCCTCCCTTTTCCCTCACTCGCCTTACATCCCACGCCCCACCTATTCCCGATACACACACACACACACACACACACACACACACACACACACCAGCACTGCCCTTTATCTCTCCTTGTACTCATTGTTTCTTGTCATCACGTCGGCCTCCTGCACCTCATTCCCATTTCCACCTCCTGTAAACTCTTAGCTCACCGAGCTTTAGCATCATCAACCACACAACTTTGATGTAACCTGTGATTATGTGTGTGTGTGTGTGTGTGTGTGTGTGTGTGTGTGTGTGTGTGCATTCTGGGAAAAGGGAGAGGTCAGGAGGAAGAAGACATCGTTGATAAGTGTGTTGTTCCTGTCAATGTTCTCACAGTCCACGGTGCTGAGAGGGGTGGGGACGGAAAACGTACTTCCACCAGACACACGCACACACAGACACACGCACACACACACGCACTACATAAACACACAAAAACCTTAAGCTCCACTGGCTGTCTCAGTGGGACATTCAGTGTGTGGCAGGTACTTCCTGTCATTGACTATCTAATCAAATGCTGGCTGTGAGTTTTCTGTCCCCCGGCCCAGCAGAGGTATTGGCAAACATTCTGTCTGAATTGGCAGTTTGCAGCTTTGCTTCATTATTTCCAGAATCAGCGAGTGATTCCAAAACGGTGACCAAACAAAACCGTAAACAGAACAGCTGTTCCAAATAGAGCGGGGACAATAGAAAGCGACTTTGTTTAAACCCTCAATTTTGAATGTCACAGATCAAATCGGACCAGAATCTCATCTGTGGACTCATTATGGAGCTTCTGTGCCTCGTTTCACTGATACAGATTGGTGGATTTTTCAAAAATGTACTCCCCAACCCCCCTTTGACATTGTGCCGGTCAGCTACACTCACAGCGAAGTCGAAATCAATCAGCATGATTGGAATTGTTGGGAAATCAGTGTCAAGGAGAGTTGGTTTGACTCCATCTGCACCATGACTGTGCATTTTTAGGATAAGTGATCACACTGGATGTGATTACATTGTGCAAACAAATAACATCAGCCGACTAAACCCAGCAATGTCCAAACGCTGTCAGGAGTCTGACTGCAACCAAAGAATTGCAAGTTGCATGGCAACAGCTAGAGGCAAAGAGAAATATTCAAAACTCAAAGCAAGCAAATCTGGAGCAAACAAATGAAGTCTGGCCTCAGGTGGTTGTCTCTCTCTCTCTCTCTCTCTCTCTGGTTTGATCGACTGCTGCTATGTGACACAGCAGCACATCTGTGGCAGCCTTTCCACTCTTTTGTATCTGTAATAAGTGCTTCTTCTCCCCCCAGTAGGAGTGGGCCCTGATATTGTGTGCAATCTAAAATTGTGTGCTGAGGTCTTATCGAGGTTTTTCCACAAGAGTGAGTGCATGAACAGTGTGCTGCCAAGAGGATGGGAAACTAAACCGGACATAATGAATTGCCAGTAAACTGCAAAACAATCCAGTAAAAACAGCAAGTGAATGGTGTTTGGAGAGGACGTAACATGTAGCAACGCTGTCTCTCTGCTGTCTCTGCCAAGTCACTCAGTGTGTGGATGATGATGAAAACCAGGTTAAGGTCATTTCGATATATAGGTTAAAGTGTTGCAGAGGAGGAGGAGCACATGGAGAGAAATAGAGACTACTGCAGCAAGCAGTCTGGTCCACTAACCTCCTTTGGATTTCTCTCTCTCTCTCTCTCTCTCTCTCTCTCTCTCGGTGCAGTATCCTGTGTCCTCACCACTTTAAAGCCAATCAGTGTAATTACAGGATCTGGCTATGTTGTGAACCAGCACACGTACAAATAACACGCACAAAGCGAACTGAACAACATCGTCAGCATGCCAAAATAAGAAACTGACGCACACACCTTCCACCTACAAAACTAACGTTACACTTTCACCCACAAATCCCTTCGTTTGAGTTTCTCTCTCCTTCTGTAACTTTAATTAAAATTCTACTGCGTTTTGAGCATTACTTTAGTTTTCATTAAATCTACCTGTGTGGAGAAAGATGCGCAGCGACTCACGCGCAGCCCGGAGCTCCCCGCGGCCGACGGAACGGCTCACAGCCGGGATTAGGTTTGAACGGCGGAGGCGTAACCTACCTGCTGCTTCCTCTCCTTAATTGTCCTCTTCTTCTTCACCACGGAGGGGGGGTTTAGGGAGAAGAAGAAAAAAAAAAACGTGGCCGCAGCGGCTGCACCACCGGCCGGCGGGACGTTATGGGGGACAACCGTGCAGGAGAAGGAGAGGAACCGGTGTCCGCGTGCCCTGAGCAGCGGTATTAATGGTTACGGAAGGCTCTGGGATGACATTGAGCTCCTCTTTTTTTTACGCGCCAGCTTTTCCAACCGGCGGTTCCCTCCTCCCTCCCTCTCTCCTCTCTCTCTCCTCTCTCTCTCTCTCTCTCTCTCTCTCTCTCTCTCTCTCTCTCTCTCTCTCTCTCTCTCTTCTTTTTTTTTTAGGCACGCGCGCTGAATAATGCAGCGCTCGCGAGGTCCCGGGAGTGTTTTCTGTCCCGTTCCAGAGACAATCAAAGAGCGAGCCGCCAGCGCGAGCTCCAGCCAAGCACAATGCCGCCGACCCGGACGGATCAGGTTACCGCCGTACTGCCTTTCATTCATTTATTCAGCTGCAAAACAATCTGACTGCCCAGCCAGACGACCCCCACAGCTCCTGTACCCCACCTCTCTGTGTCCACACCTCCAGCTCGAGGCTGTAGCTTCCCTCAGTCGAATGTGCTCAGGTGGGCTTTTTTTTTGGACAAACAAAACCAAACTCGGAACCCACCAGAACAGAAAGCTAGCCTACATTTGGCACACAAGTGACCTATAACGACTCTACTTAGATAAAAGTCACTTCGTGCTGCTCCACTACATTTAAATGGACACTATCGATTTTACGCATAAAGTCAAGTTCGCTGTATAATTGCATTATGGGAAGTGTAGGATCCAGTGTTACATTTATTTGGGGTACGACTCAATCAATGCCTCAGCTTTATGGACGTGTGCATCTAAATTGCTGAAGTACACTTTTGAGGAAAATATTGTACCATTTACCCTGTGAACTGTTATACTCTACATATTAAGATTGTACTCAAATAATAATAATACCACTCAAGGGCGCATTCTGCAGAAGCAGTCTTAACATTACTGGTAATGTTTGTTTTTAATGTATTGTAGTTTTTGCTACATTTACTTAAATTAAACATCTGACCTCCCCTGTTTCCACCACTGATAAAATGAGAAGGACATCAAAACAATAAACATATGGATTAACAATTATGTAAATGAATTAATGAATAAATATTACAGCACGGCTACTGTGTGCCAAAACACCCTTAAATCAATATATACGAGTTATAGAACCCAAAATGTATTATATGGTCACTATAAAGTTACTACACTTTATGATTGAATATAACTCCCTCTAGGAATATTACAGTACCATATTGAATTGAAGTGGATATGAATACCCAAAAGTACAGTGGGGTCATATTTAATTCACTGAGTGCCATAACAAATACAATGGGTAGTTCTAAAAAGATCACAAACCCAATGATTATCTCCCCTGAAGCAAACACATTAACCTTATCTTCTCCTCCAAAAAAACAAAAACAATCTCAGATATGATACTGTAGTTGTGTCACTTGCATTTTGTTGATATACTTGTATTATCGGTGATGTTGTTGTGGTGCTCTATGCTCTCTCTTTGTTTGGCAATTCACAGACACAAAGGGAAATTCCCAAAAGGATAATCTAATAAACTAGCTAACTATGGTAGAAGTCATCAATCTGTGATTGTCTGGGGGGAATTATTAAACATGCACATTGCTTCAAATGAGCAGCCTGAACTTGATCTAACAACACACTATAGCGAGAATCTGTGTGGCACAGATGTTTCCAGCTGAGGAGAACTCACAGTGCTAACGTGTGCACATTCTCCTTTAGCTCTGCGCTCGTCTTGTTCTTCCTATGATCTCCTCTGAACTCTACTTTTAAGAATGGCTCCATTAGATGCACATAGAAACACTCACGCAGATTCAGAGTACTCACCATGGCGGTGTGAGGATGCGTGGCCGGAATGGGAGCTTGATACCCATTTGCTGTTGTCAGGGTAACCCCCGTTGTGCCGTAACCTATGATACAAGAAGATCCAGTTATTGCCACCGTTGTCATCATTGTTAATCATCATCTCTTTTCATATTAATGTTCAGCAGTGGGTGACCTTTTGGGCCTTTTGTCTTGTTTTTAAAGGAGTTTCATGAACCCCAACAGGATGGCATTATGTAATCCTGCAATTGTGAAAACATGAAAATCCTTCTGTCTTCCATCTGTAACTGTCCCCGTGAAAAGCTATTGACGCTAACATGCATCTGACCTGTAAATATGATGGTATGAGTAGCTATTCATCTGTCACTTAGTTAGTTAGTTATCGTAATTAAGAATTGTTGTTAATGCAACCAGAGCAACTGTGTCTGCATGACTCAACATAAAACCCTAATAACATAAGTCTCCACTGCACTCCCTAGCTGTAATTATTTTTATTTTTTATTTTGTTTATTGTCTTTGCTGCTCCATTGAGTTCCATTTTGAGATGTCAAGTTCATTTGATTCCATATCTCATTTTATCATCTGCAACCCACACTCACTGCAGCTGAAGTAATAACACCGCTGTTGGAATACAAAATATCAACATGAATCTGTCAAAACAGGTTCATACAGTATTGGACTGGCATACCACCGCCGATACTTCAGCTGCTGTATCACCACTGTCACTACTACTGCTACTACCCTACTACTGCCAGTGTCACAGTACTTAGCAGTACGCATAGTAGTAGTAGTATTAAAGGAAAGTACATTTACTCATGCAATACTGTACTTCAATTTACAGTAATTGAAGATTTGTAATTTGCTTCTGTATTACCATTTTATGCTACTATATGCTTCAGCGACATTTCATGGGCAAACATTGTAATTGTTTACTCCATTACGTTTATTTGAAAGCTATAGTTACTTTGCTGAAAGAGATTTTAAACACACAATGTAAAAGTTTTTAAACATTTGGATTAATCATTAAAATGCTGATGAAATCTTGATTGATGAGCAATAATTGTCCATTAATAATATTGCAGTATCCATAATATAACACTAAAAACAGGACATTCTGCTTAATAATGTCCTTTCACTTATAATAGGTATCTTTAAGTAGTATATTCACGTGTGTTATTGCTACTTTCAAATGATCTGAATACACATTACACCACTGGTGGAAGGTAGAAGTGTCAATATTTGCAATGGCATTAGTATTAGTAGAAGTATAGTGTCGTAGTAGCAGTATTAGTAGCATCAGCAGTGTATTAAAACTACTCCCAGAACACCATGAAAATGAGATGTCGTACATCAGGATCACTGTACATCTAGAAATTCACCTGTTTTTTTTACCTCAAAAAGCTCTCCACTACTGTCTTGTTACTTTAAATTGAACGTCCTATTGTATCGACATAAAGTTGAACTCACAAAAGTGAAACCACAAATCGTGAGGCCAAGAAGTAAGCTGTATTGTTCAACCCTGACTTTGATTACTGCTCTTCCTTTGAACTACATATAACAAAGATATGCTGCATGCTTACAGTGAGAGCACGTTTTGCGTGTGTGTGTGTGTGTGTGTGTGTGTGTGTGTGTGTGTGTGTGTGTGTGTGCATGCGAAAGGTTGTAATAACTATCTGCAGTCATGGCTTCTGTTAAAGAAACTAGGCTGTTATTGTGTAAAGATAAATCTATTAGTGCTTATTATCACAGAAAACACATCCATCCGATGCGCAGGAAGAGAGAGTGTGTGTGTGTGTGTGTGTGTGTTTGTGGGTCCTGCTTTCAGATGCTGGTTGTCATGACGTCTGTAACATAATCATCTATCACCTTGTATTATGTCCTCTGAGAGAAGTGTGCGTCATGTTTGTGTCGCTGCCCCTCTCCAGATCATGTGTGTGTGTGTGTGTGTGTGTGTTTTTTTTAAGCAGAAATAATAATAAAAGCAGCCGGTACATCATCCGGGACAGACTGCTACATGCAAAAGGAATCTGTATCTACCTCTGGTTTCAGAAGATGCTGCTGTCCTGAATAGTGTATTGTTTGTACACCATGTGTCATGTGGATGTTATCCTTGAACGTGTCCTTGGAACAAAGCTGTGGCCATACATGTCCATGCAGTGTGCTTTTGAATGAGTCTCACAGAGTACATGTGCAGTGTAGTCATCAGTGAAGTTAGATGAGCGAGCATGCAGTGAAATGATTTTTTTGCAATACCTAATATTGATACCAGGTGGGCGCCTCAGGGCTCCTGCAAAGCGGCATGGTGTATCTGGACCGATCCAGCTATCTATGGAGCTGTTTATCTGCACATCTCCCACTTTTCCGTCCTTGAGCACCAGCTGCCTCCCTAACCTGAAGTCCTTTCCCTCCTACACCCCTAAATCTTTGCAGTGTGTAAACTCATAAGACGCCACAGACACAGTATGAGTCCCAACAGGAATGTTACAGCGATATTAAAGCAATTTCTCATGAGCGGTGCCGAGTCATACTGAAAGAGAGCGATACAACTCTACACTGCATCCAAGTCCTTGTGTACAGCAAATCCTTTATTGTAGGTCTTAATATTTTGAGCAAGAGCAGACTGATTCCATGTCACAGTTTACCTTCTTTTGATAATTATCCTAACACACATCTCAGTATCAGGCTTCCATCTACATGGCCTTGCACAAGCAGAGTCGTTTCCCCATCAGAACACATTGTCATATCAATCTTATTGAATGACTTGAAATGTTATGCATTTCCAACAATGTTTTATTTAACTGGTTTTCAAGCTTATATTGCATGATGTGCTGTCTGAATATAGTAAAAGAAATAATGAAACTAATATTGTCAAAATATTCTCACGGTACACAGTGAATCAAAGCAGTACTTATGTAATGTTCAACTCTGAGTGGTGCTTTAGTTTTGCGTATTTGACACCTAAGTGTTTTTATCATAATGTGAATAAACTGTACAACAGACACACATTTGTGAGTTTGTGGTGCAGCTTTGAAAAACAGTGATTGATAACCCAAACCCGAATGTTTTTGTTTTGTCTTACGGACACTTTGGACAAAGTATAACCTGAATTCAAGTGTAAATGTATGTGTGTTTGTTAGTGGCAGTGGGTATTAAGACAGGTAGGGGTGCGGTAAGGACAGCTTGTGTTCTCTTTGTCAGCAGCCAATGAAAAAGTGAATGTTAGAGACAGATGGAAAGAACAACAAGCAAGAGACGGCAGGAGGGCACTGGAGAAACTCAGCTTTATTGACCAAAGATAGAGAGAGGATACAGACATCAGAGAGAGAGAGAGAGAGAGAGAGAGAGAGAGAGAGAGAGAGAGTTGTCATACCCATCGAAAGGGAAAGAAATAGAGAGAGAGAAGCGTGAACAATAGAAAATGGCTCCTTGTTTGTTTTAACAGTCCATACAACCGTGAGGGCAGGCAGACATGAAAAAGAGAGACCCCTACAGATTCAGAGGAGTACTGCAGGCGTGGCAGTGGGGCTGGTAGACTCAACTAGTCGGGTGTTCACGTACAGCTTCTTCCATTACATCCAAAACACGTGCACACAAACCCACACGGGCTCACTGCATTGTTCAGGCTCCATTAGCTAGATCTCAGCCGTACTCGTTTCTTCTTCTGTTTTGAGATTGTATTTCTATTGTGGATACAAACATGTTAAGTGCTTCTTTGCCTTGTTGCACATTGTGTGTGTGTGTTTGTGTGCATTACACCTTGGGGACACATTTTGAGAATACACTTTTCTGCATAGCCTCCTCAATCTTTAAATCCAAACAGGCATGCAAAAAATAGGTTTTTGGAAGATTTTGGGACACTGAGCGTGAGTGGGACGATGTTATCGATTGTCCCCCGACTACACAAGACTTGCAGTTTGCAGATGATCTTAATGAGCGACAATAACAGCGGTAAACTGCTCAGAAGAACCATCTATGTTTTGTTTTTTTCCCCCATAAGATCTGTTTTGGTAAATTCAAACCAAGAGAATAAACATGATGAAGAGGACATGTAAATTTGCTAGTATCTTTTTTTTGTTGTTGATAAATCTGATATTTTGCAGGTGAATTTCAACAATTAAAAAAGAAAAATTGTAATTACCTGTCTCAAACTAGTCAAATAGATGTTCATGTTTTACCTACATGTAAGCAATGGCTGCCTCGAGGGTGAAAATGTGCGTCATGCTTTGGAAAAATCGGATGGTTTGAGGTTAATATTTTACCATGCAAATCCAATAGTACGTTTATTTAAGATCCCGCCTCTGCTCAATGTTTAAAGCTCCTCGGATGCCTTCGTGGCCAAACCGCGACACGTCTGGGAATGGTAGCAGCCGCCAAGAGTTCAGAGAAGGTGGTGGTGGTCAGAAGAGGGGGACAGGTTGTGTGGGGTTAATTGTGAGGTTACAGACAGCAAAGCAGTGAAGCTAAGAGGATGAAAATATACAAACTGGCATTTGTGCACTCACACAGTCATCATATGGCATCGCAGGACATCAGAACGATGTACCCATAATATTCAGGTTTACCTCTAGATCTCTATATAGATGTGGAAAATAAAATCACTAAATAGAATATAGAGCATATTTACATTCTGTATCTACACAGGAAACTAGACCCTTGCAGGGCCCGGTGGTGGCCAATCACACAGCCAGCTGGACTGACTGACAGCAGCAGTGGCCAATCACACTGAAGCACAGGACCGCTCCGACAGGACAGCTTAGAGGTGGGATATAGCTGTGCACAGAGCCGTGTAAGGAGACGGCTGATTTACCCATAAACCTTTCAATGCTGGAGATGTGGCTTTTTGTTGCCAAGGAATATTGTGTCCGCCTTTCATTCCTTTTATCTGTATTATCAGAGTGAGTACACAGTGCATAGAAATATGTTCTTTACAAAATGTCCAAGGCCAGTAAAGCTGTCGAGAGAGAAAGAAAGAAAAAGTACCGCACTCTGAAAAAAGAGGCTGTTGAGGCTCTTCAGGTTAGGTAAGCAAAGTGTTAGTTGTCATTCTCCCCCCTGTTTTGTTTTTTCACGATGTGAATGAACCCAGGATGGATTTGAGCCAAGGACATTTCGGCCCGTGAAGCACACCTGAGCCACACAAACAACATCAAATCACATTATTAGAATCTGAAGGGCCTCTCTAACCTCTTTTGTAAATGTGCGGACATCTTCTTCGATCACACATCTGGCCCATATAGCTTTATTGATACTCACTCCAACAACAGGTATTTCTTCTGTAAAGTCGTTAACTCTCCGAAAATCAATTCACCAGATGCCTATTCAGCATCTTCATCGTCTCTATTCCATGTAACATCAAAGACATTTGAAATGAAGCAAAAATCCTTCCGGAGCATCCGTCATTATTCAATGGAGTGAGGACGATTACTGCTTCTCAGGGCTTTACTAAAAAATAAACAGCCAAGTAAATGACCAAGAGTGTAATATATAGGATGTTATAATGGCACCCAGGCCACATTATTTGCAGCACCCTTGTAAACGAGGGCCTGGTTGGTGACTACAGCATGAGCTGGCAGTGTTCTCAGTCTCTTTGAATTGGAAAGAGTATAATGGATCTCTGGTGGCCATCTGCAGTGACAAAGGGAATTTAATGGACAAAAAGATATACATGAATCGGACATAATCTTTCTCGAAAAGCTCATTTGAGCACAGCTCCCCATACATTCTTTTTGTAATATGGTAGTGCTCGTGAATATTCATTACGCAAATATTTGTGCTCTGCTGTTAGTGGCAGTAACCCATGTTTGTTTTCATAGGTGGAAAGACGTGTTCCTTCGCTGCCAGTGTACTCATTAAGCTGCCGTTTGCTTCCTGTGCTCCACGGCCTTTAGACACACCGGACATGTTGGCTGTAAAGATGCTACTGGCGGCCAAAAGGTGTTCCACTGCTTCTCACTGGCTGTCTGAGCTAGGAATTACTAAAATAGGAGGAAATGGCCTCAGCAGTGGAATAGCTGGAGTAAGTGGACAAAATGACGGAGAGAGAGAGAGAGAGAGAGAGAGAGAGAGAGAGAGAGAAAGTCCTGTTACTATTAACTACAATGTAAAAAAAAAAAAAAACTCAGTTTCACACGGAAACAGCCGTCCCAACAATTCAATGGTCTTTTAAATAAAAAATAAAAAAAGTTCAGATCACAACAGCAAACTGAAATAAAAGCTTAATAGCAACTTCTAATTATCTCTAATTGTTTTGTTAGGACTACCAATGTGGAAGAATGAAGAGGCACATGAAGAAACCAAGGCAACAAGTATCCTCCTCTCCACCCTGGTCAGGGAGAGTCGGTACAAGGAAGTGAAGGGGGGGGGTTGAGTTTGTAGGTTGGGTGTGCGGTTGTTTGTGTGCGTCTGTGTGTGATTGGAGACAACAGGAGAGAATCCGTCGAGAGAAAAGGAAGTGACTGAATTGAGAGATTATAAAATTACTGAGATTGTGTCTGTCTTTTTGATTGTTTTATAAACTGGCTTATTAAAGGCGATGATCTGGCTGATTGTCCAAACAAACATACGGTTTGGTTAGACAGCATGGCTCTTATTGACCACTGAGTAGTTTTATATATTACCTGGTTTAACACATTTCACCATCTGTATGTCTCACCATTAATATAGCAGCGTAATAATAGCTACATTCCAGTGTAATTTGAAGTGATGAAATAAACTGTGTTGTCTGAGGAGAGCCTCCATGTTGCCAGAGAGAGTAACGAAACAGCAGAGATGTAGAGGTCACAACGGAACGGAGTAAAACGTCAGAGGTCAGTCAAGAGTGTGTGTGCGTGCATGTGTGTGCCAGCCGATCAGAGTCCAGAGGAGGAGGAGAAAGGCGGGGCTTCTGTTAGTAGCCATCCAGAGACAGAGGAGAAGAGAGGGGTGTTGTGGGTAATAATAAAAGGGTGGAAGAGGGAGAAGATTCAGTCACATGAGGATGCAGCACTCGCAGCGTTTCCTCTTGTCTGTACCTGTGGCGGGGGTGAGGCCGGGCGGGGGGGCCGTGTTGGCGTCGGGATTGGCGGGGGGCGAGGAGGTGCTGTCTGGCTCGCGGCCGTCGGATGACAGTTCCGTGCTGACGGCCTCGGACGTGGCCGGCCGCCCCGACACCAGGTCGGCCGCCGTGCCGTCGATGATGGATAGGTCAGTGACCGTCTTCTCCCTCAGCGACTTCTCGTCGTCTTCGTCGATCAGGACCACCTCGGCCTTCACGGCGCCGTCGAACCCGCTCATGTCCTCAACGTCCTGGTAGCCGAGGAACACCATGGTGATCGGGTGCTCCGCGCTGGCCTGCGGCGGGGAGTTGAGCTCGGCGCCCGGGTGGGCTGAGGAGCCGGGCTGGGTCGTGATGGGAGCAGACGGGGGCATCATGCCAAGACGGGTCTCCCTTTGGAGGGTGACCTTGGCTGGTGGGCTTGAGGGAACGGATGGCGGGGCGCAGGAGGGCGGAGACAGATCGTCGTCTGCTTTGGGGACGTAAGCCTGCGGGGCGGCCGGGGTCACCGTCACCTGACCCTTGCTGCCATCTCCTGCTTGCACGGCAGGTTTGGCAGCTCGCTGGATGAGCTGCTCGACCTGCGCGGAGCTCCAGCCGTTCTCCATGGTGCTGGTGGACACGCCCCCAGAGGAAGTGACCTCGTAGACCACTTTTCGGCCATCGTCGTAGACTTTGACGCCGCGCGACGCCGCATCCAGCGGGCTCACCCGGTTGGATGACAGGACGCGCTGCTCGCCGGTCTGCGGGTCATGCTGCACGTTGATCTCCATGGCAAACAGTGCTGTTAGGAGGGGAGACAGGGAGGAGGGAGGGGGAGGGGGGGGGTTTAGTAAAAAGGTGAAGGGGTGGGGAGGAACCAGTGGAGGAGGTGGGGGGAGGGTGTTGGGAGGAAAAAGTGGAGGGAGTGAAGCATGAGGATGGGGACACAGTGTTCTCTGATGAGCTGATATCTGCAACTGCTAAATAAGTTTCTTCTTCAAACTGCTGTATGTGTAATTAGTAAAACACCAAAGGTTACCTAAACTTTATCCTTTTCGAGAAGCAAACAGATGTAGGTGAGTGAACACAAAATGAAAAAAAAATAACTTTCCCTAAGTGAAGACAGATATACTGTAGATGGGACTATCTGTAGCCAACTACAGGTATTTTGTGCGAATAAGTAACTATTAAATATCTTGCTAGTTATATGAGTGACAGCTACTGTATGGTAATCACCTTCACTCTCGACAAAGGAAACATTTGCTTCTGCAGTAATTCACTTCATCTTGCAGTAAAACATATTAAGACGTTTAATTCTGTTCTTAAACTTGTCTTTTGATGTTGAAGTTTTATCTTACGTAATGCAGATAAGTGGTAAGAACAATGTCATCACACTGCCCCCAAAGCTGAGCTTTTATTTTGTACGGCTATTCTCCACCGCAAAGTCAGCACCACTGAATACAATGAAACAACCATGGAAGATAATGAACTCAACAGATTTCCATTTACAATCAAAACGTTCGTTTTTTTCTCCCTTTAAACCCACTAGGACCAAAACTAAAGCTAATAATGAATAACCTATAGTGCATTAGTATAGCAAAGTAATACTAAAAACTAGTCAAAGTCAACAAAAAATGTATACTAAAACTAATTTCGAGACTAAAATTAATGTAAAAAAAGTATTGTATTTGATTCTAAAGTCTGAGTTGTTTTCAAAATATATAAAGTTATTATTATACCAACATGGAGACAGCACACATTCTCCAAAGTAAAATAAAATGATTGAACTAGAGCCTGAGTCCATATGCTTTTCAGTATACAGAATGTGGACACACACTGATTAAGTGTGTGTCGTTATGAGTTCATGACTCTGTTGGCTGCATATCCTTTACGTTAAAAGTCCAAATGAGATTTGACGCAATTTGTGGGAACGTGCGAGTATCCGTGCCCGTCCACCCTCCATGTGCGTGTGAGTTTGTCCTGGTTATAATCCAACTTGGCTGCGGCCCAAAATCTTCCAGTCCTCCCTTCCTCCCTTCCTCCCTCCCTCCCTCCCTCCCTCCCTCTCTCTTCTCTTGTCTTCCCTCCCTCTATCTTACCAGGTCTTGGTATGGCAGGTGGGCCAGTCCTGGGCTGCGTGGCCAGGACGACGTGGTCAGGATCCGTGCAGTCCGAGAGCGGGGCGGACATGCAGCCGGTGGCAGCTAGTGAGCAGGAGCAACGGGGGGGAAATGACACATGATCAGGTCGCGTTAGAGGCCGTGAGGGAGAGCCACAAACACACACACACCTCAGTGATGTGTAACCACACCCCGACACAAACACACACACACACACACAAACGTATGTACAGCCCAGCCCCTCTCCGTTTCTGTGTCCACGGCAACTCTAGCACCTCTGAGGTTCAGTGCTTATGCAGCAGAAGCGTGTGTTTGTGTGTGTACGTATGTGTGTGTGTGTGTGTGTGTGATTGCAGGGACAAAGCTTTAGGGGCTTTACTGGGATGAATAGGAGGGATAAAGCCAGCGACTGCAGGCTGCAGAGTCATGGCCTTGTGTGTGTATGTGTGTGTGTGGGGGCTTCAATAGTCTCGCTGAGCCGTGTTCTGTGTGAGTATGTGTGTGCCCTTTTTTGGTGCATGTGTGTGTTGGTGTGCAGGGATATGTATTTCTATGGGAGAGTCCGTGGGTATGGCTGAGTGTGTGTTTGGGGGTTCAGGAGCGCGCTCTGGCCTGCATCCCTCCTGCCTCAGCGAGACTATTATTCACACACACACACACACACACACACACACACACACACACACACACAGAAAGAGAGGGACCCCACTGCTCGGAAACAACAATAACTCAGCGGAGGACATCGTCCTAAAGTGGTGTGTTTGTGCGTTTTCATTGTGTGTGTTTAGTGTATGTGTGTGTCATACCTCTATCGTGGGTCATCAGACTCTGAAAGACAGACAGAAAAAAATCCATATGAGCCAAAGCAGAGGGATATTTTTCTTTTTGGTATAGTTTAGGACAAATAATCATGATTGAAGACTTTATGCAAACAAAAACTATTTTTCATACAGTATAGCGTACAGAATATATTAAATAATGACATGATGACAGAGCTTTGTTTGTTGGAAAGCCTTTAAGAGCCAACATGAATTGTCTTTTCTTGTTTTCCACTATCATCCAATTATATTTGCTCAAGGATTTAGATAATAATGCTAGATTGTATACAGTATTCACCATACTTCAAAAACAACCAGCTACGTTTGAAAAGCACATTTCAGTGAGACCACTTCTTCAGTGCTGCCCCCTTCAGCTATTGCATCAGGTCGAGTGCCAAGTTATCAGTGTTTTACAATGCAATTAAAGAGTAACTGCTCTGTTTCGTAAACACAACATTCATTCTTTCATCTCATTTATAGCTAGCTTGTGCTTTTAATTAGCAGCCAGGTCTATAAAACCCTCCATGCCATTTTCACTGCTTTTCATTTGCTCTAGCAAAAAACTAAAACAATGAATGCGAGAAAAAAACAAAAACAATCAAGAAACTGATGACAAGAGTTGAAAAACTCCCATAAGGAAGGATGGTTGCACAGCTCTAACGTCAGTAGCAACAAGTTAGAGCGGAAGGATTTTAGTATTAGCGCATGTTTTTTTTCTTCCAAAAGCCACCAACTTCTAACTGTAGAAGCACCCAAAAAGTTCACAAAAGGTTCTCAAAGGTCCATGTTCTTCACACCTTCTGCAGGTCTTCTATCGAGATCTCCGTCTCTTTCAGACGCTCCCGTAGAACCTGCTCTTTGGCGGATATCTTAGACTCCTCATCCTCCAGAGTGCTGATCTCAAACTCCAGCCTGCAAGCACAAAGAAATGCAGGAGTTAGTTGCCACACTCTTGAAGTCAAGTTTTTGGAGTTTTCAAAAGATCTTCGTAAGAGGACATAGATTGCTTCCCAATAATTATCTCATTGCATTTAGATTTAGTAATTAGAGACACCAACGGTTAGCTAGTCTGAAAACCAGCTGCTAATTTGTATATCTCAAAATGCTAATGTCTTTCAATAATTACAACGCAGCATGCCTCAACCTATTTCTCCTTCACTGTAGGATGTGTGCATTTACACTGGACTGTTCACAATAACATCTGATTAAAATGTGTCATTGTGTTTGGTCTGTTAGACGCTTAAATCCTGATATGAGCTGAGTGGGATTTCGAGCAGTCAGCTCAATTTTGCACCAGTACGAAAGATACAATAAGTCCTAGGTATGTCCATACAACCAGTTTCTGTTTTTTCTTCTTTTCTGGACCATTCCTAACACACACACACACACACACACACACACACACACACACACACACACACACACACACACACACGCACACACGCACGCACGCACGCACGCACGCACGCGTGGGCATTCAAGACATGGATGTAGCAACAATACGAGGAAGCAGTCAGGGAGGAGGACCGGGGGTTGCTTCCTCACTCACTGCCAGCACTCACAATACTTCAGAGTGCACTCCTCTGGGACAAGAGGAATTTGTGCGTCAGTGTGTCTGTGAGCATGTGTGAGACATAAAGATATTAAGGGTTCATAACAAGGCTGCAAACAGTCAATCTTCCCACCGTAACGCAGAATCCATAAGACTCACTCGTGACTGGACCGTTGGAGAGGCCGTTTATCTGAAGCAGCTCGGAGGAATACACATGTGTAGGCTGTCAGCGCCTCTGGGCTAAGTTCAACTGTGTTGAGTTTTCTAAATCTCAACAGTGAACAGGGGGATGTTTCTTAGAACCGTTGGTACTCACAGAATCAAAGATTGTGTTTAATGTTCCTTTTCTGGCGCCTTGGCTCCGATCGTTGAGGTTTAACTAAGCAAATTAACAATTTGAATTGAACTATTGTAAATTTAAACATGCTCCCATTTCTTGCACTCTGTTTATTGTGTAATGTTACGCACTACCGGCAAATGCCTTGTATGTGAAAACATACACTACCGTTCAAAAGTTTGGTGTCACCCAGACAAATTTTCAGTTTCTTCGCAATTTCTCGCATGGAATAGCCTTCATTTCTAAGAACAAGAATAGACTGGCGAGTTTCACATGGAAGTTCTCTTTTTCTGGCCATTTTGAGAGTATAATCGAACCCACAAATGTGATGCGACAGATACTCAACTAGCTCAAAGGAAGGCAAGTTGTAAAGCTTCTCTCACCAGCATACCTGTTTTAAGTTGTGCTAACATAATTGCACAAGGGTTTTCACCTAGAATAGTCATTTACCACATTAACAATGTATAGTGTATTTCTGATTAACTTAATGTTATCTTCATTGAAAAAAATAGTGCTTTTCTTTGAAAAATAATGTCATTTCTAAGTGACCCCAAACTTTTGAACGGAATTGTACGTGGCAATTAATGGTTTCTGATTCTGATTCTGAAGACGCACAGTCTGCACTCGTCACTTTTCACCCAAATGTGCCTACGGTGTATCAGCTACTCTTGATGGGCAGGTGGAACCTTAGCCCCTCCCATCAGTGTATGAATGGGTGTGAATGGGTGAATGATGATAAGTAGTGTGAAAGCGCTTTGAGTGTTCAGAAGACTAGAAAAGCGCTACACAAGTACAGGTCCATACTCTACTTCATCTTCAGCCGTGTGCCGTCAGCTACCTGAAAACTGTGCTGTGTCACTAGTAATACAGTTTTTTAAAGCTTTGATGGCTCTAATTCTTAAAGATCTCCTTTGTACGAGATGCCTGGGTGCAGTAGAGCAGTACGCCTGCACGCAGCAGAAGCTGTGGTGTATGGGTTGCTCTGCGGTACGGAAAAAAGCTTTTGTTGGCTGCATCTGTCACACCGATCTGTCATTTGTCCTCGTTGAATGTTATCACGCGCATTGCTTTCAACGATGACATCTTGTTCGCATCGGAGGACTGAACAAAAGAAGAGCAGATTTCTTATCGTAAAATTGGCCCTGTGTAACTGTGCCCTCGAGCCATTGTCTGGATTAGAATAATCAGCCCAGTTCAGGGTCGTTCAGTTTTACTTTATCACACGATCTATGCATTCACAAAAACTGTGTATTGTCTCTTAACGTAACAAATATAGCAACATGCACGGAAGCTAATTCAACAACTGTTAATTCTGAAGAGAGCCAGCTTCTTTCCAGACTGTACTGTCCGTTATCATTGGGGTTATTATACCAAGTAGTGTAGAAACGTCTCCAGTCAGCGATATCTGCGTTTCACCCTTTTTGTACCTAGAATCCCTGATGACTAAACGATGAAATAATTACTGTTTGTATGAGGATTGTAGGAAGCGTGAAGGTGGAAGTAACTTGTTTCAACCATGACTACATGATACGACTACTGTCAGCCATCTCTTTTCTATTCTTGAGTACCTTTTAAGTATTTTCTCCAACTTGATATCTGAGTGTATTTTGAGTGTGGCTTGTAGGAGTCTTGACAGGAGTGGGACAGTGGTTATTTATAAATACAGTAATGCAGGACTGTACATACTGTCAACTCTAGCCTTGCTGGTATTTTAAACAATGCCCCGACCTTGTAATTGAGTTGCAAGGACACCGCAATGTGAAGCAGATCACGGAAATACTTGACATATATTTGTATACTGATCCAGATAATAATATCTGTTTTATCCTTTCAAAAATATGAAGCTGTACATAAAAGCTGATAACGTCTGGAATCATAAGGTGCTCTTCTTTACTTATTGTGAGAAGCTAGTTCATCTCCAACTCACTCAGAATGGTCAGACACCAGTGTGCCTTCATACAGGAAAATCAATCTGTCCTGCATTTCATATGCATGTATACAGGCGGTGGGGTCAGACTATCCCACTTTACAGATGTTGCACTGGCAAATAGGATGGAGGAGGAGCAAAACATTCTCTCCCAACTTCATTAAGACAAACTAACCCGCCATCTTGAAAGCCAATCACAAAAACTCAACCAAAAACACCCTGCTGGAAAGTGAACATGAACAGTTTCCGTAACACACAAAACGGGTCGCCGTGGGAAAATGCCCCACGTCTTGTTTCACCCTCATATCTTTTCCCCCTGCAGCAGATGTCTGGACCCCGTCGCCTCTCATGTGGCTACTCTTCCCCGCTCCCCGCTCTCTCATTTCCTTTCTCCCCCCCTTTCTTGGGGTTGGTGGGGAAATGGGTTTTACTTCTGCATCCTGTAAGCTGCATGAGGTTATGCCAAAATGGGCAAGAATGTGACCGGAGGAAGACGCAGGTCTCTAATCCTGTTACATCACTGCTACTTCATGTACTGCATTGTAAAGGCGCGTCCTACAAGACTCGTTTTAGAAATGTTCACAGACGGGCCATTCGTAATAAATCGTCTGATCATAAATACATATTTGATCTCATCGAAATCCTCTCTGTGAGCATGACCTGTCACAGCTGATGAACACACATTCTGTTACACACCCTTTGCAGGGGTGCAAACTGTGTCTGATACCTCCTGAGTTTTTCCACCGTAGAACTTATTGAGTAGGTGAGAGAGAAGGTCGAAAGGATGTGTCAACCCCTCATGTGGTCTTCATCTTATGTGAAGAGCAAAGAGAAACATACTGGCCCTCCCCAGGTTTGTGTCTGGCGCCCTCTAGTGATGAAACCTCAAAATGACCGGAACCGGGAACACAGAGGAGAAGACCTACACATGATCGATGGCTTGTTTCTGACCCTTTCCTATACAACATAGAACCGTATTAGGAGTGGAATCCTCTGGAGGGACAACACACGACTAGCTGCCCTACCCGTCACTAGATGCCACCTCACTGTCTATGCTTGCTTTAATTCCTCATATAGTCCAGCACCTTTTTCAGAGCATGCAGTAAGTACATTGTTACATCATGAAATACTATACAGTATTAACAGCTATGTATATAAAACACCTTATCGACCTGAAATGTCTCAGATTATCTGTATTGCAGAATGGGCTATGTTGTGTGTGTGTGTGTGTGTGTGTGTGTGTGTGTGTGTGTGTGTGTGTGTGTGTGTGTGTGTGTGTGCGAGAGAGTTCGGGCCATGACCTCATACTGTCCCTCATCACCCTCCACTTCCTCTCCTTACACCTGGCCTTTACTATCTTCTGTGGCAATGCAGAAAGAGACCAGTGACGTCACCGTCCCACCCTGTCGACCAACTGCAGGCTTGTTTCCATGGATACGCCCGAGGGAGGGGGGGCAACCACTTTCCACATCATACAGAAAGAGGAAAAGACATCTGGTCTCATGCGCGCGTGCACAGAGACAGAACAAGAGAGGAAGTCTAACCACGTTGTGTTTTTATACATGATACTGTGTGTGTGTGTGTGTGTGTGTGTGTGTGTGTGTGTGTGTGTGTGTGTGTGTGTGTGTGTGTGTGTGTGTGTGTGTGTGAGATAGGAGCTTTCTAGGTACAGCTCTGCTGGAGTTTTGCTTGAGCACTTTCAAGACGCGAAGCAGCTTGGGCGATGAACACATCCGATTGGCTGAGGGAGAGCTCAGTGGGCGGAGTCAAGGAGCCATAGTTTATCCAAGCAGTCCATGAAGGCAAGTAGAAGAAGTTTAAATCTATATAAGGCAGTTCAATCAACTCCCTCTTTCTCAGCATCAGGGTGCAAAATATGACAAATGCATCCTCTGATGTCGCTCATTTTTCATCAGTTCTTGAAGCTGAACAACAAAAAATCAACACTGATGCAACTCCATTATTTGCCTCCTTACAAAAGTGTCTGTTTTACATCCCAAGTTTTGCTGAACAAAAACACAACATTACTACACACCAGTCAAAGCCAGTGATGGAAAACCTCATTATGTACCTGCATCTGTGCTGAACCGTCCTCTAATTATTACAGTCTAATACACACGGGCACGACGACGCAGGTGGAGATTTATAATACGCTGTCATATACTAGTCTGCTCTAAACTTACTAAAGAACTCTAAAGAAGTTATCATTGCAGTACAGAAGTAGACGGGCCATGACTTAATATGCATACAATTTAATAGTTCCTAAGCCATACGTAAGATATGATACATGTCACATAAATGCTGAAGTCCTATATTTAAGTGCAGAGGAGTATAATGGCAGCACTTACAAACTATGCTAAGTAATGCTTTGTTATATCTTACCCCTTATTATGTGCACTTATACAGCTAAGGCATCACTTCTAGGGCTGAATAACTGTAAACCACTTTCTGCTGTCTTTGAGTCCCAGTTCAGTCCTGGCGAGACTCTCATGATGAAGCAAAAGTATACGCGTTACACTATTTGTAATTTCTTTCTTCGCTTTATGATTTATCTGTCTATCATTTGCTTTTCTGCTTATCGCTTAATAGTTTAGTCTATGAAAAGTCGACGACATGGCAGTCATGAACCCAAAGCTATTCAATTTACAAGGATATGAAACAGATCAAAAGTGTATATTCACATTAGAATAAAAAGACAGTGAAGGAGCACCTTTATTCCTCTATATACAAAACCCATTCTGCTTGACAAGATCAGTTTTGACAACAGGATATATACATAATGTTGTTTTTTGGTGATGCTGAGAGCTAAAAAAGAAACAAGGAGGCTGTGTTGGATCTGATGTTATCTGCAGCAGACATCTTGTGCTCTTCACTTCCAGTCCATCCTGTCATGGTGTCTCGGTCTGTCCTACGCCTCATTTGGTGTGGCGTGTGGCGTGTACTCTGAAGTCCTTTTTTTTCCCGGTACAATTTATATGTGTCTTCAGTTTGTTTTCACTGCAGTTACTTTCAGCTCGAGCTAAAATGGTTGATAAGCTCAGAAATGAAAACTGCCTCAAACTTTTTTTCTTTCTCCCCTGGTCAGATAAAAAAACTATGTGCTCTCGCACTGCCACTGTGAAGAAAAAAACAAATATTCTTAGAACGTTATGTAGCACGATACAGGGCACTTCAACGAGTTTGTTGCAATAAATATAGCTTGCTGTTGCCAGAGTGCATGCTGGACCTCATGTATCCTTCTCTACAAACTAAGCAGAGGTTCTCTCATCTGGGAACCGATTGATTAGATGAAACTCTATTAATCTCCACTAGAGAAACAAAGGTCATTGCAGCAGCAGCATTTAGCAGGGAAATTAAGATTAATTGTCTCGGCACAGGGAAGCACTCGGTAAACAGGACCACACAGTTGCAGCGGCCTTCTTTTTTTTTGGTGCAAAACCTAATTGAATCCTCCTCAAATACAAACTTGAATGTCTGAAATGATCCCACATTTTCGGAAAAAGGAGGAAACAAAACGTTCGCTGTGGCTGCGGCAAAGGGCACAATGATCTGCACGAAGTCGTCTTCGCTAAACACGAGACGAACAATAATCCAAAAGTAGCTCGGTGTGGGTACGGGTCGGGTCAGTGCCACATTGTCAGAGTGCCTTTTTTTTGTTGGTACGTAGCCTGTCCATGTAATGATAGGGACATCTTGAAAAACTACCGCTGCTGCTGCCGCCACGCTTTCTCTCATCCAGTCTCTTGATGGCCGCTTGCTCTCCGGGCCCTGCGAGGTCACAAGGAAGAGTGCCTGCACACAACGGCTGCTATTTTTTCAGCGCTTTTTGTGCATTCTCTGAAGTTGGGTTACAACATGGGGGAACTACCTCACAAACTGCCTTTATTTTCAAATATATATATATTTTGTTCTCCCTCTGTACTCCCAGGACTCAACGGCCTTAGGTATATGTGGGAAAAAGAAGTTCAAAGATTTCACTGTTCTCCTCTTTTCCCCCGTCACTTTATGCAATTTCCAGTTTAAAGTCAACAGCAGGCAGCAGTTACTGTAAAAAAAAAAAAAAAAACACACCACACAGAGACACTGCTGTTGTCCTTGTGTCTTTGTTTTTTAGATGTTTTTCAGGGTTGCATTATCATATAATCTGAATGGATGCTTGTTTCTTTTTTGTGTTGTGCATCTTTTCAGTGCGGTTGTTCTCCATGGACAGATACAGATGTTCCCCCTCTTTCTTTCACTCGTGCTTGTGTGTCCTCCTCCAGTGCATAAAAGAGCTGCCTCCTCGTCTTTGTCACTTTCTGTCATTAAAATGTCCACCAGCGCATGTGTTAGTAGTCTAGCAGCCATAAAATTGGGAAGGACAAGACGTCTAGGCTTCTGTGCTTTTAGTCACCAGACAGAGGAATCTGTTTCAGAAGTGTTTATAGGTGGAGGGTGGTGGAGTTTATTTTACTGGGAATCCAGGTTTACACATGATTATGGTTTAAAGCCTCAGTTAATAATCTTTCAGCAAGGACGCTAACGGGATTGTGACAAAGAAAAGTTTGGATCTTTTGTACTGAACAAAACCCACATGGCAGACCACATCTGATGGTGAAGCATGAATCACGCTTTAGTCTATCTCTCTCTCTCACACACACACACACACACACACACACACACACACACACACACACACACACACACACACACACACACACACACACACACAATGTGTCCACCACTGCCCCTATCAGTATTGGAAAGTATCTGGTTGCCTTGGTTGTGGGATATTCTGGGATGGTGTCCCACAGAGTGTAAATATAGATGGCACACCCTCTGCCAGACACACACACACACACAGGCATGAGGTGTCTATCAGTGTTTTCCTGTTCAAAACATCTAAACAGAAATATCAACCACCTTCAAAACGCGACACAACCAAATTCATATATATTTTTTGTCTTTAGTCTTTTCATTTAGACAGTTTTCCCTTTATTTGTGTAAAACTGTTTTGTCCAAAGGTTTCATGGTTTGGGATTTGTGTGACTGAAGGCACTCCTTAGACTCCCACACATGTGCTCTGTGACTTTGTGTCGCCCACTGGAGAAGACCGTTTCCTGAAAGCCTTGAGAATTTAATCCCAGACAGCTGAGCTCCACTTAAAGCAATTTTCAGGACACATCTGAGACCCTGGTTTACAATGGCAATTGCCTGAGATTGGCTTTGGCTGCATTGCTTGATGTATAAACATGCAAGAAAAAGGCCAGGTTAACGGATCCTTGCTACACTTTAGGTCTGTGGAGAATATGAACTAGAACACACACACACACACACACACACACACACACACACACACACACACACACACACACATGGAAAGTGAGGCATTTGCTAGTCAATGATGGATGGTTTCGTGGTTGTGCATACTGAAGCTTTAGTTTCATGTGGTATCGTTCTACTTTTACTTTTTAGTTTGACTTGACTTGGTTTTCTGCTGCCTGTCTCTAAATGGGTACACAGAATTCGGCGACTCTCTGTTCGCTCTTTAAAAAAAAGAAGTGAAACCGCACCAAAAAACACATGATGGCGTAGCAATGCAGTCATCTTTGTGGTTTTAATTGCTTTTGTAAGTCGTCAAAACCGCAAACTACCATATCGCTCCTTTGAAAAAAGACCACCAGACAGCAAGTCTATTCAGCTGCAGCTGAATGAAGTGATTCACGCGAAGCAGACCCACAATCACAACTGTACTTTGGGCCACAATGCTCCTTCTTTGACCATTCACTGCCACCCTGTTTACTGCGGACGCCAACGCTCTCCCGGTGTTCGTTGGCGACGTATGATGTTGATGTTATTTCCCGGAGCTGGTGATAAGCTACAGTAGCTGCTGGCTGACAGACACGCTTTCATCCTGAGATTTGATAGCTGAGGAGGTTGAGCGTGAGCCGGATGCCAAATTGACCCCACGAGCCTCTCCGCAAGACTAATTTTACCGCTTTTGATCTCCATTGCTTGAATGTATGAAGTATGAAATAATGAATCTGCATTGCGTGCTGGCGGATTGACTCCCTCTGCTTAAAACTGACAGAAGTCTGCCTTCCTCTCCTCGCCACGATACTCTGTGTCACATTTTCCTCCACTCTTGGCTGCTCTAGGCTGTGCTCTTGCTCTTTGTCTTGCCAAGCACACACAAGGGAATAATGGCTTTTCCTCTTCACTTTTAATATCTCGGGAATATCATGAGCTTTCAACGGCGTTCTTGTCCGTGCATACGCTATTACGCAAAGTCAGCACATGAATACATGGCGATAGGCAAACAAACAGAAATACTGTTGATTAAATGTCAGAAATAGTTTGGTCCTTGTGCCCACGGGAAACTATGCTCCACAAATAGCCACCAGTCCACCAGAGAGAGTGCCGGCATGGTGTACTTTCATTTCATTGCACATTTCCTCGTGCCTATTCATCACTTTGGAATAAATCTAATTAATTTTCTTTCTTTATCGTATACTGCTTGTGGACGGCTCCTAAATATATATTTTTTAAATATACAAAAGCCCTCAAAATGCTTGTCCTCTCTCAGAGATGACAAAGTGCAGCACTGCCAAAATGTCACACCCAGCAAATGGAGAACACTCACAGCCGAGTACAAAAAGCGAGGACGACGAGAGCTGGCTGGAACTGTTTTTCAGAGCAACGGTGATCTCATGCCCCGACTTCATGAGGGAACGAGAAACGACTAACCTGCAGCAATGCTTGATGGGAATCAGGAAGCTCCTCCCAGAGACACAAACGCAGGAAGTGCCCACGGAATCACATCACTCTCTTTTTTTTTTTCCAACATTCTCAATATCCTCTGTCTTCCTCTGGCAATAACGCCCTGCTTTCACTTGTATCTTTCTGTCTATCGATTCCAGCTTTCCTTCTCTGTCTTCTTTCCTTGTCAACTTTGTTTGTGTCTGTTTTTAGAGACGACGAGTATGCGTGCAGTATCTCTTGGTGTTTGTTTTCACACCGGTACACGAGGAAAAAGTAGATTTAGCTCTAAGGTTACAGAGCTGCTAGATTCCAGAGCTGCTCTGCAGAATCATCCCACACCTCCAATACTTCTCCCATTATTAGTGTGTGTGTGTGTGTGTGTGTGTTCTCAGTGTGTTTTGTTTGAGCCACATCTAGTCGTACAAAATTAGAGCTCTATTGGGACTCTGGTTTGACGCTTCAAATATGGCCGATGTAATTTAATCAGAATCAGAATCAGAAACCGTTTATCTGCCAGGAATATTTACACAAATGAGGATTTTTTTTAGGCGGAAGGTGCATACATTAGACAAAACGTGCTATTGTTCACGTCCTCTGTGTTTGATATAGTGATGAAGTTGTCTTGTGTCATTTGTAGCATAACATGTGGTGCACGCTGTATGCTATTGATGTAGTCATATATTATTTTAGTATTTCCAATTTGGACTATGTGGATAGGATGTAAAAAAAACCATCTGTGCCAGGTGTTAACTATAACAGTGACAAGACTACATATTGCTGGAGGGGGAAGCAGATGTACGACAGTAACAAAAACAGATGTGTCCGTCAGACCAGATCGGCAATGCCAGAATTCTCCTGAAACCCAACCAAAGCCCAGAAGACGTGTCACTGTGGTGTCCGTTAGTGTACCTGTGTATTATGTCTTCCAGCTTCTTCCCTTGTTCTTCATCCTGCTCCAGCTGTTTCCGCCGCACCTCCTCTTTCTCCACTCCGATTCCCTGGAGGAGCCATCGCTCACGCGTGGCTCTGGACTGGGGAGGGAACAGAGACACATGTTACATGATGTTACATACCAGAGCAGCCATGTCCTTCAGCCGGACCGTTACACTTACAGTTGCTGCTACGGATCTATAGCAACACCACAACGCTCTCCAAATAGCACTTCTTCCCTAGCCTGGTTGTGACATCATTAACAGCCAGCGGGGCCTCCGTTATGGAAGCTAATTTGTGAGATGACTGCCAAGCACAGCTACGTTTGAATAAAGAAACAAACACGCAGTCCCACACATGCACACAGTTCACATAACAACAGATTTTCTCTAAACTCAGCTCTTTCTCACAGGAAAACACTCTTTGCTGAACGTGAGGCACCGGGCCAAGAGAACTGCAGTTATCGGTGATACACTGCTAGTTTTCTTTAAATACACTGAAGTATTTGGCGGCATCGCGGCGCATTAAACGCGGAGGTGAAAGCCTCAGTCGTCTCATCACACGGGGTTTAGTGCTCGTCTTTAATGTCTTGAAGATGAATGCCAGAGCAGCGTGTTTATGTATCTAATGTCTCGTCTCCTGTCTGGAGCTCTGTTTTGTTACCACAACAGAGCCGAGTGGGAACACTTAGCTTCACCTTTGGCTGTTTGCTGTCAAACTGTTGCTTGGCTCGAGACCTTTAGATCTGACAATTAGCAGTACGCGCACACACACACACACACTGACACACACCACGGAAATGATTCCAAAGCATTTCACCACTTGCTGTCAGAATGTGGAAGCTTGGCCGTTTGTTTGTGTGTTTGTTTGTGTGAGTGTGGCTGCTACACACCTACACAGCCAAGCGAACCTCACAGAGATCTTGTTTAGCACTCATTTTGAGTTGTCAGTCAGGCACATTTTTGAAAGAGACTCAAGTTGCACAACTAGACTGAATGGGCGTGCTTCTTCTTATTCTGTACGTGGGGCATAGAACACATCCTTTAACCAGAGGAGGACGCTGGCCTGTAGCTGACCTTGACCTCTGACCTGCCTGTGGAATTGTATCATTTTATTACAGTAAAGCACAAAGAAGCATATTCACATAAATGGAGGATTTTTGGACCATTTAAGAAGAAAAAAGTTGTGTGGAATAATTGACCAGTTTCCTCTGAGAACCAGCCCGCTCTCGGCTCTCTCACTCTCACGCTGTTTAATATACTTTCCATTTCCTGTTGAACTGTAACACACAACTAGTCTGGGCTGGAATCTCTTTAAAGGGAAGGTTTAGGGGGGGAGTGGTGGGGGTGCAGAGAAGATCTATGACATTCATAAGATAGCAACAGTTAAAGCATCAAGTCACCAAAATGCATAACTGCTACAGAGAGAATCAAACAGAGACAGAGGGGACCATGCATGCTTCAATGGAAAGTGCTGCTGGGTATAACTTAACTCTGAAACATCACGATGTTTACATGGTCCCGGGCTCAGATCAACGCCTCCATTCTGGAAGGCTTGACTCCTGTAGCCAAGAGGTTCTTATCAAATCTCTGGTCTCCAGTCTCCATTTCCTCTCCCAGGCCACCACGTCTCTGGAGAGAAGACTACAAAGCCTGCTTCATGCTGCCTGGCTGCGTGGCAGTCAGAGGTAACGGCCATTAAATGGGACTGTGTGACCAGATGCTGATTGCATCTGGAGTTCAGGCCGGTTGGTGTTGTACAGATGCAAACTAAACTCTGTAGGGGCCTCCCTTCCCTGTTTAGCTCAGCGAATGAGAGAGCAAAGCACGGACATGTCTGGGTTATATGACGTGTGTTATACTTTTTATTTTTCTCCAGGGAGCATGGGAAGTACAAAGGGAACAGATAGGAGATGACCAGGAGCCCCCGGACGCCGAGCCAAGTGGGGCATTCCCGTGGCCTGTGGTACATCTTACCCCATCACTCTCCCCTCACTTCCTGTCATCTCCCTAGTGCCAGCTAACTAATAAAAGCATTAGGCTTTTAAAACAGCGAACGGAAAAGCTTTTTTTCTGGATATTGGTTGAATTATTATCAGTTATGAAAATGCAGCTTGTAATTACTTTATGTTGAATTCCCCATGAGGGTTGTGCAATGTACTGTAATTAAGTCCTTTACTATTTTTTTATCTTATGCTAATTTAAACTTCCACTTCATTTTTGAGGTACATATTGTACAATTGACTCCACTACATTTGTCTGACAATCTTTTCATCCCCTTCCTGTCCAGTAAAAACCACGAATCTCCAGATGCGTTTATTATAAGTGTACCTTTATGTGTTGAGAAGATGCTTCTCCTTCTTAAGATAAATACACTATTCATAAAGCCTCTTGGACCAGCTTGGAAAAGTCAAAGTCATAGGTATCAATCCAGACAGTGCTGGGTCAGTTACACTAACCTGACGATTAAGGCTAAATGTATGTTTTCCAGCCCATAGTGTAGAAATCTAGACTCAAGACTGTGATCAAACCCGGGTACTGCGGCTTAACCCTCATTAGTCGCGCGCCAAATACACACCGTGCGCATGGCTTCATTGTTTCTCAATTGTCGATATTTCCATTAGTGTGTGTTAAATGCTGGAAAACACCGGCATGTGGGAATCAAACTTATTTAATATAGGCCTCATTCACGCCAAGTGTGTTTAAAGGCTCTAATTAAAGAATGGAATGTATTTTTATTGCAAATATTAAAGCTGGCTACCATACATATTTGTAGTATAAGGGCTAACCACAGCTGTTTTCCAACCCACCCTGCATCTGCACAGCATTTAGAGCTGCAGGATTTTCCAAACCGTTTCCCCTCACAACACTGTAGTGTGCAAACAAGTGCAACTCACATTTACTCACGCGTGCGTTCTAAAAGTGTGGCGGGGAAACAGAAATCAAACTTCATAAACTTCATAAGCAGATGACGACAATATTAAAATGTATATGATGCCTATATCTGGTGTGTCTCCACCTGACAGGGCAGGTCATGTGCTGTTCTGAGCTTGAGCGCGAGGTCAAGGGACTAATTCTTCATTGGTTTGAAAGGTTCAAGCACTCACACATAAATTACTGATGTCTGTAAGCTGTTTTTCAAACTCACAATCCGTCAGCAGTGTCCCCGTTTACGCACTGGCCGACTATTTGAACGTCAAATCAATGTTTACTGGAAACACAATCTTGGCTCACTGGTAGCGGCTGGCAATAATTATTTCGGGGATATATGTTTATGTACATTTGGATTTGAGTGTTTTTCTGAAGAAAAAAAAAAAGAAAACATCCAAGCCTGCCCCGCTCGGCCAAGGGAAACTCTCCCACACAGCAGGAGCACTGAGATTTGGACGCTTCGATGGAATGGACTCGTTACCTGTTGGCCAGAAACTGACTTCCACATTTCACCCTGCACACCGGTAATCAAACACACATGCATGTACAGCTGAACGCAGGAATGGAGCAAAACTGTAAAATAGGAAGGCACATGATACATCTTTGAGAGCACGCTCTGTCTCTTTAACTCTCTATGACATTTCAGGTCAAAGCAAGAACTATCAGTGGAGAAAAAAAGAGGGATTGATTGGATAAGGGGAGATAAATGACGGCCTCACACACATTTGTAAAGCGTTCCTGTGAGCAACATCATTCCTCTGCTAGCTTCTAACCCTCATCTGAACTCTCGTCCTCACCTCATTCATATCTCACCATAAACTCAATAACTGACCTTAAACTAACTGAACATCAAGTCTGAGAGGACGCTTCCTCTCTTATCTCCCACATACAGTAGCCCAGACTTTTGCAAAGTTCAGCCAAGTTGTGGATCCAACAGTAAATATGTCATCACATATTCAGACAGTGAATATACAGTCCATTACCTCATAACGGAGGAATGTGTCTTCGCCGTTTCTTTGCATCTTCATAATGATTGAACCGGTAATGCAGCAAAGTACGACTGGCTGTGATTTCACCAGCAGATGCACCCTCATGTTTTACATACGCTGAAACTCACTCTTTATTTGTTTACAGTCATTGTGCAGAATCCAAATTTAACCGTAAACTAAATTCTTAATCTCCTAAATCCTCCTTCTCATCATAAAATGCAGTCTTCACCATAACCTTTTCATAATTCTGTAATTCAAAACTAACTTCCTGTGGAACACACACACACACACACACACACACACACACACACACACACACACACACACACACACACGCACACGCACACAAACCTTGAGATGCTGTAGTTGTAGCACCAGGTCATCAAGCTGGCTTCTTCTGTCTTCAATCTCAGCTTGCCGTTTTCGCTTCTCCTAACAGACAAAAGGAAAATCAAATTATCTATTAGTAAACGTTAGATTTATATTGTCAGTATAACAAAAAAACGTTTTATTAGTATTTTATGAGCGGGCAGTGAAAAAAAGAAAAAAGAAAACAGAGTTGAAAAAGTTGCGCATGATGGTTCTCTAATGCACGCCGGTGTATTGATTGAGTGTTTTAATGTTAATGCTCATCATCCGCGAGACAACATCCCTTCGGGCCAATCAAGGTTTTCATACATTCAATTTACAAGGTGAGCAGAGACTTAATGGCCTCTCAGACAGTACATTCTGTCTAACTCAATTTAAACTGATGCGGTCTTGTTTAGTCTACCGGGTGGACGATGTCTCAGAAGAGACTTCCAATTGTTTATGGTTTCAACAGAACAGCAAACGAGACAATGACATTCATAAACTGAAGCTGGGATTCCATTTCAAGGTTATGTTTCTGAAAGGATATATCATAAACACAAATGATCCCCATTACACTCACTTCATCTGTACCCCAAGATGGGGAGAAAAATTAAGTATTAGAGGGGTCAGAGGTCAGGGCTTATTGAGGACTGCGAGGGGTCAACGGGACAGGCTATCCAAAGAGGAGGGATTAGGCCTTGAAGCCTCTAAATGACGTTGAGATTGAACTTGGGGTGGGGCGAACAATCCTCTACTTCATGTGGAGATGAATGAAGCTGATGTTTGGAGTGCTAGAGAGCACGGTGAGTGGGAGGTTTGAAACTGAAAAAAATAAATAAATAAAATCCTCAACAGACAGAGGCAATGTGGAGGCACTAGCTTTGAATATACTTTGACGAAAATGTATGGGAATATAAACAAAGTAGATCCCAGGACAGCCCTATTTGGGCTCTCGCTCTCTTTTTTTCCTGGGACATTTCCTGTTGGCTAAATATAGCTATCAGGGGAAAACCCCAAAATGTGTATGAACGTTAGACCACCTCTCCAAACCTATCATTTCTGTTACTTCGAAGGACTGGGACTGATCTGCAGTAAAATCACTATCTGGCAAGCATGTTCTCCACATCTTCATCATCCTGTTGTGTGATGTCTCTCAGAAGTAAATGCGATCGCGTGACATTGTTATGAGGAAGTATTCCCTATAGGGATGAGGTTGGGTTGAAGGTTGGAGGCATACAAAGCATCTGACTTTGACTCCATCCGGCTGCTCTTTGCATCCCTTCCCCCGCTAACAGTTATAAACACAATCTTTCCCTGCCTGTAGCCTCGTAGCTGTAGTTGAATGAATGAATATATACTTTATTAATCCCCGAGAGGAAATTTGGTGTCGACATAGCAGCAATTTACAAACAAAAATAAGATATAAAAGCAGGGATGAAAGATATATACAATAATAATAATAATACAAAATAAAATAAAATAGCTGGGGTGAAAGAAAGAAACAGTATTAAATTGGAATTAAATTAAACGTAACCAGTAGAAGTGCAAAAAAAAAAGTATATTAAGTGTGTGAGGTGTAAATAAAACAAACAATAAACAAACAATAGGGGAGTGCAAAAATGCAAATTATGTATGTAAGTATATGAAGTGTGAAGTGTAGATAAAAATAAACATAAACTTGTACAATGATTAATCATTTAGAGGATCTGGCAAGCGGTGACTTATTATAAAGTCTTAATGCTGAAACTTAACCAAACCATGAAAGTGGAAGATCAGGACAAAAGTCATACGAGTTGTTTTTGTAACGGTCACGTTTGGTTGTTTCAAGCTTTTATAACAGACGGCGGAGAGGTGATGGGAAATGAGGATAGGATGGACAAAGCACCTAACACCGTGGTTCACGCTCTGCAACGTAATCCCTAAGGGACGGGGAACCGCCTTTCTTTTTTCCTCTGGTGTTCCTCACGGGGGCTCAATGTGGCATTTTGGCCACCAGATAATTCCATGATGTTCTAGGCGCTTAAACAATCTAAACTTTTGATTAGAGGCCTGAACGAAACGATGTTGATGACAGATTTATGACTCGAAAAGCTTGACACCTGCGTTTCAAATTAATCTCCAGGCTGCAGTTTTCAGATGATGCACACCATCATCAATCGTATATGTGTCATCTACTGCTGACCTGCTATCAGATAAAAAAGGGTCTACAGTAAAGAGTGGTGGAGTCGAAGAGGTCAAACAGATCCAATCTCTCTTTTATAAAATAAATCAGGAAAAACAGACCAGTTGGGAGAACACATCACAAAGCTGCACACAGGCTGTGAAAACATCTGTGCAAAACCTGAGGTCATCTCTCTCTCTCTGTCATACACACACACACGTTCACCCAAACATGTACACACACACCGCAGCAGCAGCAGTTCCCATGGCCTGTGAACAGTCAAAGAGCCCGAGCAGGGGTATGGTCCGCAGTTGTCAAGGACTGTAAAGGACATGTGGTCGAGGAATGGGACAAAACACACACACACACACACACACACACACAAAAGCAAATACACACACACACACACACACACGCACACACACACACGCAAATACAGTCACGGATATGTACACACAGATAGTGTAGACACAAATATATTCTCAAAGTCAACTAGTACGGCAGGCGAGTTTTGTAGAATGGGCAAGCCCTGCGTAAAACACAATATTGTATTAAAAAAAAAAGATGTTTTTTTCGCCGGTTGCTAAACCGCGCACGACTTTGAAGTTGACAATAGCTCTGCAGCAGATAATACAGACTCTTCATTCATTACATGAGGCAAAGCAGCGCGGGTGCCCACTGCAGAGGGATGTGGAAAAAAACAAAAACAAAAGGAGGTTAAAAAAAAAAGCTGACACAGGCTCTATGCAGCGCAATGCAACATAATCTTACAACACAGTATGGAAAACACTGGTGAACACTGTAATACAGTTATGCTTCAAAAGAGAAACCACAGTGTGGTGGTCTAGCATGAATAAAACATATCAGGATGTAGAGTCAGAGGTTAAGACCCTGCTTGCTCATACAGTACTTTACTGCCGTTGAGTGCTTGTCACAGTTTGGAATTCCATCCGGAAATTTCCTCCAAGATTTTCCAAGAGATCCACATATCACAGATATGGACTCTGGCAATCCAAATACTGCAGACTCCTCCAGTTTGGTCATATTCTCATATATATATATATATATATATATATATATATATATATATATATATATATATGGAGCCAAACTTGAAATGTTCTTTTAGAATAAAACAAAATCTAAATATAACAATGTCTTCACAGTATAGCTTCCACCATGATATTTTATCTGTAGAACATATATAATATACAAAACATATATGTTTATATATGTTATATAATATATTTCTAATAATACAGTGCTTCTTTAGTGTTTTGCACTTGCATGGCTTAAGTTCGGAACCGGGCCGAGAGTTTAACTGTGGAGGACTCTTCAGCTCCCTGGGGTCAGAGAGTTCCTCTGAAAAAGCGTTGGATCCAGCTATCACATCTCAATCATAACAGAAATTAATTGGCGGGAGGGATCTGCACTGTCTGCAAGAACAGGATAAAAAAAACATGTTTGCGTCTGAAACTGCCGAAGTTAATTGAAAGCCTTGTGCAGTCGAATTGGCAGGAGGAGGAGGAGAAGGAGGAGGAGGAGAAGGAGAAGGCTCTCTTCACTGTATTTGGCGCCGGAGAACAAGTCATCCTCCTCTGGAAAATATGTTGACATTCTTGGCGACAGACTCACGACTTCCCACACTCTGACTCACTGCGAGTTTGGCCCCACTTGGCTCGCTGCTTAGCTCTCATTCAGAGGACATCCCACTACTGCGGACACCCTCAAAAAAGTTAGACACTAATATAAAATGATGTGTTCAATATTTAAAATGGCTAAGCCCTATTGGAGATTTTTACTGTGTCGTGTTTTTTTTTTAGCTTCAGAAGCCAATGAAAAGTCACATGGGCTACGCGGAATTTAGTAACCTCCCATCCTACAAGGTTAAACATTTTGGGAGTGGAGAGGGTCAAGCCTCACAGTATCTGGTTACAGTTCCTGTAAACGGGAGTTCAGCATGATGAACTTTCACTCTTCTTCGTTGGTGTCCACACCAAAAGCGATCCGATGTCCGTTTCCAAACATAACCTCTTGTTTTGTTTAATATTCTCAGCCCTAACACATTGTGCAATGGTAGTGGTTCAGGATCCAAGCCCCCAAAGATGTGAAAAAGGCCTCGCTTTCTGGACAATAAAAAAACTGAATAAAGCAGGAAACAGAGGAGCCAATCCTGACTGGTGTGAATGCAACCTATGAATCATTGAGCAAATTGCAGACTTAAAGGAGGATTCACAGTTGTTGTGGGACCTACATAGAAGGAGATTCAACAGAATATCAGTTAAAGAAAAGTTTGATTGGAAGGTCAAAAAATGTAAGATGGTTTACTGGATGTACTTCTCATTTATGCATACACACAATAACGTCCCAACGTTTTTTTTACCAGAAAGTAAAAAGGGTTAAATAAGTTATTCACTAAGTTTTAATAGGAAAAAAATGCATATGAAGTGATGAGGTAAAAAACTAAAACCAAAAACATCAGTAGAAGAATACAAAATGTAACTTTTATCACGTGCCCATACAGTGACAGAAAAAGAAAATGTGTCAGAATTTGGCAAGCATTTAATTGCAAACACACACCTGCTTATGAAGCAGCGTCCACCATTACTGATGCACACAAGCTCTCGGCCCATGAGGCACGAGGTCACACAGACGTGATTATAATGTGACAAAGCAGTGATGCAACTGTGTTGGATTTGAAGTTCTGCTGGTGTTGAGATTACGAACGGACGCGAGCTGCCGATCAGACGGGTCACATGCTGCACATGCCAACACACCCAGCAGAGACATCTCACTGAGGAAGATCGTCTTCCGTCCGGCGGGCGGCCATACCTGAACACTTGAGAGACTGAAATGGACCTGTGGGTTAAAGGTCACGGGTTTGATTCTGCGGGTAATAGTCCGAACGAATGAGCCGATGCCAATAAATGTGAATGCATACATGGATCAAATGACGCGTCCACTTTGCCCTGAGCGGTGACTGTCGGAATGTGATGTCCTCCCCAGACAATGCTAATTTGTTGGCTTCCAAAAGCGCTAACCTGGCAACGCGTTAGCCAATGGTGGTGTCGATAAATGCAGACGTAGCACGTGGCTGAAATGTCTTTCATGCCACTGTCATGCGATAGCAGCAGCTGGTGACTATACTCACCATGTCCATACTCCATATGGACATGGTGAGTGACACAATAATGTGTGTACTCCTGCATTCACATGGACGTACACAAACACAACAAGCCAAAACCTTTTAATGCCTCCCGTCGTCTGCTGCAGGAGTCAACGAGCAATTCCGTTTTCTGTTTTTAGGACGATAGTGGTGTGTTCGATTCATAGCTGCGTCTCTGCTAAAATTACTTTCGCTGCATGCCAGCCTCGCTGGTGCTGTGTCCCGTCACTCTGCATGGTTTACTATCAAATTCAGCTCAAATGTCACCACAATAATTTAGAAACCGGCAGTGCCCACTAGAGCTGCATTCCAGTCTCAAGTCTCTGTGAGCCCTAATGCAACTCACACACCCACACACACACACACACACACACACACACACACACACACACACACACACACACACACACACACACACACACACAGACACACACACACAGACACAGACACACACACAGATACACACACAACCCCCAGAATGTCCAGTAGGTCCAAGACAGCTGCTGCTAATTTTGGACGGCATGTAATGCCTGGCGTGCCCCAGACCCCCCGGTTACCCGACAAACCCCACCCCTTGAAATGACTTTGCCCCGAGCACACTCCCCACCCCCATAACATGCTGGAGACCATAAACCAAGCCTCCGCCGGTCACCTATATCCACTCATGCCTCTACAGGATCTTCTCAGATGGCGGTTGGCAACACCCACAAATATTCCAAACCTTCAGAATTCAGGGAGCCTTCTGAACAATCGCGTGCGGGCAGTCGGACCTGGCTATACACTGAAACTGACACAGTGACTCCAGTGACTTATCATAAACCAACAGCTGTGTCATTGTGCCATCTGCATAATGCAGTATTTACGGAAGCAGACAACCCTTTTTTGCCAACTTGATCAAATAAGCCAGATCTGGTGTTAACTAAATGAAAGCTTAAAAGATGACGAACATCTGTTATGTAGGCGGGAAAGAGTTGAATCAGCTGCACTTATCCAGGGCCTGGAAGTTGTGTTTAGTCTCACCTCCGAGTGCATAGAAACACTGGTGCAGGCGAGTGTCTGATTTAGTGCAAATAACTGACACACAATTTCCAGTTTGCTACATTTTGCAATAGTTGATCTAATTTACATTACCTGCTGTAATAGCAGATAACATAAAAGCGCTGCTACATGTCCTTCAAGGCTTTTCAAAGGTTTGACTAGTTTTACACTCAAACCAACAGGAACCCAAAGGCAGGTTAAAACCAGAAAAATGGCTAAATTGGTTTAGAATTGTAATTGTACTCACAGCCTAAAGCTGAAAGTAGAAAAGTGGCCGCATTTTGGCGACCTGAATCAATATGGTCCGTATCGCTTTCAAGTGTTAAATGCTGCCAATATGTCAAACTATGAGTGAGTCAACTGCACAAACTGAAACTAGACATTCCTGCAGGAAGGCCCAGCCCCCCACTCTATTTACCTCTCTTAACGCAGCCCATTACCCCGGTCCTCGCTGCATGCCACAGTCACAAATCTCATACATGCCAAGGTCTAGCTAGAACACCCCCCCACCCCACCTCGACCTTCACCCTGCCTCTCACTTCCCTCTGTCAGACCTCACTAAGTGGATCCAGAGCACCAAAGACCAGCTTCCACAACGACGCTGAGTTACCCAGATTACTCCACACAGCTCACCCAAAGAGATCAAACTGCGGGTGATAAACCCATTCAGAACTGCACATTAATCTTGTGTGGTTGTTAAAAAAAGAGCAAAAACTTAAACAACAGGCACAGAGATTTCGATTTCGAGCTAAAAGGTAATTTTTTTGTGCGGTGCGGTTTTCTTGCGCCAGCAACTGTCATTCATGTCCTAAATCTCCGTCTTTCCAACAAACAAACATGCGCACACACACACACACACACACACACACACACACACACACACACACACACACACACACACACACACACACACACACACACATCCTTCATATCAATCCACATGGACCACTTCCTAATTCCCCTCAGACTTGGGTCCCAGACGATCTGCAGCCTGTGTGTGTGTGTGTGTGTGTGTGTGTGTGTGTGTGTGTGTGTGTGTGTGTGTGTGTGTTTCAGCGGGTTAGCTGAGAGTCCAAAGGGCTGAGGTCATCTGTGTATACATGTCACAGACGGTACAAAGAAGTCAGTGAATGGACACACACACACACACACACACACACACACACACACACACACTTTAGTGTATGTATTTTTGCACACGCCGATGCCTTTGGCAGGCCACAAGGGCAACAGCTAATTAGAACGCTGAAGCCCTCACCAATCATTGGCTGGTCTCAAAACCATAGGCCGGGTTTTGGTGAACACACACACATTTTCAGAACACACACAGACATAAACATACATGTGCACGTGCGCACACAAATGCACGTAATCTGGTTTTGGGGGGAAACCCTGACCAAGCTGCACTCCAATCCGCTGGCTATAATTACATGTTAGCAATATACCAATTACAGGTCTGGAGTGAACAACATGACATCACAACTTTTTCCTAATCTAGCCAATTAGTAACCATGGAAACCAGCACCGCTGGCAGCTGTCATGACCATAATCACTATCAGACTGTGGGAATCTTTGTCTGTTTGCAAGTGTTGCGGACAAACGTGCCAATTGACTAATCAAGTCTTTGATTCAAACCCTGGCACATGTCCCACTCTAACACTAACCCGCTCACAGGACTCACAGAACAGAACCATCTCAGCATGTTGCGCTTAGTTTAGTTAAGTTTAACACAAGATACGGTGGGAAAAAAACGCAGCAGTGAACCGACTGTAAATCAACTGTGCAGAAGCGGAAAGATGCTACTCAGGGGTCGTTGCACTCTTGCTCCTTCAATAATTCATGAGAAATAGTAAAGTGCTTACAGAAAAAAAAGTCACATATATAGGGATTATATCATAAGCGAGACGGACAGACTGCAGGCAACTTAAAATAAGTCCATGTATAATGTGCTTTGAGCAAATTGTACAGAAGACTTTCTGTAATTTCCCATCACTGCCTCACTCCAATAGCTGTGATTAAGCAGATAGGTATGTCGTCCTTTTGCTAAACTCCCAAAAAGAAGAAAAGAAAGGTGATTCACAGCCATTATGGCCATGCTTTATTCATGAGCCACACACAGGACACAGCCGTCATCAGAATGTTATTTGCAACAGAGACTGGTCGGTCTGCAACCTGACGCTGATTATCTTCTGATCCATAAATGAAGCGTGCCAAAGAACTCAAAGCTATCAAAGTCCAAATGCCACGTTAATTAAAAGCGGTGTGACATTCAGCAGTTGTGTGCTCCGGCGCCTCAGACACAGAGAGGACTGGTCCAACCCCTGGCTCGGAGATTAGCGGAAGCTTCCAATTTGGCTCGAAATCTGCTAAAGTATTGATGAGGTCTCGGAGTATATTCATTATTGATGACATCATTACCATGTCAGCTGCAAACCCGAGACAGTGTGTGAGTGTGTGTGTGTGTATATATACTGTACACCTCTCCACAAGGGTTTAGTACTACTTATTCAAAACAGTCAGACAAGGAAAACATTATACATCATAAACATAAAGACCACATAAACTAGTTTAAACGACTTTAATCCAGGGATTCTGATATGCTGAAGCGGCCTACGGATTAGGAAACGCTTGCTTTTGATTGGCAGGCAAAAGAGGTTTTATAAGATTCTTCCCCTTTCCCTGTGAAACGCTCTGGAAAACTTTGTCCAGCTTCTGTATTTACACTGGCCCCGTGTTGTTTGGCTGAGTCCGTGGCTCACAGAGCGCTTAGCTGCCTCAGAGGGTTGTGAGTACTATAAGTGTAATAGTAACCCCTCTCTATTCAAGTGCCTGGTAGGGCTGGAGGGCTAATAGCGCCTCGTATTGTCGTTGATATAGTGTACACACACACGGAGCTGAGATGAGACAGATGCTCATTTGAAGGAGACAAACTTTTACTTGTGTTCAACGACTGACTTTGCTTTGCGTCGGAGCTCTTGGCACTTCCAGCAGGACCTCTGATTGTTCTTCAGGACAGAATTAGACGAGACACGACAGCTGCCGCCAGAATATTCTGCAACATTTGTTGTTATTTTTGGCTTCGTGCACCAAACCAAAACGCATTTACGCGATACTGTAATCGATGATTTTTTTTCTCCCCCCCCCCCTAGAGCTTTGTCCAATTCACACACGCAAGAATGATGCAGGAAACATAAACTTCCTCTCTGCTCAAAACTGTCAGAACTTTCCACTCTCTTTCTTTACTTAAGTGCCTGACTGGTTTAAGTACATGCAGCCTGGTACGGCTGCCATGTTTCAACGTGGCCAAAATAGTTTCTCCATCTGCTGCTGTTGCTGCTGTTCACCCCACTTGTGCGTATGAATGCGTGTGTGTGTGTGTGTGTGTGTGTGTTTCTGTGCCTGTGTACGTCTTGAGTGTGTGTGGTATGCTGTGGTTGCTCGCTGGCGCCAAATTTAGTCCCAGGCAGTGAATCCAGGTCTAACTGTTGCTCTTTAGTCCTATCAGTAGTGAGCCAAGCACTTCAACAAATGCCTCTGTGATCGTGAAACATGGCGGAGAGTATCTAAACATATTCAGGACCCCCTCGCGGCTGAGATCATGCAAACTTTGGAAAAGCACGAACACCTAAAAATCTCAGACATCTGTGCAAAAAGAAGAAGAAAAAAAAACAGAGCTGATTTTCAACCAACCTTGGTTTACCCCAAAAAAGACATGGAAGAAAGATGAAAACATTGAGCAGCAGTGTAGGGCATAGTGAAGTGAAAGAGGAAGACTGTTGGGGGGCCTATGATGTCATGAAGCTCCCGACACGTTAAGCCTATTCCTCTTTTCATTAAACTATTAAATAACTGCAATGATGCAATTGTGGTTATCAAAAACCTAAACAAAAACACGTTTATTTAAGCTTTTGTCACCTTGGTTTTAGCATTTAATCTCCCAGGTAGACCACCAGCTAACTTGTTGAATGTCTAATAGCCACGGGGTCACCGGGATCGTGTAGCACCTCTACCGTTTACGTCACAGGGAATCATTTGGAAATGTTCGATAAACTTGAACTTTGGCACGGGGGCAATGAGGCACAAACAGATAATTACTTTGCCCGCCCTCTACATGTGTTTGAGCTGACGCGAGTGGAAGGTGAATGAATAATGTGACGAGTTCGGAGAGATCATGGCAGAGAACGGGAGAGAGAGGGGGGAACTCAGGAAAGAGGCAGAGAGAGACTAACAGAGTTTGACATGATATTGTACTGTGAATGATAGAAAGAGAAGAAGTCAAGGAAGGTCAAAGAAACACAAAGAGACAAAAGACACACACAAAAAAAGCAGACAGTTTTAAAAAGCACTCTGACTTACCGCCAAGGCCTGCAGCCTCTCTTTGTGGAGCTGAGCCTCCTCACACGACATCCTGGAGGGGGGAAGCAGGGGAGAGGGGGGCGAAAAGGAGAAAGAGACGTGAGATCTGGTCCCTCAGCGAGAGGTAAGAGAGGCAGAGAGGGCAAGGGAAGTATGGAGCAGTGAGGGAAGAGAGAAGGAGAGGAGGAGGAGGAGGAGGAGGAGTATCCAGACGAGGTCCTTCCTCAGCGGTAATCCAACCAGAGCGAGGAGACAGTGGGAGAAGGAGCTCACACTGAGGGGAAGCAAAGATCTCTCATTCACTGGCCATGTGCCTCACACTCAGCCCACTGCTCGCATTCTCTCTCTCTCTCTCTCTCTCTCTCTCTCTCTCTCTCTCTCTCTCTCTCTCTCTCTCTCTCTCTCTCTCACCCACTCGTTCTTCTGCGCTCCGTTTCTCCTCCCATTTGTCCCTTCCCTCCCTCCCTCTCACTTTTTTTTTTTTAGGCATGAGCCATGTATGATTAAACAGCTGGGAGGAGCAGCTGAGAGGAAAGGGAGAGAAGCAGAGGAAGAGAGAAGTTATGGCATGAAGGTAAAGGGGGTTGAGAGAAGAGAGGGAGAGAGAGAGAGAGAGAGGGGACGAGGGAGGAAGAGTGGAGAAGAATTGCAGAAGTAAGGAAAAAGGGAAGGAGAGGAGTCATTTGTCATCCTTGAAAGCTGGGATGAGACTATGGGGAATGGAGGATAACAGTTTGAAGAGTAAATTACTCTTGTTTTCTATAATTTTGCCCTACATTTTCAGTCCCACAGCTTTACCCTCCCTCACCTTGGATCAAGGCAAATTATTACTTTGATAAATCAGTAGATTAACATAAATACACCTCCCTCCTATCACAAATATTGGTCACTAATAAAAAATGTATACGGAACGACATAATTATTTTTATTTTATCATGTTTTGCAAGTGAGATAAGAAAAAGAAGTTTCACAGATTTTAGTGGTACATTTATTTTTTAAATGGTCAAGAATGTATGGGTCACAGTTAGAAACCTGCTTTCACAGTCACACAATTATTCTAAATTAAAACTACTAAACATGAATGATAAAACAGCTTTCCCCAACCATAAACGTATCGACAACAACAGGAACAGGACATTGAATGAAACCTTGCTTGTCATGCTTGGGGACAGAGCTCACTGGCCAATCGGCCCCACTGCATTGTGACATAACAGCTTCACCATTGTAATCAGTTGAAAGAGTTGCTGCTGCTGAGAGCTATTGCTGTGCCACCGTGTGCTTTTGTTGCTGCCAATCACAGGCCAACAGAGACGAAGGGCCAATACTAGCATTTAGCGTGTTACTATTGTTTCCATATATTCAGCTCTTTTATTAATGCAATCCTATGAGACCGCATGCAGCGATGTCGCCCACACACACATACACACACTCCTTCAGCTGACTCTTCAGGTTCTATTTCTGGTCACTCCGGTCATACATTTATTCCAGCGCCTTTCATTCAATAGCAGAGACATTGATAGAAGCTTTCTACTTTAGAAAAACAAGAGCAGGATAGAGACACAAAAATAAAATAGTGACGATAATTGTGTCACTCTGTAAACATCAATGGAACATCGTTCTAAATACAAACTGTAGCAAAAAACAACTCTTTAAAAAGCAAGACACATCTTTAAACACACACACACACACACACACACACACACACACACACACACACACACACACACACACACACACACAAAAGCAGAGTGTGTGTGTAAGTGGGTCACTAACTGTGTTCCGATTTTCTTTCTCCCTATTTTAACTCTTGAGGTTCACCTGCATGGGTTTCATGCATTCTTCTTCTGCATCCTCAATTATTTTATTCTCTTACAACAATATTGATTTTCCTTCCTCCATCCTTCCTTACATCCCTCACTATTTTCCTCCTCTTGCTCCCTCTTTCCTTTGCTGCATTGCTGCCCTGTTTCTCGACATTCGTCTTACTTTCCCACATCCAACACTTTCTCCTCGCATCCATCAAGTTCTCCCTTAACTGCTTCCTCGGCCCGTCATCCCTACTCTCACTCCTCCAACCTTCACTTCCTCCTTTCCTTTCTCTTTTCATCCCTCCTCGTCTCCTTTCTGACTCCCTTCCCACTCTTCCTCTTTACTCCCCATCCCTCCCCTCATCCTCTCCTTCCGTGCACCCGTTCCTCTTCGTCCTCCACCTGTCCCTCCTTCCTATCTGTGCGACTTCTTCCTCACACTTTCTCTTCCTCCTCTTCCTCTTTTCCCTCTCGTCCTCCTCTTTCCCCATCCCTCCTTCCACAAAGCAGACATCCTTATAAGGAGAAACGGCAGCAGCAGTCTTGGCCAACTCTTTCGGGAATACAGAAGCATGCAACACACTCACAAAAACACACACACACACTCACAAAAACACACACTGACATAACAGCTTCCGCATTACTCCAAAAGAAAGAAAAAAAAGGTGTACAATAAATAACTGCAGCTGGAGAGCATTTGTCCCATAAAGCCCCTGTGCAGCTGAACGACTAGGAAGAAAATAAATCAGAAAGTTGTCGTTTTCAGCCCAGCCATGTTGCCATAAGTTGTTATACACCAATACACACAGGCTTGCAGATATGGATTCAGGAGTGGTGACATTTGTTATCTGCTGCAAAGTTTGTCTTTTTTGCAGGGCAGTAAAACATTATTTTGCCTTATTTAATATTTCTGATATAGGTGGTATTCTTAGTTTTTAAGTAAGCATTTCTTTCATTAAGTTTACACATATTATGGACATTTAAGTTCACAACAAACACTCTATCATTAAAACCAAACCTGTTCAAATTAATTCCATTATCAAATAAATTAACTGTCGAACATATATAATATAATTTGTTACATTAACATAACTTAATCTGTTATATTCAACAGCTAGCTCATTGTTTTGGTTTTGTAGCCCAAGCAGCTGTTTGCAGTGGCAAAGCTCTCATAAACCAGTTACTGACTGGCTGGTGAACATGTGAAGTATTTATTGCCCGATATTTCTCTCGGGACTTGAGACAAAACACAAATATTGTTGTCTTTGCAGCTTTTTGCGCTGCCATAAAATGGCCAAACAAATACGTTCACAGAGGTTTAGTTTGATTTTCTTTCTTGGAATTTTCCTCATTTGACAGTTTGCATGTGGAACCATTCATGTCGTCCGGACCTAACAGGCAATGCTTGTCGTAGTATTTAAAAAAGGAACTGATGAGCTATAATTTATGTTCTCTTTGATTTTCCTAGGTTTGAGAATTAAGTTTGTAATTATTTTATCCTCTTCAGCTCAAGTTAAACACACCATATTGTCTTACTGAGGTTCACCATCAAGCTACGAACAAATACAAACTGGACTGTACCCCTGGGGCTCCATCTTCAATGTGGGGACATGCAGGTTGTAGACCGTGACCTGTTTGGGTTAGCGACATATAGTTTATGTTATAAAACCAGGCTCAGCTCTGCAGCTGTCTGACTTTAAACCGTCAGACTTCTGGCCCGTCTCTGTTTGATCTGGATTTGCACCAATCACATCATGGTGCTGGCTTCACCAAGCATACTTACTCTAACACTGCTCTCCTCCATCATGACATCTTATATTTGATTTCCTTTTGTACCCCATTTCTGTTAACTCGTTCCTCGACCTCCTAAAATACCATACCGCTCCCTCCCCCTCCAATTCCTTAATTCTGGCGTGAGTTGTGTTGGTTGGTCGTCGTTGTAGACAACAGCATCATTGTTCCTCTGCATCGCCACGGCGACGCAATGAGCTCACTGCACAGCCAGCCCCGCCTCCCCCCATCCCGGCCCAGAGGTAATGGACTCCAGATGTGGAACCACACACACACACACACACACACACACACACACACACACACACACACACACACACACACACACACACACACACACACACACACAAAACATGCAAAAGGGTGAGTAGGAGGGAATCAGCAAATATGGACAAAGAGAGTAAGTCAGAAACACTGTGCATGTGTGTTTGAGTATGCATGTGTGTTTGTACTCCCATTTAATTCTCCCCCCTAAAAGAGAGAGAGAGAGAGAGAGAGAGAGAGAAAGAGAGAGAGGGGTGGGCGCAGGGGGGAGAGAAAAAGAAACCCAAACAGACATATTTCTGGCTATGTGAGTGCCAGACGTTGATCTCATTCATATTTTATACATCACTGAGGGAGGTCAAGCTGTGTTTGGGTGTCCCACTGTCTGTCTGTCTGTCTGTCTGTCTGTCTGTCTGTCTGCCTGCCTGTCTGTCTGTCTGTCTGCCTGTCTGTCTGTCTGCCTGCCTGCCTGCCTGTCCGTCTGCTCGTCTGTCTGCACACACAGTTGTAGTAAAACCAAGCACTTAATTTTAAGTATCTTTATTTTTCCACAGAAAAATATGTCAAAAATATATAACAACAACAAAATAAATTGTCCAGGCGAGCCCCGTTGAAAGGTTTGACGATGACTGCACTTTTGGAAGTCACTGGCTTTCTGCAACTCATCAGATATCTTTCTTTCTAACTGATACAACTTCAGTAGTTTAGTCTGCTACAGCCACGCAAAGCGGATTCTTTTATTTTACTGTTAAGGTTACAGAAACTTATGGCTTCTAAAAAACAACTCCCCAGTGAACAATCCCTGCTTTTCGTGTAAAAAAAAAAACGTACACTGGCTCAAGACGGCTACATTCTGTAGAAACATACAGGGCCTCTTAAATTGCCCACTAACTAACTAACTAACTAACCAAGCTATTTGAATGGGGATTTAGGTAGCACATCAATTAGAATTTCGTAAAATGGTTAAGAGTAAACTGTGATGCTGAACTTTGTGTGCAGTTCAGTCTGTCGTTATTGTGCTATATTTCTCTCAGTCTTTTATTCTCAATATTTTATATTCCAAGAGATTGGAAGAATTGACATGCACGTGAGTCTGCATGCACTTAGAAATGTTTAAAGAAATACAATTAATATACAGTAAAGTATCTTTTAATCATTTTAATCCTGAGATGTATTGTAGATGATGAGAAGCAGACGTCTTGGCCTCCAGACACTGAGATTATCACCACCTCAGCATGTTCTTTCTGCTCCCTCTTACCCTGAATGCCGTTGTTTACAATTCATTTTTTTATGGAGTGGATATGGAAAAAGAAACCATACACATTGTGTCAGCAGATCATTTGAGTAAAACGCAGAAGACCCACTGTGTTTTTTCTTTGTCTACCTTCCATGAATGAACTTGAACTTGCCCACAGGGTCATACATACGCAGGGGACCACGTGTGCTGAGACAAACAATTATTTTCATTACCAATCAGTGAGTTAATTACGTTTTGATTAATTGGTTAATTATTTAGCCAAAGGAAATTTTGCAAAATAATGAAACATGCTCATCAAAATCTCACATTTTTCAATCATTTTTTGGGGCTGATAATTGACTGATCCATTATTAAACTACACTCAAGATGTCAAACTGCACTTTGTTTTAAAATGAGACCAAACAATGGATAATGACAGAAAGACGAATTGGAATATGGCGGTTAGCCTTGCTGGGCTGCCTCGCGGTAGAAGTGGATCTGCTCAATTCAAGCCATCACTATTAAGAGCCTCTTTCCTGTAAGACTTCCCTGAGTGTGCAATAAATAGCAGCAGAGAATGGGCCATCTGCCATTGTGGTGTCTACGCTCTCTCCATGACCACAAATACTACCTTGTCTTTCTGCTGATTCAGTGGACAACCCAGAGAGAGCACGCTGCATATGCCGATCAAAAAAAAGAAGAAAAAATTATCCCATTGCACAGAGGAAAAACAGACAGAGCAAAGACAAGATAGGATTGTGATGGACTGACAAAATCTCGACAGCGCCGTCTCATTGTCCCAATTAAAACATTAACTATTGATGAAGCAGGGAAGCATGTCTGCTTCACACTCTCCTGCACTGCTTCATGGGCGCGGCTCTGACAGGGGATGCAGAAATCACTAGGACCTGTCACTCAAACTGCTGTTCAGACAGCTGATTGAGACTCTTAGCTTGTAGGTGAGCCGCAACATAACAAGTTATTCATCACTCAAACCATCTTACCGCTCAGCATCCCCTAATCTGCAACATCTGCAGGGTCTATTCTGTACACACAAAGAGGACATATATATATATATAATATTTAAAAAATAGGATTTTCAAGTTTCACAGACCAGCTGCAGATGTGACAGTGACAAGACTCTTTCTGGCATTCTTCAAAGGTAAATCCATCAGCACATCTACACGGTCAAATAGAAGAAACAAAAAGTCAAGAATTTCTGAATTCTATGTTGTTGTAACTGTAGCTTCAGCAGAATACAACACAGTACACCCACTGCGTTTGGAATTGTAAAGAACAACTCCCACTCTCCTGTTCTGCATCCGTGCTCAGCATCACTGTCACCACTTCTCTCCACACTAAGTCATGTTAGCAGCTGATGGAAGCACGCTCAGGTGCAACAAAAGAATATCAGTGCTTTCTATGTGTCAATGAGACTCAGGAATGAACAGTGGATTCAGCTTGATTATTTACCAAAGCTTTTGTCTTCGTAACGTTCACATCTTACTGTGGGTCACCTGTGCGTGGGCCTTTCTTCAGTGGGAGTCTCAATCATGATGCTGAGCCAACTCTCGGCCCACGTTACGAATTCACCTGACTGCTAGCATGTTTTTTTCAGACTGACATCCGGGTCACTTCGTGTCGACAGAGCGCCCGTTTCCACTCGTTACATGAGCCGGCAGAATACTCAACATTAAAACTGGAGGTTTTATGACTGAGTAACCCCAGTAGCAACACACACGCTGGTACTAGCTAGCTAGCAGCGTTAAGGCTACAAACAACATGCAACTATCTGTAAGCAAGAGGAAAACGGAGACATCTTGTCTTTGAACGCACTAGAAAGGCCGTCACATTTGCAATCGTAGTTTTCAAAGAAAAGTATCACATTTGGCCAGTACGGCTATGGCATTTTATTGTAACGTATTGGGAAGCACGAATGTTACAGATGTATTGTAAAATACAGGGGTCCTTCTCTTATTTTCTACTGATATTGTTTTCTTTTGGGCCTTTTCGATATGCAAGAATCTGAATGCTCTTTGTCTGGAGATGCAGCTGCAGGTCGGATTGGTTTGAAAATCTGCTGATTTTGTGCCTCTCTGGTACTGGTGGGACATCATCAAATACTTGACAGTCAGCATCTGAACAGCATATATTTTTTAAATCCCAAAATCCCCCAAAGTTACAAAGATTCTTGACGCATTGCCAGTGTTTGCTTGTTAATGTCTTGCTGTGATTTTATCCATGTTAGTCACAAATGCAAATTTCAAGTCTGTTTTTTTAGGTAGATTTTCATGCGGTGCTGATGAGAAGACTAGAAATGAAATGTCACAGAGGGACTTTTCTTTAAATGTCATTGCCATTCTGTCTTTGCATGGGATTTTGTTTCTCATCGAGACATACATGAACACACACACACACACACACACACACACACACACACACACACACACACACAGATGCAGACACACAATTTTCACACACAGGAAGAAACGGTCTGCCGCATGGCGGACTGTGCTGGAACACAGAGGCTGGCCCAAGCCTGCAGCTTGAAACACACACACACACACACACACACACACACACACACACACACACACACACACACACACACACACACACACACACACACACACACACACACACGTCAGTATGTACCATGGTAATAAGAACAGAAACAGTGAATTGGAAAGGAAGAAGGACCGCAAGACTGATTTAGTAAAAAGATGAGTAGAAGACACAGAGAGGTAGAAAGAAGCGTAAAGCAGGAGAGTAAAGCCGTGAGGGGTTGATGCGTGGTTAGGTGAGAGCTTTGCAGAGCGAGAGGGTGTGTGAAGAAAAGAGCGACAGAGAGGAAAGAGTAGAGGGAGGAGTGTACACGATGTACGGTGGGTCTCCTCGCCAGTCATGACTGAGCAGCAGCCTCACCATGACAGAGCTCCCGTTCCCATGACAACACAGCCTGTCAGATGGAGGGGAGAGATAGAGGTGAAGGGATGCCGGCAAGGCGAGGAGAGAGATAGAGGCAGGGATAGATTGAAATATAAAAATAAAAAAAGGATAAGGAAAGGATATGCAACTTACGGGGCCGTTGCTGTGCCGTTCCTCTGCAAAGGTGTGTCTGACATGGCTGCAACACCCTCCTCCTTCCCTTCCCCTCTTCCTCCTCGGCTTCTCCTGTCCACCGCTGTCCTTTCTGACAGTTGTGTCCACCTCGTCTCTCTCTTCTTCCTCCTCTCCTCCTCCTCCCCTCCTCCTTATGTCCTCCTCCTCCTCTTCCTTCGTTCCTCCTTTCTTTTCAGTGTGTTTGTCACGCCAGAATGTGTCAGAGCAGCTGCTGCTGCCGCCGCTGCTGCCGCTCCTGCATCGACCTGCTCTGCCAGCCGGAGGGGATGGGTTGTGAGAGGGAGTGTGTGCGTGAGAGAGAGAGAGAGAGAAAGAGAGAAAGAGAGAGAAAGAGTGCTGTATAAATGTCCAGGTGATGATGAGAGAGAGGGATGAGGGATTTGTAGCTGAGGAAAATGAGGTGAGAAGATGCTGTAACTATGGGAGCAAGCGTGATGGAGATGAGAGCGAGGGAAGGAGGATGAGATGGCCGAGATGAGAGAGCGGGATAGAGAGCAGAGGACGGCAACGAGAGAAAGAGAGCCCTGGGGGAGTTACAGTATAATGAAAAGGAGTGGCCAACGTGGTTCTTCCCTGCTGCTACCCTGAGAACCTTTCCCCTCTGAGAGTGGAGAGGGATTCATTTAAAGAGCCAGATAGGATGCTTAAAAAACAACTCCATCGTTCAAATAAATTGCTGTCCTGCAACTTTAAACGGGATAACAGAAAATGGATGGAGGCATGGAGCATGATAGACTGAATGATACTGAGCAGGATTTGTCAAGAAGCCTCACAGTGATGTGTGATTTCATTCTAAACAATTTAAAACAATTATCACCAAAGAAAACTAAAAAACAGTGCCCTTACAATCGTGGTTTGACTACACACGTCACCACGGACCTACATGCTCTGGTGGAGGGCTGCACTCTAGGACTCAAATCCTGCAGATGGAGTTGGAGCTGTCATGTCGACGTCAAACACGCCTGATTTTCACAGCTGGATTCCGCCGACTCTGCATATAATCTTCTGACGAGAGATTTGCATTCTCAGCGTAGTCTATTGAAAGATAACACATGCTGAATGATAATCTGTCTTTTCACGGACTGTAGTGTGAACCATCCAATATCTCCAAAATATGGGACCATGACCGGATATTCTGTCACACAGATGATAATCCATCTACAACAATACGTTCCTGATTGCATTTTGAGCTGGCTGATGACATTATATGATCATCATCAAATGTGGCGGTGATGTCAAGTTGGGCACAATCATCCACGGACCACCAGCTAAAGTGCATAAACAACAGCCACCGTAGAGTTAGCTGATGGTATTTGGCATGCCGAAAACGAAAGACAAGACACAAATCCAGCTGCTACTGCAGGTGCAGTACAGTGAGAGCAGATTAGTCGAGTTACTTATCCAAACAAGAAGCTCAGCGGCCTTTTTATTGGGTCTATAAACTGCCAGCTGAGTACTTAGCAGCAGCGACTGGAGGGGAGAGCCCAGATCCCTTCTTCCGTCCATCTTTCTGCCCTTCCTGTGTCTTTCTTATCTTTGTCTCTTCTTTCCCACCCCCTTTTTCCCCACTTTCTCTATTTCTTTCTCCCGTCCTCACTTTGCTTTCTCCTATTTCTATTTCTCCATCATTATTCTTGTCTCTTTTCCTTCCCCCTTAATTTTTATCATCTTCCTGTGTTTTCTGTGAACTGAACTTGTAGTCCGACACATTTGCCCATGTTATTCTCTTCAGACTCGTATGTGTACAGCCTGGGGATGAATCAGTGCAACCAGGTTGGGATATACAGGGAGAACCCACTTAAAGCATACTTTTAATTATGTCTATATTCATTAGGCTCATTGGCCTTTTTTTAGGCAACAAATCAATGCAATTAGATCAAACTAAATGCTGAAATTGTATTGCAACAGCCCAATACTGCAAATAAAACCAGTTGGATTCATTGTTTATTGTTTTGTACGAGCATTCGACCAGAAAACACATCATTCCCAGGCTCAAAGGACAAAGTGAAGGTCACATCTCCCAAAGTGCCTCGGCATTTCACATTCCTGCCTGTCCCACATTTAGCTGTTTACACTTGTAGAGTCTGTTTCTTCCTGACTAATCTGCCTTCCCTCTGCTCCCTCTCTCTCTCTCTCCTGACAGCTCATGGTTATCATGTTGTTCGGTATGCCAGTTATTCAGCTGCTCTTCAGGTCGAGGTAGCGACCTTAAATGGGCATCACACATGCATCCTCCACCCTCCACACTCACGCACGCAAACACTCACCCCCTCCTCCATCCCAACCTGCCGCATAGTTATGTGTGGAGATTCTAAAATCTAATCATGTGTATGTTAATCAGTGAATCCTCATCCCAGATCTGTGAGATGTAAAGGAGTCTCACTCAGATAATGAAAAATAGAAAGATTGAGATGATGCCACCCTCATAACTGACTTGACCAGGATCCCATTTGACTGAACAAAAAGAGCATTTTTTGGACAAATGTGGCTTACTTTTTAAGTTTTAATGTTGTGCATTTGGGCAATTTGGGCTCATTTCAATTAAATAATGCAAAAAAGAAGAAGTTATATATTGTGCCTCATTGGTTTGCAGTCAGAGTATGCCATGCCTTGGAAAAGTGTGTAATCGAGTATGGAGATGGTGGTTGCAGCTAATGTCCCTTTTTTTAAAGTATGGGGTATACTGCCATCTTGTGGTTTTTTAAACTCAATTGAAAATATCTGACTTTGGCTACTAGTGTTGAAATAGACCAAATGGTGGTCTTTGACGTGGAAGGAGTTTGTTTGTTTTGTCCTCATTCTTTATTAGCTCAAAAACAGTCATAGATGGAAACATTGTGCGTGAACCTATTGCTGTCCCGACGGGGCTAAAAGGGGGCAAACAAGGGCAACGGGGTTTGACCCAAAAGCAGAGAAAGCCAACTTTAATAAACAACCAAAATAGTCCAAGACAAAACTGGCAGAGAGGGTCCAAAAATGAGCAACAGCAAAACATAATCAGAGGGAAACTCTGAATGGACAAAACAGGACACGGAACTTTAGAAAACCCACACGAGGGAAAAGACACAGATGAACCAACACTGAGACCGGAGACAAACAGGTTTAAATACACTCAGCAGGTGCAGGTGATTAGACACAGGAGGATTCAATTAGGGGCGGGGCAAACAATCACAGAGGCGGGAAAACAGACAAAGGCAGGAAGTGGAGTAAACAGAGGACACAAGAGGCAGGGGAAGTCAAAATAAAACAGACAACACACTAAACCAAAGCCAAGACCGTGACAATTGTGAAGCTGCTGGTAATGTAGCAGACACGGTAAAAGAGAAGCTGTGGTATGTATTCTATTGACTTACTTTTGTTCATAATTTTGCCGGGATTCTAAGATGTTTGAAATAATGTAGGTCATATTCAACATATGATGTAAGCATGGTCTGCAGTAAATGCACATGATAAATAAGGAATTACACAGTACAGTAACTGCACCGTCAGGGGACTTCCAGTAGAGGGCACTGCAAGTCAGATTTAAAAGGGCCGATAACGTGTTTCAATAATACTTTTATACTTCAATTTTCTTGAAGGTCAGTCTAATTTTTCGCCATGATCTTTTTTGAGATATTTTTGTTATTGTCCTTTTTGATTGTTTTGGGGGGGATTGATGCCATAACCATAAGTGTTTAGTATGGAAAAGGGGGTCGTAAAGAGAGTAAGGACACAGTCCAGTCCAATTGATCTGAACTGTGAAATGAACAGTGATTAAAAACTTTAAACTCTTTAAAAACATGTATATGAAAAGATATTGACACAAAAGGACTTCATCTCCCTCCAATGATGCTCCCATCTCATGCTGTACACCTGCTGTGATTTGTCTCCATATATTCCACGTGTCCTGTGTTCTGTCTCGTCTCCTTCGTTAGTTTCAGACATACACAAATGCAGGCTGCGCACGTCTTTACAAGCAATAGCAGGTCGGATTCCTAAACGTTCAGCCAGATCGGCAGGTAGACAGACAGACAAGCGCACGCACACACTTTGGCAAATAGACAGAGTTCATGCTCCAGTGGGTTTTAGTCGTTGATCCAGAAAGTCGGTCAGCTTAGATAAACCAGCGATACCACAGGAGCCACAACTGGAATTTACTGACCCACTTCAAAAGTGCTCCACATTGTTTTACTACAGCACATATCTGACATCTCCTTACACACGGGACAAATGGGGCTTTAAACAAGGCAAAAGGTTTGGTACAAAAGTGCTGCATGATTATTACTTCATTTATCGCCATTAATAAACTAGTATCACAAACCAAAAAACTATGAATTAATTCAAATGCAGTGGGATTTACAATTCGCATGAAGCAAGTATAGTTTTACAGCCATAAAGAGTTCAAATGTGTGTTATCCAAGTTATACTATATCCAAGTTATTAAAAAAAATCTCAAATGGACAGTCTTGAGAGCCAGACATCTCAGCACCTTGCCCATTAATATAATTGCATCACTAGTACCGATCAGCATCTCTATTAAGGCCTTTACACATTCAGTATAGTGCACTTCTTTAATTAAAGGAATACATTGTGCTCCAAATGGCTCATATATCAATACTGTATTTTATAGCAGATTTAATTAACACAAAATGCTTTTTCTTTCGGTTAAATTAATGAATCCACATGTATTGTATATGGTCTTAAACATATGTATGCACGATGCAAGAAGAACGTAGTGTAATGTATAAAAGATTCATGAGCAATTTATTTTGAATTAGCATATTCAACATACCTCGAGGCTGGAGACGGATCGATTTGACTTTCACAATAGAGGTCAGTTATAGAGGAAATGCAATCCTCATTCTAATCATATCGCTGTAATAATAGTTTATCTGTAGGTTTAAGTCGGATTTTGACGTGAACAAAGTTATTTAGCACGACATATAAACTTTGATTCAGATGCCAAGGAGGACGGCTCTGTGACCCACTTCAGTTGTGCAATTACGTGTGTTTGCAACAATGGGGATGATAAACAATTCACTAGCATCCTGGGCAGGATTTGGGTGATGATGAAGCATGATGACATCCTTCTCGTCAGTGCACAGTTATTGAAATGAATGAAATATTAAACCAAAGAGCTCAACTCTCAGCCTATCAGCAGGTGTATCAGCAAGTCTTGGTTTCAAGGTCCAGACTGCCATCACAATATAAATACATACCTTGTTTTCAGTTCACTGCATTTCAGACATGAGTTTTGAAGAGGTTTCATTAAGCACGGGCAATTTCTTTGACCCTGAAATAAATCACCCTACAGATGAAAGTCAAAGCCACAAACACTATAATGGAATGAAAACAGAAAACAATTCAGGGGGAAGCTGAAGATTCTCACTCCTCCGTCTCGGAAAACGCGTCACATGCAAATGCCTTTACGCCTGCGAAAGTCACAACGCTCACCTTGTCACCAGATGAGTGACGAGTGAGACGTCAACATGAACCTGTTCGCTTCTGTCTGGCTGTCATTGCGTTTGCTTCCACGTTTCTCTCTCTATATAACCATGACAGCTGTTTCTCATAAATGATCTGCCAAAACAAGGAATAGGCGTGTAGTTACAGAGTCAGGCTTGGCGATGTATGGGCAACATCTAATGTCACAATATCTTTTATCTCAATATCGATATTGCGACACTGTAGGGTTGACCAATGGTGCTTTTCACAAAATATTTACACAATGAGATTTTTGATAAACGATGATGTGAATAGACGGCTAGCAGTCGGGTAAGTTCAGAAAATGACATGCAGTAATGCAGCCTTTGAAACCAGGACAATATAACAATATTGATGACGATAACTATTGATACAATATTGATTATAGCTTTAATGTCTACATACAATGCCTTTTAGTTTTGATAATTGATCTCAAGCGTTAATTGTTTCAGGAGGTGGAGTTAAACCGTCATTTAAACCAGTTCACCCTCTGGCTGCTGCTCTATTCGATCCTTGATCATGTTTTGCAGGCGCACGGCTTGCAGAAAACTGAGCTTGTGTGCGCTGCCCAGCTATGCGTGGCTGGGCGAGTCATCGGTGGCGGCGAGCTGCATTCAACATTTTTCCATTCACGAGCGTTGGGAATAAACCATCAGAGAGGAGAATGCTAATTCTTCCTTCCAGTCCATTGACTGGCCAGCCACCTTCTATAGATGCACACAAAGACCATGCTAATGGATCATTTCAGAGCAGTGTGTGTGTGTGTGTGTGTGTGTGTGTGTGTGTGTGTGTGTGTGTGTGTGTGTGTGTGTGTGTGTGTGTGTGTGTGTGTGTGTGTGTGTGTGTGTGTGTGTGAGTGAGTGGGAGAGACCAAGAGAGAGAGATATTATAGAGCTTCCTGTAATTGAAGGGACAGTTGGGAAAGCCCTTTTTTGCATTTAACTGGGAAATCCCAAGCACTGGTTTGGAGGAGGGGGAGGTGTGTGGGAGGGATTTTGGGGAGAACCCTGTGTTAAAAGGGTGGAGGGGTGGTGCTGTGTGTGTGTGTGTGTGTGTGCACATGTAGCTGTGTGTGTGTGCATGGAGAAGTAAATGTTTGTATTATGGGTTTCATGTATTTATAATCTTGATTTCTTGTGTGTGTGTGTGTGTGTGTGTGTGTGTGTGTGTGTGTGTGTGTGTGTGTGTGTGTGTGTGTGTGTGTGTGTGTGTATGTGTGCGCAGCTGTGGCACGCAAAAGAAGGCCAGGGCCCCCGAGACAAACGTGGCCGCTTACCCGCTCGGTTGCCATGGCGACGGGGAGATGGGAAAGGCTCTGTTGGAATTGCCATTAAAATGGAGAGCAGCACACCACTGCATGCCTGCACACATACACACAATGTATTCACATGAAGACAAAGCAAGCTTAAAATCTCACGCACACAGTTGTAGGGTTCCTCTGCATCAGTCGTGTTGTGGTATTTATTAAATGGAAGATGTGATTAGTGTGTTTTAAAACCAGCCTCAACTGTATGTGTCTGTGCAATGTGATTGGTCAATACTACTCAGACTGACTACAAATGGAAACCAGAACGATTCGGGAAACCACCAACATCTAGTTCCATTGGCTGTAGATTCTGCACTCGTATGCAGATATCAGTTCATAAAGATATAGTTATAGAAGATCAAGATGATACTTCTCTCTATGCGGCTGGCAGATCTGTAGCGGAGCTCACTGATTCAGGAAGACCTCGCAATATATGTTGATCGCTAAGCCCCTCCCATTAGTTACTGTTTCCATGCTTTCCTTACTCACACAGCACACACACAGTTTAAAATGTTAACACGGGCAGATTTACAATGGTGCCGGTGGATTTCATCAACTAAAATTAGAATTGTCAGCTCTAGCAAGCTAAATAAGTATGCTAACGCTAGCTGCGTGATTTGGTTGAAAACATTGGCTCCTGCTTTTTTTTTACATTTCCTGCTAGCACGTTTTTTTTAAACAGGAACCTAATAACATGATCTTGATTTTCTGTACACTATATTGTGCTAGAAGCCTGAAAGACCAAAAATAGTGTCTATTTATGTCTGTGTTATGGACATAACCAGATTTTCTTTTTTTTATCGTACTTATATAGTGATTCAGGCCAATTCTTTGAATTTTTGATCCAGTTTTGGGAACTGAAGATAATAACTGCAGGTCATGTGGCACTTCCATACGATTCTTATAAAAAATGAAATCTGTGCAATTGCCCTGTGATGTTTGAAATCGTAAGCCACTGTTTAATCCATTCATGCGGCACAGTCATGTATATGGCATTGCAAGATGACAACAGTAAGCTTACATTGCATTCATGCATTATCCTGCTGGTTTACATTTGTGGTTGTATATGTCTGACAGCAGAGGAATGTTCCTGTGCTGGATTCCCCTCAGACATGTTTGTGTGTTTATAGCCCCAGCATGGGTAATCAGTCCACACACCCAACACAAAGAAAGGTTAAACTAAAATGTTATAGAAAACCTCAGGGCCAAACGCTTGAATCCCCGGTGACGTACATGTTTGTTCTGCTAAAAAAGGAAATGCATTCAAGCAAAGTGATTTGCAACAAAAGGTACGAGGATGACTGCAGCTTTGATGTATGGGAGATTGCTCCTAATGAACATGTATTTGAGTCTGTCTCTCTCTGTCTTTGTGTGTGCTCTTGAGTCTGCTGACCAGACTCGTGTGTTCGACCTCATACACTCACGTCGTTGCCCAAGGCCACAGCTGCAAAAATCAGTTTCGTAATACTGCTGCTTTGCTGCCTGCATAATCCTAGTCTCTGGATCACCCTGCCTTCATATCTAGTTTTTATTCATCCTCTCTCCTTTCTTCTTAGATTCTTTCTCCCTGATTTAGATTGCACCTCCCACTTCCTTTCTCTTGCTGTCATAAATCCTCACAGACAAGGGAAACGTCTTTGTTGTTCTGCCTCCCTTCACTTCCAACGTCCAACGTTAAAATGAGAGCATTTATTTTCAACCTATATATGAAATCCATTGTTAGTCATTTGAAAACCTTTTCACCTGTATTGTATTTTATTTTTAATCATTTGTAAGTATTAGATCTCAAAAGGCTCTGATGCCACTCAGACATAATTGTTTGCATAAGAGACAAAGACATGTAAGATCACTCAATCAGATTTCTGCAAAGCGGCGGCGTGACATCACCAGGAAACCCCTCATCTCATTATTACTTCACTTGTCATGAGCAAGAAGCACATCGTGTCACATGTTGCTGCCACGTCATGATGCAGTCAGTGTGTTGCCACATCATGTACACAGGTGGACAAAAAGGTAGCCGACAAATCTATTGTCTGTTTGCTGGAGTGTGGTTTATCATGATATCTAAACCCCATTGCATGTAGAGGAAGTTATCTGTGGTTGCTTTGGGGAGAGTGACACACAACAAAGTCTTGCAGGAGGCTGTAATTAACACTGAACACCTTGCTCTCTGCAGTGCGACTCATCTTCAAAGGATCGCGAAAACAGAGAAGAGATTCCAGAGAAAGCTTGGCAGAACATTAGCTTGGCTCCAGGATTGCCTGGTTTGTTTTCTTACTGAATTAACGCTGTGCTATTTTGATGGATCATTATCCAGCCTATCTTATCGAGGCTTTTTCAATGGTTTAAAGTAGATCTGTGGCGATGTGTGTGTGTGTGTGTGTGTGTGTGTGTGTGTGTGTGTGTCAATTTCCAAAATGAAGACTGACACTACAGCATGATGACTTCACAGTAAGTCACGGCACAGATGTCACGCTGCCGGTAGTCGGTGGAGTCATCCCAACTTATGAATTAGACTTTAAGTGGGTTTAAAGGACGCAGACAAACGCATACAACTTGATGCTTAATGCCATTGCAGGCACAATAAAGGTGCTTTCAGACAGTGTCTGCTTGGGTTGGAACATAGCATAAAGTGAATCGTCAGCAATATTACACAATCAACGAATTAGAATTGCAAATTGTGTAAATATTTTTTTGGGGGGGGATTTCAGGTTCCACATCCCTGTAAAACTAGCTCCTGCATTGTATTCATGGTGAGTGTGGCAGCAAGGGGAAAACATTTGAATGAGATACTAATTAGATTAGTCACATTGTTTCACAGCATAACGGCAGGATAATACCAGATGGAAATTGGTCATCAAACGTCACCACCTTGTGACGCTGATCAAAACAAACAGTTCCTTGTATGACTCAACATTGTCCTCAAAGCGCGTGGAGTGTGTGGATGAAGCAAAAGTTGTCAAAGTTCTTCTCATTTAGGGACTAGCTAGGTAGCTAGCTTGCTAATTCCACCATTCTTTAATGCTACACTTAAATGTTCAGAAAATTCAATAAATGGTACGCTTTCTGTGATTTGTTCGAATGGTGTTTACATCAGAAATGACCGCTCCAGAGTTCACTTGACAGCGGTCCGTGACCACCCCTTCGAGGCCAACCAATCGCCACCAAAGCTCAAATCCAGCATGCACACGGTCCAAAATGACCTGCACCAATGGGGCAAACGCTCCAGGGATTGTTCACTGGGTTTCGAGAGACTGCGAGTCACAACATCATCCAGACTTTGCTGACAGGTCTTGTCCATATTTCTGGGTGGATGTTTGAATGTCTAAATGTCTCCGAGTGGAGTCATTTCATTGGTGATGTCAGTGTGGTGATGCACATTATGTTACACCCCTACCATATACTGGTGATGTAATTACTGCGGCGTTGACATTCATAATGTCAGCAGCATGACATCAAAGTGAGTGAAAACAAATACTTTACTGCTGCAATCAAGAATCATGTTCATATCAGTTCACTGCATTTATGATGACAGTCATTTCAGTGAGACGCTAGTGACCTTTGCGGGGTTGATCACCATTCCGGGCGGCTGAAAATATATAAGCTGACCAGATATCCCACTCGTTTCTCTTCTATTGTGTTCTATTGTGTGACACATGCATGTAACAGCATGGAGGATGTGTATACACAGACGGGTGGCTGTTATATTTGCATCACATTTGTGATTGTGCTGTGTTCGCTGACCTGTGAGACTGTGTGAGGAGAGGTGACAAAACACGAGAGAAGAGGAAGGGAAGAAAAGGTTGTAGATGCGGGAAGAGGGAGGAAACAAAAGATTGCATGGTGTATTATTTATCTCCTGCAGATGTAAGTCTACATTATTCATCCTCATGGGGAACACATTTCTTCTCTGGCCGGCAATAAATTACATCCTCGGTGTGGAGGATTGTCTTTATCACAGTCCAAATCCTCTGCGAGGGGCCGCAAGCCCATTGTGTGCTCTTACAATGCGGGAGTCAATCCAACAGACTTCTCCAAAAACATAAAGTAATTTGGGTTTTTGGATATGCTCACGATTTTGTAATTTTTCTTTTGGACACTTCAGTGCCCTGAGCAAACTCCATTACTAATGGGGTTGCTTCTCTGTGTCCTCAGTGTTGCGTGTGTGTGTTGAGTCAGTGAGCTATCAGCCCTCTGACTCTCTAATGGAGATGAATGCTGCCTCCTCCACCTCACAACACTGATTTAATCACACAAATAGGCAACCCAACTCACCTTGGTGTGTATGCACCGTGTGTATATAGTGTGTGTGTGTGTGTGTGTGTGTGTGTGTGTGTGTGTGTGTGTGTGTGTGTGTGTGTGTGTGTGTGTGTGTGTGTGTGTGTGTGTGTGTGTAATCCCCTGACATCGTTTAGGTCAGACCACATGGCACAGAGGGCACCAAAAGGCCTCCATATGCAAATTGCACCAAAGCGTGCGACACAGTGTATGTTATCATGCACGTTAGTGTGTGACAAAATGTCTCTGAATATTTCCATACTTATGAGGAGAGAGAGAGAGAGAGATCTGCGTTTTGAGGGCATCTTGCAGCTCCTCATATTTTTGGGTCTGACTGCAAGTTCACGGATGAGATTAGAATTATGACTAATTTGCCCGAGGTCAGGTTAAGCATAGGATATGAGTTTGTTAAGAAGGGAAGGATACTGCAGACTTAAGATTTGGGTTTTGAATGAAGATGTGGATGATTGGGGCTAAGATTACATTTCAGCCTGGAGTGCTGTGATGGAGCGCTACAGTTCAGGGAATGAATTCAGTCAAAGAAAGTCCCCAAAATTGTTTTGTTTGCGTGTGTCGATTATGTTCATTATAACTCAAAGTGCACAGCCTAATTGGCATTGCCATGGCAACCATTTAAAGTCCTCATCCATTGACATCACAACCCCATCCACGCTTCACAGGCTTCTCAGAGAAACATCTGCTCCCATTCAGTTCAAATTGTTCGCCTCGAGTGGTGACGTCTGATCATCTTCACCGCACACAGACCCAGAGTCAGTGAGGTTTAGATCTGCGACTGGAAAAAACTGAGCGGACGATCTTCAGGGAGCTTTTTAACTTGCTTTTTAACCCCTGTGACTTATTTGTGACGGTCACAGAAAGTACAAAACATCCAAATGAGGAGAGCCCGAAGCATCAGCATCCGTTTGTATCGTTGGCTCCGAATGTGCAGCATCTTCGTGTTGATGAGGATGAAAACTGGGCCACTCGGGTTTCGCCGAGCTTTACGCTCATTGTGCAGAAATTGTATAACCCCCGAGAATGAACGAGACTGGCCTCTCTGTTTCTGTTCAATGTGAATTATTTATTATTCCCCAAATCTCTAATTAAATGTGTGTAGTTTATGTGGCCTCAGCGCTACAAACTGGCATTCATGTGGCAAAATGTGCTTTTTTATTGTGTCAGTGTGAAGTCCTGCCACACTTTGAGTGTAATTAAAGAAGCTGTAAAGTAGACTGCAAGATTCTTCCGGATCAAATCCATCCCATAGTTTGGGATGTAGTTCAAGTGCAGCAAAGGGACTTTTTAAGTGTCATGCTTTATCGCGATTGGCCTCGATATAACTGTTTGAAAAGATATACTCTGATGCTGCTCTAACTTTTAGTGGGATTATCTTTGTGGCATTGTGTTGCAAGAGAAGAAGATGACTTCTACACGTCAACACTCTGGAGGGCTTCAATCTTGTGGGATTTCTCTGGGGAAATCCCCCTCGGCTTGAAATGGATAGAACGAGATAGAGAACCGGAAAGGGTTTAGGGGGAGAAGCCGAGAAGTGGCGAGGCGTCGAACGAGCCGGAGAAATGGAAAGACGCTGTTTCTACATCTCTCTTCATCCGTCAGAGGCAACAACGACCGCGAGGACTTCTCCACCGGCTGTGTTTGTGATCAAAATGGATAGATGCAGAATGAAGCAGGACAGAAAAACCACCACAGAATGGGTGTGATGATTTATGGCTGATGCAGATGAAAAGCTGCTGCTCCCTCCACAAGCTTTGGGCTTTTGTCTTGCCTCACTAATCCTCCCTGCACCCCCTTCGCTCCCTTCCTTTAAGCCCACGTCCTCCCGGCACGCCCCCAGCCCGTTTCCCCCTCATCCCTCTCACTCTCCTCACATCTTTATCCCGTTTCTGCCCTTCGGTCCCCTTTAACCGCCTCCCGTCTGATTTCTCGCCACTCATTTGAACATCTCCTTCTCCCCTATCGCCCCCTCTCGCACATCAATCCTGCCCTCTGCACCCTTTCGCTTCCCGGCCGCGACCCACCCCCTCCTCTCCCTGTGATCCTGTTAAAGCCTCGTGTCAGCATTAGTGTCGGTTCACACAGCGGCATGCCACATATTAAGCCAGACGGCAGTTGAGCGAGTCTGGGAGTTGGAGGCAGAAGGAGTCGAGGTCAGCGCCAGCATCTGTCTTGCAAGGCCAAAGGAGACGAGGTGGTCGGCGCGAGGAAATGGAATAGGGCCTCTTTTTATACAAGCAGATGGGGTTTTCAATATAAATTGGAAGGAATATTCTGCTGTCCGTAGGTCTATAGGAACATTTAAAGTAAGGGTGTTTTTACTTTATGACTTGCCCTGCAGTTGGAGCAGTTCAACCTTTGGAAATATACTATATTCACTTTCCTGCTGGGAGTTATATTATAAGAGGACTACACAGGACTAAATAAAATACAACATGTTAATCAACCTTTACCCCCCTCCCTATTTTTTCACCGGTTATGCTAAGCTAACAACCCCAAGCTTCACGATGACCAGACAAATACGAGTCATATCAATTTTCGCGTCTAACCCATGGCAATATTGAGCAAACAAAGTGTTTGCTCTATTTCCCAAAAAACATGGAATTGTTCCTCTAACTGGAACACAGAGGCCTAACCAAACCCCGCCACCCTGAATAGGATAATCGTCTCGGATAATAGAATTGCCAGAACATATTGTCAATCATACAGTGATGGATGAAGAAACTGTCCTCTTTTCCCTCTCTTCAGCCACCAATTCCTTCCATCTTTCCATCTCTTCCTACTTATTTCCTCCTCTACTTCTTACAGCCCCATCCTCTCCTCTTCAGTCCTCTCCTCCTCCCATCTTCTTGTTCTCATTCGTACTTGATCTTCCTCCAATCCTCTCTCGCCCCGCTCCTTTCGTTGACCTTGCATTTCATCACCACAATTTCTTTCTTTCTACATTTGTTCTTCTTCTGTATCCAGTCCAACCCTCTCTCCTCCTCCTGATATAATTGTATCTTTCCTTTCCCTCTCATCTCTCACCTTCCTGTGTATCCTCTCTCCTCTGCCTCTCTTGTACACTGACCAGTTCATCCTTTCAGACGTCCCTCTCATGCTCTATATCCTTCCCCTCTCCGTTGTCACCGTTTGTCCCTCCATTGAATGTGCTTTTCTCTTCAAGGAGCTCAGCACTCCCACCCTGGCATCAGTTTGTTGGTTGCTATGACAACCTCACGAGCCAAGTTATTTATAGCAGCGGACCAGCATGCCTTCCACACAATACAGCCTGCATGTGGACGTGTTTCTATTCATTTATTTTAACTCACTTTTATTTTTGTATACATTGGGCCTGCTGGTGAACTTTCCCTTCAGAGAAACACTTTGATTCAAATCTCAGCAGAGCAATATCCATAAAACTGCACACACAGGAATATTTGGGATTGCGTTTCCTTATCAAGTAAATACAACTTTCTTGTAGAAATATTGGTACATTCAGGAGGTATTTACCAACCATCAACAGCTAGCTTTTTGAGTGCTGCGCGCTCTACCTATCCGGCGATGCTCTATGTTCACCGTATGAACATATTCTGACCTGATCTTCATCATCACGGCAACAGAACGGCACAGTTTTAACTTTGTAATGTCATGAGATGCGTACGGAGCATTGTTCTTTCATTGTTTGCCAATCCATTTAGTTTGCAATGGGCACAAACTGACCATCTTGCTTGTGTACATGCATCACTGCCAACTTCCTGTCGGTCACATGTCTCTCCCTTCACCTGAAAGTCAACCTGATGACGCCGACGCAGACTGAGTGTGAATAACAGAAGATTGTGGGGAGGCTGGTAGTCGATAAAGAATCACAAACAGAGAGTTTGATAATTAAAATGAACTTGACACTCCCTCACAAAAGGATCTGAGGGGATGTATTCCTTGTCAAGAGAGATCGTGCGATACTCTAATCGCAGTTTCTGTCAATTTAATAACCATATTTTAATGAAATGAAGGGAGGCCACTATAAAATGAGACTCTGTTTCTTAAATGTGCATTACTTTTAGTAGTGTCAAGGAAAAAGGGAATATCTGGGTACCACTGGAAACCGTCAGTTTATAAAACCTCTCATTGTCTGGTCTGTAGGCTGTGTGTGTGTGTGTGTGTGTGTGTGTGTGTGTGTGTGTGTGTGTGTGTGTGTGTGTGTGTGTGTGTGTGTGTGTGTGTGTGTGTGTGTGTGTGTGTGTGTGTGTGTGTGACTGGCCGTTTGCAAGTCTCTCCAGCAACATTGATCACAGCCAAGGCTGCTGCTTCGTGGCCAGCCTGTTAGGTTGCCATGGAAACGAGCCCATCGCTTCGGAGCCGCCGAGAAACCAAACACCCTCCGATCAATAAGCTTCTTGAATAATGATGCCGTAGACACACAGACAGACAGACAGACACACACACACACACACACACACACACACACACACACACACACACACACACACACACACACACGTGCATGCAGCAGTCTCAGCGTGACTCCAGCTCCATCAATAAGTAGATTGTAGCACTTATTCAGATAGAGTACAGTGAGGAGGGAAAAGTGAAGAAGACTCTTTTGAAACCCACTGAGACACTTAACCGAGTGCCAGAGAGAGGAGTCACGGCAGTTGGCAAACTGCTGAAGAGGGAGATCTGGAGTGTGACTATCATTCCTCTCACAAATGTAGTGAAATGAGCTCTGAAATACAGAATACACACTGTGGACGTTAATTATGTAAAGATGGCTTCCTTCTGCTTGAACGGATCATGTGCCAACGGTATGAAAAGAGCACTTTCACTGGTTTTTGACTTTGACTGTTTTTTGGTGAACATTCTTAGGAAGTGTAGGACTTAAGGTTAGTGTTGATTTACGGGAGCTTCAAAGTGAAAGTGAAAACTAATTGTTACAACGTGGCATTCAGTGAAATTGCATTTGTTTAATTCCCTGGTGGTGTTTGATGGTTTGACCCCGTTGCCGTAGTGTTTTATACTGATACGAGTGTGGCAACCTCAAAAGCATTTTAAAGTGACATGTCCAATTAATCTGAAATTAATACATGTGTCGTTCAGAGTCAGCGTGCAGACATTTATATTTTATTTTTTTCCAATAGTCTTGAGTCTGTCTTTTTGCCCACCTGAACCAGTGCACATGAGGGGAAATGCTCTCCGCCTTGATGGCAAAAGGCATGACCCTTGTTAAGCCACGCCCCCTCTTCATCCCCTAGTAGCAGAGAGAGAGAGTGCACGCTTGTTTCGTTGAATATGATAGTCTGACTCATTGATCTTTCATCTGATTGAGGTTTGTACAAGTTATAAATATATAGCCCCATCCATGGCTCTGAAATATCAGCAGTCTAATAGTCCAGATGGATTTCTAGGTGCAAAAATACAATTTACAGATCACCTCCTGCTTATGTCCTCTGGATAGAGAGCTAGGTCCTCTCAACTCTAGATCAGCCTCATACATATTTCACTTCAGACTCGGGTATTACTGGATTCTGGATATATCTTTATGCATCAGCAGGCCGGTCATTAATAAAACACAATCTTGTTATGGTGTGCCCTTTACCAACATGCTTTATTGCCCTCTCTATTGTCAGAGTGGTGAAACCCTGCACAGCATTGTTCAGTCTGCGTGAAGCTTCTTTGGCAGATGGAGAGAATAGCATGGCATACAGATATGAGATGACAAGAGCACACTGTGTTGTAGTGAAAGCTGATATATGTGTGTGTGTGTGTGTGTGTGTGTGTGTGTGTGTGTGTGTGTGTGTGTGTGTGTGTGTGTGTTCCCAAGGGAAAAAGTGTGTATGGATCTATAACACAATCAATAGACTGCTACATCCACTGTTCAGTTTAATCTCATTTTGCATGATAGGAAAAGTAGATTTAAGGAAATACACAGATGTAAATGTAATGAGTGTAAACTCAGCTAATGTGTATTATGGTAGGATACAAGTTATCTTTATCAAATCAACAGCTTACCATCCCCATGTAACAATAGGAAGGAACAAGAAAGTTGTTTATGCTGTCTGTATGCTTCATATAGGATTATTCATAGTATTCAATATTTTACCACTGTTTGATATTTTAGAGGATTAATAAATACCCACATTTCAGTATGAGCTTTACTTCAATCATCTCTCTGAATGTGATATGCAGTTGACTAATTGCCAGAGAAGCCAGGAACAAGTTTCTGCAGAGTGCCATCAAAAATATTTGTAAATATAAACAACTTGTTTAATCTTTTTTTCCCCCACAGCGAACCCACGTCAGAACCGTGGGAACGGCAGCTTAACAACATGCCTCCTGATGAGAGGCCGAGACATTAATAGAATGACCGTGGCTTTCCTCACAAAATGGTTCATTACTGCTCCTTCTCTTGGAGCAACATTGTTTTTTTTAAATCAAGTAAAGAGAAGATGTCACATATATGTTCCAGTAAAAAAGCAGGATTGCTAGAGCAAACTTGTCAGTTTACGTCACCTAGACTGAATACTACTTTAGCAAATGTGCACCCACAGTACTTTGGATCAAGGCAGTATAATCCAGAGAAGAAAAACAAATATATATATGTATGTATGTATGTATGTATATATATATATATATATATATATATATATATATATATATATATATATATATATATATATATATATATATATATATATATATATATATATATATATATATATATAATTTAGTTAATTGCATAACACATATCAGGAGCTAAAATCCGGATTGAATAAATTCTTTAAACACGAGACAAAACAATGATCCAACCCAACGGAGCCATGAGGTCATCACAGGACCATCAGTGTGGGCCAAATAACATTCAGTCTCATGGAGTCGGGTCGGTTGTATCATTTTCAGCTGCTCGTTTATTGGTGTATCATGTCGCTGCCCGTCAGTGGTGGAAAGTAACTGAGTACATTTTCTCTGGTGCTTTACCTCAGTACAATGGACCCTTGTTCAGTCGAGCCCCTCTAACTCAGTCTGGCCGATCATAGAGGAGCATTGGCGAGCTTTTACCAAGGTCCCACAACCGCTCCATTGACTCTCATGCAATCATTTCAGATTTTCTTCATTTTCTGGCTGGTTTTGTGGATTTGGAGCGAGTTACAGGTTGTGTAATAGTGATACTTATTACCTGGAGAGGTTGGAAGAGAAGAGTCATTTCTAAAATATTAAGTTTCTAGGCAATAACCTGGTTTGTAGAATACATAAGCACATCACATCATCTTTGCTAAGCTAGCCACCAAAGGTTTACTGAATACAAATGCTGCTTTTGCTTTTTAATGATTGTAACAGATAACTAAGATCTGCCCTGCATCACAGGAACATTGTCTTCTGTCTTAATCCCTAGTTGATTGGGTTCACTTTTACACTGGGATCTCTAGGCTTTAGCGTCTGTCTTTTTCTTATTAACTTGTTTTCGCTGCTGAATCAGTTTGACATCTTGGATAAACCCTTCATACTCGTATATTAGACCCTGAGTGAAGATAAACAGGTCAAACATCTAAAAAAAAATCTATTTATACTAGTCTGATCTTTCACAGGTTTCAATTTCAGAATGGGTTCAAAATTCTACCTTATTAGAAGTCAATGCGTTGTCTTAACGTCATCCTTCTTCACAGTCACTTACACACAAACAAACCTCGGCACTGACTGATACATCCACGGCCTTCTGCTGTCAGCAACTACACCGATGCCCCGAGCCATTGGAGGTAAAATGCCTTGCTCAATACATTGGCAGTTATTTATAGTCCCTAACCCTTCAGTCCTGAGCCCCATTGTCTTCCTCGAGGCAACCACTGCCCCCGTTAAAATCCAGTGAAACATCTCAAATTGAATACCACATTTGTCCAACACATCTTCAGAGCACTCCAGCGCTATACTGTTAAATATAACTTGTGCTGATTTTTCGCATTTTTACTGTAACATCGTTTTTTTTTCTTCTGCTCAGTTTGATTAATGTGACTGAAGGCCACAGATGAGAAGCAAGGGGAGGAGTGGAAGAACTGGGCTGAAAAAGCAGAGGATTGGAAGAGGAGGGGGGCTGAGCGCAGAGTGTAATGTAGCGTGCTCCCAGAATCTAGATCACTGAACACACCAGTGTTCCTTCAGTCATTTCCTCGTAGCAGAGATGGCCGGTTTCACTTCAACGTGTCTGTCCCAGTTTCGGGCAGCAGTGCGTGCACGGTGCTAATGCTACGAGTAGCCGGGGTCACAGAGGTGGGGCTGCAGATTCAGACTTTGAGACATTATTTGTTATGCAATAAGGTAGAGTAACAACCTAATGGTGTACAAGGGGGAAGACGGAGATGGAGGGAAATGAGCCTTGGGAATACGCTTTAAATCCTTCAGTGAATCGTGGTTATTTCAATGCTTGATTTGGAACCTGAGCTTTTAATGTGACTATAGCATAATATATGTGTATTCTTTAAAATCCTTAAAGTCCCATTAATACATGAATACATTTGATATTAGCTTGTAAGTGTCAATATTATTTTTGTAGAAGAACTCTCCTCTTGTCTTTCTTGTTGACTTATTTCAATACAGGCTGATACTAATATTGGACCCATCAAGGCGATCAATGACTGCAATGAGAGGGTAAATAAAATGTGTGTTATTTTGGAGTTTGAGATGATTCAATTTAAAAATACTACAATATCAGTTTGAACAATAGGTCATTTAAATGAACCGTTAATGAATCGTTAGGCTATAATACATTCATAATTCTATTAGCCTATAATTCGGATTGCAGAGTCAAACAGGATAACGTCAACATAATTATGAGGCGTAACCTGAATTGGGTTGTCGAACTTAACATCGCGTCAAAGTAATGAAAGATGCTATTTGTTATTAAAAAACGTAGGCTTGGATTACAGCAGACTAATTGCACATGACTCCGACGACGTGTCTGGTCTACTCGTAAATTCTCTTTGTACCCAAGAGAAAATAAAAAATACAAGAAAGTTGGTGAGTGGGGCAATTTCTCCTAAATTACTCCTACAAACCATGAAGACGAGATCTGTTCGAACAAGTGGTTCTGCTTGAAGCCAACATCTAGTGGCTATTAGTGGAACTGCACTTTGAGGCTCTTCCACATGAGTTTATAACAATTAGCCTCCACCGCCATGCCGAGTTAGTTGGACATATATATTTAAATATCAAACCAATTATACACTCAGTCTGTAAAAATTGTATTAATATCAGATACAGTTTTTTGTGTGGCATGTCTCATTCATGCACTTCACTGTCATTATTTTGTTCGTAAATGCTTCATTTTAATTTAAGATTGGGAGTTCATGAGTAACCCGAGAGTTTCTTCTATTATTTTGCTTCATGGCATTTTACAAAATTGAATCTTTGGACTTGATGTGTCTCCTACATTGATGTGTCTCCTACATTAGGCTTCTGATAAATACATCTCATATTTGCCTAACATAAAAAATAAAATTTAAAAACTACTCCGGTGTGAATCATAAGAATCTCATGTAAACGTCAGCGACTACCTCAACACAAAGTGTTCCTGTCTGACTGACCGTGTGAAGCAGGATGAAGAAAAGCCGCCTCTCAGGGGGAAGTAAAGCAGTGTTCCTGTAGGACCTGGGGGTGTTTGGGGCAGGCTGGCTGGGAATATGCGGGGTCAGACAGCCGCCTTGCTTGTAACACAAGGTCCCACTCCCCACACAGAATTAAGTGCGCTCCGCTGGACCCGGGTACGCGTCTTGTCCCCGCCTCCTCCTCCGCCTCCTCCTCTTCCTCCTCCTCCTCAGCACAGCATCCACACGCTGCGTGATCCCAATCACAAACCGAGAGCGGCGGCTTCGCTGAGCCGATGGAGTAGTAGTACGAGTAGTAGTGGGAGTGCTCACGGGTTCCTTTCGCCTTCTTCTCCTCCTAGATTTTTTTTTTGTGTTGCTTTAATGGATTCGCCTTTTATCCGGAACACCGCTTCATCCCATCGCGGTAAGTGTGCAGATGCTGTGTTCAGAAACGAGAGGAAACGGGACTGTGCAGCTATTGTCTGATGCTGTGGCAAGTTCGGACCTCAATCAAGTCGCAACGCGGGGGTCTATTCACATACAAAAAAACGAGTGGCACGGCAATGCAAATGGTTTCGGTTTTCCGTGGCAAACGTGTGGATAACACAGTGTATAAATGACTGTAAAGGGTCGATATCGGCATTTCGACAGACACCTGTCTCCAGCAGCAACAGTGGCCGTCCTCCGGGGCTCATTTACGCCCCTACACATTCGCGTTTTGCCGATGCCTATGTGTGTGTGCGGTGCGCGTCCCTTTTTTATTATTATTTATAAGCAGTAAAACACACATTTGTGCAAATGTTTCGCCGCCGTTGCCGAGCAAACGTGTCTCCAGTACAGCAGGGAGAGAGAGAAAAAAATTCGGCCCATCTCCCACCAACCCACCCCCCCACCTCCCAGCATCACAGGGTGGCTGTTCCTCCCCGAGCGGCCCCCCAATAGACGTGCACGGCGCCGTTGATGCTTTTCAGATCACCGAGAGACTGGAATCCCATGCTTGTTAAGACGCCTTGTTGAGCGGTGTAGGGCAATTATTCAGTGCAGCGTGTGCCATCATCATCCTCCTCATCCTCCTCTCCTGATTGCTTCTCCCGATCATCATATTGAGAAAACGCCACTGTGCATGTGCAGACTTGGCCTTACAGCTTAGCTGAACAGAAGAGCCGGAACTCATCTTCAGTGAAGGAAATGCAAACACAGTGTGGATTAAAATCCTATTTGTGATGCAAAAGGAAGGGCTTCTTTTGTTATATGTGTGTCTGTTTTGGTCCAATATGTCCTCATCATGAAGCTGGACTCTGGACATGAGGATGAATGCATGATGGATGCATGTCACTGTGTGTATGAGGCTGTGAATGTGATCAAGTAATACCATTTAAACAACTTAGGGGTGAATAACAACACAATGAATCCAATCCTGCAGCCCAGTGACCACACTGGACCCTCTGCATATATAGCAGTAGTCAATGTTGCCCATCTTTATTGTCCAAACAAGTGCTGCTTTTTTCAAATCACTTGCTCTGATTATTGGATGGTTTCTCCCCCGTCTGCTTCCATGCTCAGTGGTGGAGATGTATTGCTAAACGCTTCCCGCCTGTCTGCGTGTTGCCATCTGTATCTCATCTGCCTCGTGTCCCCTGGCTGAGCACTGCAAGCAAAGATAGTATCACCCGCCCAGAGAGGCACATATTTACCAGCTATTTGTCCCTGTGAATTTGTGCATTTTTGCTGCGTGTGTTTGCATTCCACATGTGTGCTCGTCCCTGTAGTATACTGTCGCAGGCGACTGGTATTATTCAGCAGACAGATGGCGGGCGGCTGGGCATCAGGTGGGCCTTTTCCTTGGCTGTTAGCAGGGCCCGCCGAATGCAAGACAACTCTTGGCATGAACCCACCATGCATGCCGTTCTATATAGCGGCACAAGTGTGTGTGTGTGTGTGTGTGTGTGTGTGTGTGTGTGTGTGTGTGTGTGTGTGTGTGTTGAAGGTTGGAGTATGCAAATGCTTCTTGCAGACAAGGGAATGCACACAAGATGCATGTGTAATGCATGTCTCATTCCATATCGCTCATACAGAAGGTTTTGTTTGGCTGTAGGGCGTCTGATGTCTTTTTTGACTTTCCTTGAAAGGTTATGTCACTTTTGACCAATCAGGCGGCACAACAGGCTGAGGTCACAATGACAACGTCATGCCTGGCAATGCTATACTGTCGTGATGGTCGCTTCTGACATCATCAGCAGCATCAGGTACTCTGACGTTTCTCTCAACTGATCATGATTGTTGTCGTCCACATTATTACATTTTTTCATTATATTCATCAGTATTATTGTTGTGAGGATTACGTGCCAATTTTGACACGTGATTTGGATTTAGTTTTTGTCCGTTTTGACAAAACATTTGCCAGTTTTGGTGACATTTTAGTCCTTTCATGTAAGTAGTTTGATATTATTGTTAGTTTTAGTTTAACAATGATTAAATATGTTTTGTTTTTAAGTCGGTACACATTTCTGATTAGGAATTTTGGTTTATAACATTGGGTCTGCCACAGTTTTGTTATTTCGCCCATTTGTCATTACCTCTCCAGAGTTAGTTTGGATTTAACACTTCATTTTGGTCTGAAAAACACTCAAAGACATAGTTTTTTATTCTCAAAATTGACTCTTTGTGCGTTCTGTGTGACTCAGGCTCTGACACCTTTGGCCCAGCAAACCCATCTTTTAGAATAAAGCTGCAACGCATGCTCTTTCTATCATCAGAAGTTCACAAGTGAAGGGCGGTGAGACGGTTGCTCGCAACAGAGTAGAGCATCCTGGTGAGATTTGTCAAAATGTAATTCAGCTCTAGTGTATGATCACATCGGCGCATCACGAGCGGTGAATCAAAACATGCAAGTGAAATGCAACATGCCTCCTGAACAGCAGCGAGTGAGTGCTCCGGGAAACTGGATACGCATATCGCTCCTGGCTATTTACACTAAAATGCTTCAGTTATTTCTTGCTGCTTTTCAGAGCACACAAAGCTGCTACAGTGCTCTTAAGGCATGGCCTTAACAAAATCTTGACATGGGGTTGTTCTGAAATGTGTTACAAATTCCAATAATCACAGGGAGACACCGACCGACGCCATACGTATGTTGTTAAAACAGCAGAAGTGAAGCTGCAGGAAGCGCTGACCTCTGAACTCATGTCTGCTATCTAACTCCTCCTTCACTCCCACACTAGAGACTGGCTATTGATCACACGCACACACACATACACACATACACACATAAACCCTTTCCACGCTCTATTGATAGCAGGTATTTGATTACCACAAGATGTGGGGGCAGCGCTAATAGAGCAGTGGGTGTGTCCTGATTGGACAATATATCTGTCACCATGACGTCTCTGGGGAATGCTGAGCCCTAAGGTGAGATAAGGCCTGCCTCTGAAGACTGAGAGGCCCTCCTTTCATCTATAAGGAGGCTGATATATTCAGGCGATATATAGTGTCAGAGAGGAAGAAAACAGGCTGCACTAAGTTAATGCTTTTGCTTGATCTGCCAGAAGCCAAATACAAGCGCAACAACAGCTAATGTGGCTTAACATCTATATTTGAAGGGATGCTTGATTAATTTGAGGAAAGAGTGGTATGTTGTTGGCTTGAGTACACAAATGCAGTATTCGTGCCAGAATGCAGCGCATGCAGACTCGTGTACATAATTAGTTTGAATGGAAATGGGAGCTAATGGGGAAATACTTGAAATCACAGCCAAATGTCGCGCTAAGAGGCTTGGGTGTTTTTTCTGTGTTTTTTAAAAAAAAAATGTAATGGTAACGGGCCATATTAAGGAGGAATTTGAGTTTGATAATCCTCATATTTTTGGAGATAGTGAAAAGACATCAAGACATCACATTTAGAAAATGCAAACCACCTCAGTTTGGAAAAGAGGATCATTATTTGTTTAATTGTTCATCACTAGTTTCCAGAGTTTGTTTTTAATGAATATTTTACCTCGTTATCTCGCAGCAACTTGACTTCAATCAGGAGCGACTTGTTTAGAATTTAACAATGATTTATTACATATGCATAACATTTGAATAGTGCAAAGTCTTTGTCGATTGGACTCCATCCTGAAACAGGATAATCAAGGGGCAGTGACGCTGAGGTCAGATCAGGCAGAAACCCCCCCCGAGTCCAGACACTGGTGGTGGCGGTGAAGAAAGGGACTTGCTACAATCCCATGATGAATGAAGTGCGTGACTGATGCTGATTGGAGGCGACTGGGGTGGAGGAGGGTCGCAACTGGTTTGAGCTGAAATGACAACTAACAGCAGCAGAGAGGAGAACCTATTTCAAAGTCAGACACAGATGTGATTGGCTTAAGGAAACTGTGCAGAATCTGGTTGGTTAATTTAAAGTTAGACTGAGAGATTATGAATGAAAAGGAATGTAGAGAGCGTCTTCCTGACTGAACTTCCGCATCAGCTTCATTTAATGTATATGTTAATTTGTTATCGAACATCCAATCCTTTAGCTTTGCTGGACCCGCTGAGCTATTCTGGACACGTAGGCGGCGATCACACTGATAAGCATCAGAAGGAGTGAGAGTGAAGTAATGTGTTCTCTAGTGTTCTCAAATTAAGGATGTGAAGCACATTTAAGATGTGCCGCGATAGTATTCGGATAAGTTTTGCTTTCAAAGTCAATGGAAAGACGTTGTTTGAACTTTAGCAGAACATTTGCGCGAACCACGTGGCTTTATGAATCTATAAATGTGGAGACGTGAGAGGAAAGAGCAGCGACGCTCGAGGGGAATAACGGAGAGAACCTGCTGAATCCTGAGATCGGTCAAGTGTCTTTAAAGGTCAGGAAGTGAGTGTTCCTGTAGGAAAAGTACCAGGACAACAATGGTCAAATATAAGTACTTTGTTCAAAATCCTACTTATGTAAAATTAGCCTACATATTATTATTATTATGATTAATAATAATGCATATAATTTATATAGCGCTTTTCATAGTACTCAGACACTTTACAAATCATTTGTTAAATCATCCTAAAAGCAAAACAATAAAAACAAATATATAAAAACTAAAAACAATAATAACATAGAGAACACGATCACACATTAAAAGCAGTTCTGAAGAGGTGGGTTTTGATTTGTGATTTGAATATGGAAAGGTCAGTGCAGTATTATAAGCGTACTGTAGCCAAGTGGTTTTCAATCTAAGGGTCTGAACGTTCTGTAATCTTTTTTTTTTGTGTGTGAAAGTATAATGTGGAAACTGTCTCTTGGTGTCACTGTGAGGTAAAAAGGGACAACTTCACTGCTTTTTTTAAAGTACTCACTAGCAATACAGGTTTGGAGCCAGCAGTTTAATCTTTAGCAATGCATTGGGTCTGATAAGCTTATCTTACGTTTTAATGCAAAAAATCAAGTAAAGTACTTCTAGATTGTACTGAAGTACAGTACTTGAGTATTAATGACTCGAAAATCGTAGGTCTGACTATTTATTTTTTGGTACTGGTGAGTCAAACTTGTCGCAGCTGAACCGTAACTTTGCCTCAGTAAATAACAGCGAGTATGTGAGTAAATATCAGATTTAAAGAATTCGCTAAAAAGACTTTAAAGCATCTATTAGGTTTTACATGCCAACTTGCATTTCAGCCTGTACCAGAACAATATTGAGACTTGATTTGATTGAGGTGACAGCAGCATGATTTCACAGCTGTTAAGAGTCTCTGATCAGTGCAGACTGCCAGCATATAACCGGGCAGGGCCAAAAGCTAAAGGCATCACGGTTTGTGAAGTAGTCAGCGGTTGTTTGGTGGCGGACATATTTGCATAAGTATCCTTTCGATGGCTGTTTAAAAGCTGTTCTGGTAAAGCTCCTAAAAGTAGACTTTTGTTCCGTCAAGAGACATGGAGTCACAAGAAATTAAGAAAAAGGGAAAGAGCCTTCCCATTGATCTCTATAAACGTCACATAACAACTAAAGTACAAACACGGATGTGCTTGTGAATTAAATGATTGTAAGGATGATTTAAAAAGCACAAGCGTGATATTGTAAGAGTTTTGAGTAATCTCCTCGGGGAGAGGCTTCTTTATCTCCGGCTGGGTCAGGAGGACGGTGCGTTGGATTTTTGTCGTCTCATTTACCCACTTGTTAGCAACTGCCATTTTGAAGACACACACACGCTTCAAAGATCCCGAGTTGGATATTTACAGAAGTTATTTATATTGTAGACGAAAAGATTAAAATCTCTTAAACCCGTGTTAATTAAGGACAGACTTTCTTTCCAGCAGCGAACAAAAAAAATCTCATTTACAAAAAAAAACCCACTGACTTCAAGGTTCGGTGCAAAGAAATGCTCAGTCATTTCCAGGTTTTAGGAGACGTTCCTTCAGCAATCTATCAGGCTGAAAAATAGCGGAGCGTCCCGAGATCAAGAGCTCGTTTGATCTAAGTATAGACCGAAATCTAGAGACGTTACAAGGCAGCATGACACAACAAGTTGCACGGCATCACTCAACATTCAACACACTGAGTGAAGTCCCCCCCCCCCCCACACACACACACACGACAGAAGCCTTGGGGGGGATTTGTGAAATGCATTTTCCCAACGTAAGAATTTACATTCATACATATGCAAATGTGCCTGAAGCACTTGCAGTTGTTTCATGACATTTGTTGCGTTGCAAAGCAACAAATACCATTCTTGCGGCATTTAGTCACTGCTTTGACTCAACCAGAAAAGTTTATTTTTAAGTGTAAATACAGAGAATCACATCGAGAAGAAACACAATATTATAAAATTTAGTATATATATATATAGAAGGAAGCTCAAAATAAGAACAACAGCCTTGTAGTGTATATTAAATGGCAGAATATTCATACATGATAATGAAGTAGGTGTTAATACAATTAGACAGGTTTATTTTTGTACAGTTGAGAAAAGAGCAGACTGAGGTCTGACATTTAGGCCAAAATGATCAAGGATGTGACTATGAGCTAAATTGAGCTTCAGAGAAAATAATTTCCTCAATCTGGGAAAAGAAATGAGGGTGAAAGTCAAGCCAGCCGCTGAGGCAAACCCTTGATATGTGGGAATACAGAAATGTGTTTGAAGACTTTTGAGACTGCATCTGAAGAAAAACTAAACAAACGAGCTTAATATCTCCTCAGCTCGTCTCTGCTGCGTCTCCATGTTCGGCTTCTCTTTCTCACGTACTGTAAAGTCGGGGAAAGGATTTTTTCTTCTTCTTAGTTTTGGAAGTTTGGATTCTTTTCTCAAAAGGATGTTCCTGATCTTTTACTGTCAACTTCTTTCTGCGTCTGATCTCATCTTTCTTGTCTCCGTCATTCTTGTGTCCTGTATTTTGTTCCCAGACATTTTTCAGCCTTTCCAGTTCAGCTTTTTGTGAGAAGGACAAGAAAAAAAGTGATTTCCTTGGCAATTCCTCACAATCAAGTGATACTGTTCTTCATTGTGGTTCACGCTGTTTTTAATATTATTGTAAGAAACGGCAGCATAACATGTATTAAAGACACACAGCACATTTATACCGTGTATCTTAGAGAGCTTGGAAAATAGTATACCATTATATGTAGCATTGCACTTATGATTGACAGTTAAAAAAATTAAATCAATGCAGCAGATCCATAAATATTGTCTTTTCTATTGCAGACATTCTTCTTCCTTGTTTGAACCTGACGCCTACATCACCCACAATGCAAATTGGTCCCTAAAGAATCAGAGATTTGGGAGTGTTTTGCCAAGGAAAGATTTTAAAAACGGATGATATTTTCGGTTCTGTTGCTCCAATTTGGATTTTCTCTCCTTATCTTTCTCGCTACGAGGACTTTCTTCCTCCCTGGCTCCCCACACCCAAACACTGGCAATTAAATGCGTCTGTTAGAATGCGTGACCAATTCGGAGGCTTGAACCCGCGGCGTCTCCGTGGGGATGAATGAGTGCTTTGCTTCGGCGCCATCTGTGTGTTAACAAGATTTGATTGCTAATGCAAACAAAGTTGTTGAATATCTTCATAAACGTAAAAGCTCAGTATCACTCTGGTGTCAGTGAATTTATGTTCAAAATCATGTTTTCTGCATAATAATTTGTTATTGTTTTTCAAGTCTCGGGGCACTTTAGTCATGCATTTGAAAGTGGAATTGCAATGTAATTAGGGCTGCAACAACGAATCGATAAAATCTAAAAATCGATTATCAAAAGTGTTGGCAACGAATTTCATTATCGATTTGTTGTGTCGGGCGATTATTACGCCGGGCAATTAGTCGTGGAGAAAAAAAAAGAGCGCAGCAGAGCAACTGGCCGGCCAGCGTTTCTGAGATTGGAGTGAGACACGAGAAAAGCTGAGGTTGTGATCTTCTCAAAAATAGAAGATCTTTGACGAGTCGAGTCTTGGCCAATCAGCGGCTTCATTTCCCTCAAACTAGTTTTTAATGGAAGCTAGTCAGCTTGCTATCACGTTAGCTAACGTGTTTGGGTTGTGTATTGTCGTTAAAGTTCCGTTATGTTCCGTTACAGTTCAGTCTTGCTTGTAAAAAAACGTAACGTGATGAAACATGCCGTCACCCCCCGGTCTGGTTCAGTTCACGCTGTCACTCGTTAACGTTAAACCGGGACACCGGCGGATCTGGCTGCAGGTTTTTTTTTTTTTTTTACTCAAAGTAGAATGAAGCAAATCACGTAGTTGGGCTTAGCCAACAACGTGGTGTCGTGGTCATAAGAGACCCAGAATGAAAGAGTTTAAGGAAGAGGACGCTCTATATGGAGCAGTACACCTTCCCTCTGTCCCAGTATTTCATACATATTGATAAAGCAGGGTATGTAAATGCAGCCTCTGGAGGGATCAATTATAGTAACAATGGCTCACATTTGGCAGATGTAAAGCATACATGTATGTTTTTAGTGTTAGTCCATTTTATTGTTTTAATTAACAGCTCAGGGATGTTCAAGGAGCAACCTGTTTGTGCACTTTCTGAAGATATTTTGCACTGTCACTTCTGTTTTTGAATAAAGGGTTGGAAATGAACGCTTTTTGATAAAAGTTTTATCCGATTAATCGAAAAAATAATCAACCAATTAATCGATTATTAAAATAATCGTTAGTTGCAGCCCTAAATGTAATTGATTTGTATTTTTTTGTAAAGTATTTGACACAATTAGACGCTACTGTGTGAGCATCTTCAGTTTGATAATAAGAAACAGGATTGCTCTTTAGAATTCATACGTATGGGAACCCTAAATATAACTTATGCATAAACGGTATATGTGATACTTGAAGAGGAAGAGGAACTAGCAAACCGTTATTTGTAATTCCTCCTGAAAATGACAAGCAGCTGGTCCCAGAAGAGGGAGTTCATCTCCCCCAAATGAACCACCTTCTTAAACTAGATTTAAACCTCATTTTGTCTTTTGTATCCCTCCTCTGTTTGTCTTTCTCATGTCTTCCCTGACTCTTCCCATTCTTTCTGCTCTATCTGCTGTGAGTCACTGATGTTTAGCTCTAAGGGGAGATGGGAGAAGAAAGACGACCATGTTATTTTATGTTAACACACATTTCTATGTGCACGGTAGAGCGAGCTCATCACTGCCTGACAACGTTTGGAAATTCTTCAAGAAACTATAGCGCAAATGTACTGGATGTGCATTTCCACAAGTTGTCCTGCTTTGTCAACAGATGCTTTTTGAGAATACCCATTGATGTTGTTTTCCACGGAAAATAATGTCTTCCCCACTTTTGAGAAAGCCCTAAGGGAAGTATGAACACTGATGAGAGCAACAAAGATGCTCCATTGGCAGGATAGGCAGCTGTGGAACAGCTCTGTGTCCGTGAGAGACACAGCGCTGTTATGATTATCCTTGGTTATGATTTCAGGACTAAGTCTAAAAAGATGATTTATGGTCTTTGAGGGTTGTATAATACATGTGAAAAATAACGCTTCCCTAGGAGCATGTTCAACGGCCCCAGACTCTCGATAGTCAAAGTAAAAGGCATAACAGTGGAGGGTAGCTTTGGACACAGGCTGGCATGCTGAGTTGGCGTTCTTCCCAGCAAAACATGATCCTTGTTTTTCCATCCAAAAAAAATCTCCTAAATCTCAAAATAGCCTCAATTCAGGTGCTGTAATTATGGGGATAAGTAATCATGATAACCAGCAGCATAATACACTTTACAACGTAGAGCACACTGAAATGGCGTCCGCATTGGCTGCGGCTCATCTTTAAATGTCGACATTACAACTATCCTCATTATATTTTGAAACATGAACAATAGAACTTCAAATAAGAAGGCGTCCCATTTTTTTCTAGAAGATGCTATGCTCTACAATGTCCTGTATATTCTATATTTTTCTCTATTATGTTTTTGCTGGGCCAACATTTGTTCACTGCCTCTCTGGGGCCATAAAGTGTCTGTTTGTTCTTGTCTTTCCCATTACCTCAATGTCTTTGTTTTGTTTCTTTCATTTCTGTATGTATTGTATGATAGGACCTCCAAAAGAATACCCAATACCGAGATGGTTCATCTCAAGAGGTTTGTCCTACTTGTACACACAACCAAGAGACTAAAACCATAAAATATTCTATTTACATTGATTTCAAGTCAAAAATTAAAACAGCGACTCAATAAATGAAGAAGACAATTAACACAAAATATAATTCTCTCTGCACTAGTTTCCTCTCGTACAAAGCGTCTTCCAGCTTGGTCCAATATGTTGGATCGGGAAGTAGCAGCTTTAGAATTGTGGAACTTGCAAAGGTTTGATAGCTGATGCTCCTGCGTTGAAGTATAAAGGAGAGAAGGGCTCCACCACCAGCATTCTGCCAGTGATGACTGGAGGTAATATTTCCCCAGCTCTATCACCATCTCTGTCATCGTGACAGTTTAAGTCTCAGTCGGGCAGAACAACTCAGCTGAAGACCAGGAGATGGTCAATCAGATGATATTCGTGGGCTCAATATTTCACAGTCAGCTCCTGCCGCCTCTGAGAGGACGGCGTTCACGTCTAGACAAAGTCATCCCAGGCGGGCTGAGTGGAGAGGAGAGACTGATGAATCCTGACAAGGCCTGTGGGCTGCTCGTTTGATGAGCTCGCCTCTGGGAAGACGATCTGATCACCTTTCATCCGACTGTAATTAACCGGCTCTCGGAATTGGAAGAAAAATGCTCCTTGGCTGTGATCTGTAGTACATCTTTTGAAACTGCGATGTCTCGAGGCGGGAGACAAAGAGACATCTTGTTAAGGCTTTACAGTGACTTTAGGTCCAATTGTTCAGCGCTGTGACTCTGCAGAGCTGTGAGGCTGTGCTGGTTGTGTGAGAAATAAGTGAATGTAGTGTAAACTCTTTGACATTGAGTGTGGCCCCCTTACATTTTCTGATTTGAATCATCTGTCACAGAGCCCCGAGTCCAATCATCAAGCTCACAGTCCCACTGTCAAATTGCCAGTTGTTTTTTTGTGTCTCTTCCCTCTGTGGCGACAGAACAAGGAAAAAAAATAAAAGCTGAAACTGCAGTTTTTTTTTTTTAATTGGAGCACGTCTCAAAAGATTTAGAGTTTTTTTAGCATCAAAAAGACAATACTTGACAATCATTTAAGGCTCGTTAAAAAAAAAAGAACATCTTCTGCATTCATACATTGCTGTATGCCATTACACTATAATTGACTTAGTAGTGCATTCATATTACAATTAGTTTTTCGACATCAACCTGTAATTTGGTCTGTTCATGTAAACTACATTGTGTCCTTCTTGCTGGTCTGTTTTGAGTTCAATTTTATTACACCTGGAAATAAACCGACGGGGACTCGCAGAGTTTTGCCGGTCATCCTCTTCTCTGACGTCACCAAGGGCTCACAGTCGAAATGATTGATTGCGAGCGCTGTCAGACGAGACGTATGTCGATGGTTCACTTTTGAATAATAACGGACAAATAGATGGAGAAGAGGCATCCTGTGATATACGAGGGATATCTGTGTGGCTGCTTGTTTCACCGACTTTATAATAAAGAACTGACATCATAAAAAAGCAAGCAGAATCACATCACTCTTCCGTTTACCTCTGTAACACTTAGTTATTGATTGAGGGAACATCTATGTGTGTTTGTTGGGCTGTCTGAATGCCCAGTGGTTAAGATGCATCCTGTACACTATGATTGCAACATCCCCGGTTAGACTTCCCGCTTCTACTTCAACACGATCCTGCGGTAGCTCAGATTTGTCTTTTGCCCTCCCAAAGCTTTCAGATGAATAAACTGAACCCAATGGGCAAACGCAGCAGAGTTTGTTTGAAATTGACCAAATAGGTAATGTGGGGAAGTCATTAAACTGTTTCATAGCATTTTCCATAATACTGTTTATTAGTAGAATTGATTTATTCTTTTGAATATAGTTTATTTATAGATGGATTGTTGCTATTGTATAGTGAGGCTTGTGGTATGTTGTGCATCATAGGCTGTGCTCATTATTGGATCACATGCATCACATCATATAACATCCAGTGAGTTACAATCTTTTGCTCATTACCGCTGTTCAGGGAACAATGCTTATGGGAAAATAAAATCCTCAAACAAATCAAGTTTTCCACTAGAGATAAAAATCATAGTTGGCAACATGAACATGAACTTTTTCCATTTGACTGGTTTAATAAAAGCATGGTTCAGTGCAGCAAGCTGCAGAAATGCTGAATAATTTAACCCAACAGGGGTGGTAGTAGAGAAACTTTCATAAACCGCCACATATCTTGGAGGATCGGACAGTTTAACGGTGTAAATGTGATTACATTTAATTTTGGGGGCTTTTTTTAAACCGCATTACAAACATGACTACTCAATTTCCTCCCTGTAGTTGATGCCTCCCCAACTGACATCATCTGGAAAGTCACTGAGTCACTGGAGGCCGATTACACCGTTAATGTGCACTGAGACGGATCGCAAGGATGTCTAGCAGAAGAGTATTTCTTTTTTTTTATGGATTTACTGAAAGCAATTAAATCTACATGGCATGTAAGACTTCTAATGTGGGTGTTCGCGGTTTTAGTGAAGTGTGAGACCATCCATCAACTGGAAAAGCTCCGTTTGGCCTCACCTGGCAGCTATCCACCCGTTTTGAAGTGTCCTTGAACACAGTCAGCCTCTACCAGCTCTGCATCGGATACTGATTTGATATCTGCGCTAATCTTTTGCTGGTGAAATAGGATTAAGTGTTAAATCTGCAGCTTTTGTCACCTTAAGGCCAACACATGCCGGTTTTAAAAGTTTGAAGTACCAGGGGATGGACGTTGACGATTTGTGTTTCACATAAAGATACCAAACAGATTTTTTTTCCCCTAAAAGAGCTTAGAGGCCGAGGGTCGGATTGTTTCCATCTAATGTCGGGTTGATTAGACTAGATTGAGTGTTAAATGGAACGGGGCAGGCACTTAGGGACTGATTAGACCTTTCAGCATCACTGTCTGCCTGCGTCGAGTGACTCAGTGTGATTGAAGTGTTGGGTTTCAAATCAGGATGAGAGTTTCACTTGTGTTTCTCTTTGTCAGTTGAACATCTGATTGAACATACAGGAGGGGCAACACTGTTTCTTGGTTCACTAGACAGTCGTTTATGAAATATTTCTATATTTGTCGATGAACAGAAAGATACTCCCAGTGCAGCTGCAAAAGAGTTGGAGCAAATGGTTCAGTGTTTAAATGTCAGTATCAAACTTCAGGTGATGGAGTTAGTCCCTCTCGATCAAATAGCCACATCCTACAGAGTGAAAGTTAAAACAGACCAGAACACAATGCAGCCACAAGAAGCTTAGGAGCTTTTGTATTTTATTTATTAGCCTATTGCTTGTCCTTCATTCAGGGTTGACCTTAGGACCTTTGCTTATTTTGAGGAGTTAGAGGACAATATTGACCACTATCATATCTGTCCGTTGTGTATAAGGCTAAAGACAGGAGCTGGATAGTTTAGCTTAGCATAACGACTTGGAAAGGGATAAAGGCTACGTCAGTCATTTCAACTTAGAGGTTCTTTTATGGATTAAACAAAAGACATGCTACTTATCGACCTTTAAAGATGCAGGTAGGTGTATTTTGTTACCTTCAGACTGTCAGCCTAGCTGTTTTCTCCTGGCTCCAGTTGTGGCTCTAAGCTAAGCTAAGCTAACGCGCTGCTGGCTGTACCCTTATGATTAATGGACAGACACGAGAGCAATATCAATCTTTTTTTATTAACAGTGACTCTCGGCGAAAAAATTAATCAGCGTATTTCCCAAAACACAAACTATTGCTTTATCTCCAAGTGTTGACTGTTAGATAGAAATTTAAGTAGTAGTTGAGGAGCAGAAGTGTGTCACAATAATTGCAGCAACATTCTTAATTAGCAGTTACCATCAAGCAACAGACCACTTATACAATAGGCCTACATGTACAGGATTTCTAGCCAAAATACGATACATATATCCTATAATCAATACTATTTTTCAGAAAACAATGAATAAAAAAGTGCTGTTTCAGTATATACTTATGTATGACGCATATGAAAATGACTCACCTACATGATTTCCCATGTTTAGTATCGCCTTCAATCTCCGTGGGAGTCTGACTGCTGCTGTGATCCTTGCTCGTTTGATTCTTTAGGGATGGATTTCTGTTGAATTTATTGCTGCTTTGGTAACATTTTACTCCAAACTAAAACACATTTTTAGATTGTGTTTACTGTCCCCGTTTACATTTATTTGCAACACAGACTACCACAAATGTATATAACACTTTTATTTGATTCATATTTGTTTATATTTTATCCCTATAGATTAACTTTTCATCAGAGATTCTCATTTTATTTTTACTTTTGTTATCATATTATATTTCATGCACAATAATGAGCATTGTTGGAGGGAGCCTTTGTCATTGCCAACGACAGTTTCTCTGTAATTGTTGTGCATATATAAATAAAGAGCTTGAGACGTCTATTTATTGCCATGTATGAAATGCAACAAAGGCGAGGCAGTCTTGTCAACATTGGAGCAGAAATCTATTAAAATCCAACAGAACCTGGCTTAATAATGGTCTTTCTATGGTTTAAAATGAGAAGCCGGCATTCAGGTACAATTCATAATCTAGAACAAAATAATTAGATGAATAGATAAATAAATGTAAAATCTGAAATGCTCCACTGCTCCTTTTCTCTCCAACTTGGCTTCACAACAATCCTTCTCCCCACACTCTTTGCCTTTCATCAGTCAGGATTTCACAGTCGGAAGACAGAGAGGGAGCTCAAATCAGCCGCAACGTTTCTCTTTAATGGGGAATTAAGCATGATTCGAGCCCCACAACACATTTATAAACATTAAATACCTGCAGGGGTCATAGCTTTGTGGAAAGCAACAACATGCCAGTATCTGCTGTAGTAATTGTTGATTTATTATTTTCAAACAAACATTATTAAAACTCAGCTAATCTACACCCACTGACACTGCTTGCACTGTTGGTCCACAGCAATGATCTGAGTGCTCACTCCATTTCAGCCATTTCAGTCTACATCCAGAAAAGCAAATATATCACAGCAGTTTCCTTTAAAAAATAAAATAAAATTCTCCTCATCTTCTCTCATTATTTCTATTTGATTTCCACTCTCACTAACACACTTTCTATCTCTATGGGGAAATACCATGGTATTGTTTGTGACAATTAGAAGCTATAATGAAATGCAGTAAAACACAATGACAGGAGAACGGAAGCGGTGCTGGAGACGAGTTCTGTCGGTGTGGTTTCAGTCTCTGCTGCTTCTTTACAGCCAGAGAGAAGTTAGTTGTGTGTACATTTTAATAATGCAGTGACTAGTAATTGTGTTTTGTATAGGTCTAATCTGCACCAGGCAACTTGCCAGTCTTTGCCGTCAAGGTCTCTTTCCACCTGATCCCTACCCTTTGTCTCACAGGTGGTGAACCCTGGCTGCTCTTATAGGTGTATCCAGTCAAGTTAGGAGGTGGTGAGATTAGTCGTTTAATCAAAAACCCATTAAATTCATGAATCAAGTAAAAATACCAAACATTGTCTGGTTGTAGTTTATCGCATAAGATGATTTGCTGCAAACAAATCAAGCAATTTGAAAACATCACATTGGGCATTGGGAAATTGTTCTAAAAACAACATTTTTTAAATTAAATGATTGATAAAAACAAGTCACATTTTTGGACAAGTCTGACTGGAAAGAGACTCAAGGGTAGACCTAAGACACAACTCGGGGATTTAATCTCTTAACTGCTCTGGGAGGATCCACCCAGAAGGGATTTGCAAAGGAAAAAAGGTCATTTGAGCGGTTCTGTTTGTCCTTCTCTGCAACTGGGACCCAGGATCAGATCTGGATTGAAGGACTGTTTGCCAGGCCGGAGCTGCTTTCCTAAATCAGTCAATGATTTAACAAATTATTGAAACCTCACCTCGTCCATTGTTTCTCAGCCTTTATTAAGCGATACGGAGTGGACATTAGAAAGTAAAAACTATAATAAGTTCAAACAACTTAAAGGATAATAAAGAAACACTTTCAAGATGTAGGTGACCGGTCTATTGAGAGTGTCTCTCATCAATACTCCATTTCACATAACGTGGATCTAGTGTAATGCGGTAACGCTGCATTTCTCTCATTATCAGATAACGAGCGCTGACACTTGATGTTCCCTTCCTTTGCAGAGTGAGCCGCCGTGAATCCCGAGAGGAGAAGTCTCCCGACAGGAGACAAGATGGCGTCCAACAACACCCTGCGCAGCTACTCCATCATCCCATGTTTCATCTTTGTGGAGGTGAGAGGCTGTGTGTGAATTCCAATCCTGGTTTGTGGGGAAATGTACATGATGAGTTTGTGCATGTTTAGTGTGCGAGTGACAGTTTAACCATTAGCAAATGACCTCCTCGGGTAAATTATACACAGCCAACCAGAGCGTAAAGTGTTGGAATGAGAGAAAATCTGAGTGTGTGTGTGTGTGAGTGTGTGTAAGAACTGTTCTGCTCCTCCATATTTAATTACCATGTCAGCTGAAAGTCCTTAATCAGAGAGATGTCTCAGGACGCCTTCCATTACTCTCTCTTCTCGCTATTTTATACTCACACACGCGCTTCTCTGAGGAAATGTCCTGAATAATGGTCTCAGATGAGTTCACGCCTCCTCTTTTATCTCACACTGTCTTCCCGACTGACCTTTGTGTCACATTTTCTGACAGCCTCCCACCATAAGACTATTTCACACTCTAAATGAATATAATTGTCAGACTATGTCCTCCAAGATAAGTGAAATGTGACTGTATGTCCCCTTTGATTCATTATGTCCTTTCCACCTTGCTGCTTTTTGAGCAGCATTATGGGCCTCTGCCTATTTCTCGCCTCGGTGCTTCTTCTTTTCACATCTGAGAAATTATCTCAAGACACCCCCAGTTATTGATTAGTCAGATATCAATAATTTAGATGGAGCGGCTTTGTGTCGCCGAACAAGGAGAGATGGCAGAAATGTGCCGACACTTTTGAGATCATTTCCACACCAATTTCAGCTCGACAAGGTAACTTTGCACTCTGCGACACCTCACCGCGCCAGGAATAACAGACAGGTGAGCTGGGTAAAATCAGTTTTTTGACAGATTGCAAGTTTAGCAGCATGAGGGAATTGAGCTATTCTCAGAATGACTAAGGAGCACCTAACCCTCCTGTATGCACTCTGGTAATAGAAAAACCATGTTGCATGGTCTATTCATATTCGTGTTTGTCAGACTAAGAACAGATGCTATGAATGCTATATTAGAAATCCCACTTGTGTCAATTGAAATGTCACTTTTACTCCCACGCAGCCAGACTTTAAGTTGGAGCATGTGGGAAATTGCCCTGTACAGCATCTGTTAACACAAAAAAACACTGGATACAGACACATTTTCACCATCCTCCTGTTCTTTTATTTTTTTAAATGTTGACACACTATTCATCACCCAATGTTTCCTCTTATATCGTCCTGCTGTTTGACAGCCGTGTCATCATTGCACAGAAGTTTTCTCATGTACAGCTTTCAAGTGTCTTGGCTGGAGCTCAGCGTGAACATTGAAAGTCACGACTATGCAATTTGTTTAATTAGGGTGTGTAACTCGAGGGGGGTTAATGGGTAACTGATGATTATGTTGGTGACAGCATTCCCAGTTTAACAACTAGGTGGTAAAGTGTATATATTGTGGATGTTTATACAGTAGTCCTGGAAACGGCAGATCTCATTGGTGATGATACTTACAATTTGATGATGATGGCTTTTTGTTTTGGAAGAACAACTTGCTTTTTTGAGAAGTTTCGTTTTGTTTCAAATATACACAAGAGAGATTCTCCAGTTTCCTAACTATTCTTTTAATTTTGAATTTGCACATTGCATTCAATAACAGTGTAACATTAAGTCCGCCTGAGCTGACGAAATGCCCCCATTGATTATCAAGAAACATTCAGCTAATCACATTTTAATGATCAGGTTTTTTGTTTAAAAAAAAAATCTGTTTTGGAGACCAAAGCAACGTGTGCATCAAAGTTGGTCATTGCTGGTAGTCCGACCAGAATGAAGCCAATCAACACGCAGCTGTTATTGATGAATCTCCAACAGGGTTTGGCTGTGATGAGAAAATTAAAATCCCAGTAATGACTGTTATGTTACTAAATCACATCAGTGAGTAATCACTGCAGAAGATTGTTGACATTCATTCACAGTACCCATCTTTATTACATTATGAGTATACAGTTGTACCCATGTCTTTTTCACCCTGTATTTGTCATATTTATTTGAATCTGTTGAATGTCTCCTGTGTCTCCGTCATGACCACTCGACAGTCTGAAAAAATAGGCCGGATGATTTCATCAGCTTGGGCTTGGAGACGACCCATTTCTATTAGAAAGACATTCTCTATTAACATATGCTGCCGACTCCGAAAGATGCGGAAACAAAAAATGTATACAAGTTTGTCCCGAAGCTTGCCGCTGTATTTTTAACGCCTAAAACAAAGGGTGCTTCATTCAACTGTTTGCCAGGGAGGGGGCAATATAATGAAAGATGCATTGTGGGAAATGTAGGATCTCGCGTTTTGCTGGTATAACCAACACTTGAGATTAAACATCAGGATATCATGACCTCTACTGCTTCAGCTCTTTTTCAATCCATACCTTTATTGTAATGTAATACTGAATTGTAGTACAGCGTCAATCTGGTTGAAATAAAAATGTACAGTCTATCTGTAGGTCTGTAAAGCACATATGTTTATAGACACAATTATGATAGAAGTGTGTTCCACTATGCTTTACATCAGACCCAAATGGGAAGAATAACTACTTCAATTATTCATTTACATGATTTACAATCCCTGAAATGATCTCAATGATTAATTTGTACATCAATTGTGTGACATCACAGTAGGACGCCACTGAAGTTCATAAATCCTAGTAGAGCAATGTCTCTCAGCCCCGTGAGGTTCAACATAAAAATGACTTTACACAATGTTTTCTTTGCCCAATTTTTTGACTTTCGGAACGCAGCAACAGAGAAATAAATCTCGCTATCACAATCTCCCCAATTGCATGTGTGTCACCCCATGTGTGTTTCCACCATGTTGCAGCAGAGCATGGGCAGAGCTACACTGTGATAGCCCATTGAGGAGCGAGCTTTCTGTTAATTTTCACGACAAGCTCTCAAAAGGCGTCGTATCCACCTCCGTGTCTCACTCTGCCCTTGCCCGTTTTCTCTGTCTCTCCCTCTTTGATGTCTCTGTCACTTCCTCACAGCCTCATTTCTCGCTCGCCCCTCCTCTCTCCACTGAACCAGCTTCCTCCCTCGATCCCCCCATCTCTATTCCTTGTGGTGTCACAGGAGCTCTTCCCTCCCCTCACCTTCTTTATCCTCCTCTGTATCGCTCCATCTCGGTGCCCCTCACTCTCTCCCGTGCTCCTTTTGTTTCCTCCTTCCCTCTTTTTTATTTTGCCCTTTTTTCTCTTACTCACCCTGCCTTCTCACGAACAGAGCGAGGCAGAGGGACAGAGCCGTCACATGGCCGGGAACAAAGCTCCCTGATTGGAGCGTCTCCAGTGCCAGAGGCAGCGTGACAGGGAGGATGCTTATTCATGGTGATTTGTTTATCTAGTCGTGTATCGTGTTGCTTTTTGGTTACTTAACCTCAAGTTGATAATTCTGCCATTGCCGTTTGCCATGGCTGCGGACGATTGGATGAAAGGGAGTGAAAAGGAAAATAAGATGGGAGGACTGCGATGGAGTGCAACAGGGTCACAAGGGAGGAGAAGGAAAGAGGAGATGGGAAGGAAGAACACTGTATAATGTAGGGAAGGAAGCAAAAGGTTGTAAACTCTATGAGATATTAATTATAAGAAGAGCTGTGGAGGTGAGCCGTGAAGAATGAGGAAAGAACAGATATATCCTGTGCCTCCCCCTGGATGAGATTATGCAATACAGAGCCCCGGGCCGTTCATTCAGCTCACTATTCTCCACTTAGACGTCTCAGGTTTCGTGTACAAAACCTTACGGAGGGCCTTGTGAAATCTTTTCAAACCACCGCCCGCGCCAGGCTGCAAGGAAGTGAACTATTGTCTTGACTGTCATTTGTGAAAATTCCCACTGTCAATCAATGAGATGATTCCTTTCTTTTATCTTGCTCAATCTCATCTTCCAGTATGGTGTAATAATGTTCTGGGCTGTCATGATTTACACAAAAAAAGAAAGAAAAAAGAATGACTGCAGGGAGTGATGGTCTTTGATGTCGCTTCGTCTCTCTCTTGGCTGCACTGACGCAATATGATTTTTCACTTGGGGGATTCTAAAAAAGGGCTTTTATCTGGGGAATCGCGTGTTAAATTTAGTTTTGGAACAACACACAGTCTAAGTGAACCTGCTGGCTTTGATTAAGCTGGGGCAGGAAACATGCCTGCAATCTGCAATGCCTGCAATTGGAGATTGTAATTTAAAGGAGGCTGAGGAGAGGACAGGTAGATGTGCAGTGTTTGATTTTGTCTTTTGAAATGAGGGGGATTGTTAATCTGTGACCTGCACTCCTTAAAAAAAAACACCTGTATTGCTTTCATGTCTGGACCCATACCATATAATTTACATACACTTTAAAAGCACATGCGACTTGAATTATTCAGTCTCCGTTTCAGATATTTTTTCCCACTGCTCACATTAATACTATCCTACACTGTGGAGAAGTCAGGAGCAGAGTAGAGCTTCAATGGCAAACTGTCACACAAACAATGAAGATAGAAGGGAAAGTAGTGCAGGGTACAGAGGTACAGGTAAGGCCGAGGCAAAAAAGTCTATAACAGGTCACAGAAACGAGGCTTGAAGACATGTTTTAAGATCTTGACATGAGCACAAGGCAATCTTCTGTTTGCAGATGATCAGGGAGCAGTTCCTGAAAGACTCGCCCACACACAGCAAAACCTCTGGAGAGCACGAGTACCGTGCAGGTGACAATGTCCAACTGATGGGAATATGTTTGTGGCCTTCTGTCACATGGGGGGACAAAGAGGAACAGCTGTCTGCCTGGAAATGTAATTACTCACGTTAGAACGGCATAATTACTGTTACTTCTAATTTAACAAGCTGACTGAAAATGTGAAAAATCTAAATAATTTAAGGGTCATGTTGACTTAATCTTCAAATGTGCACTGCAGTTTTAATGAAATGTTTTATGGCTGCAAAAGCAGGCACAGGAGCCTTAGAAATCGGACCCTCAATAGACATACCCCTAATGGCACAAGAGGCTGTATTTAGCATATTGACAACGATCAAGAGATGAACGTATTTGTTACAGCTGGAATCTGTATTTAAAAGCTATTTATTACAGTTATTTTCTTTGAAAAAACTGTAAAAACACTATGGTAATATGTCTTGATTTAAGGCCCATAATTGCATTTACTAGCTGGCTATTCATAATGATGTCCTAGCTTTTTTAATACATTAGATAAAACACAAAACTGAAACGAGTAGCAGTCTTCTGTGTCACTTCAAGACAAGGCTGACAACAGAATCCGGACAAGCAAGACTAAGATGCCCATTTCTGTCAGTCAGTCTTTTTCTCCCAGTGTACTAACGCAACATGACAGTGAAATGAAAACCTAGGACTTGGTGGATTTATGTAACATTTTCCTGGTAGTTTTCAGGATCTGAGGAGGAGATGGGCTGTGGAACTGACAGTAAAAATATTTCAGATCGAAGGAGACGAAGAAGGGAAGACATTGGGAGGGCTGGAGAAAGAGAGGGATGGGCATTTAATAAAGAGTTATGAAGAAATTGGCTGTATATGAAGTCATTACTAACATAACAATGTAACAAAGTGGTTCTTAAGCTGCCTGAATAGTAAACGTACAGTAACTCAGTCGTATGATAAGAATATATAACCGACCAAGATAAAAAAGACTACGTTACTACTAAACACTGGCTATTGTTGTCAAAGGTAAACACTAAAACATAGTTTCACCGTACCACAAGTAGAGTAATGCTTGTTATTCATAACTATATAACCTAATATTAGGTAAGGCCAATATAAGCTTTTGGTCATACTGGACCGATTAATGCTGGTACCATCTAAAAACGTATGGAGTAACTTTCTTGTCTTCTTCTGAAACTACATTAATAGATTTCCAGGCCACTTTGCAGTGCAACAAGCTGAATTCACAAATAGACTTCAGACCACCTACAAAATTGATATGGATGCATCAACTTGGAGTAGAGTGTGTGTGCAAGTTGAAAATTCACTCCTTTTTGCTCTGTTTTGGTCTCCACCAACCCCTGATGGGAATATCTCGTGCTTTAGCCCCTACATGTTGCTACCTGCAGCTAGTTGCTGCCTTTGTCTGCCTGAATTTAGTGTTGGGTAGCGTACAGCGTGGGCTTATCAGAGCTTTATTTTTTGCGGCTAAAAACAAGTTTGCTGAGAGCAGAGAATGTGAACCACAACAGTAAAGTTGTGAGCAAAAAATTTGCTAAAAGATGTTATTCATTAAGCTCTATAGAGCTGAGAGGGAATGCAGCATTATGTGGTAATTATCTGTGGGTACCTCTAATATTATATTAGATATTTTATTAAATATTGATTAGAACAAATGTAAGGTTGAAAAAGTGTGCTATTTTACTGTGTTCGAGGCCTATAAGTAATTGATTCATGAATGGTGGACATTCTTGTCCGCTCCTCTCAAGTGATGCATAGTACTTACCCTGAGAAATGTAGCATGTCCCAACTCAACAGAGGTAGATGGCTGCACCACAGCGCGCTGCCAGAATCCTGTGTAAAAGAGGTGGATTGTGCCCTCCTAGGGAGCAGGATAATGGCACGCTGCAGTAACTTTGTAGAACCGTTTTACGGCAGCCAGTCTTGTCAGTCTGCCCTTCAAACCGCTAATGCAGCATGTCGCTGGCTGGGGATTGAATATAATGCAGCCACAAGTTGTGCTTCACAGAGAAAGGGAAGCTTGTCCAGGTGAACAACTCTCACATGAAAGGCGGCTCTTAAAGTCACAGAAATAGCGACCGGACTTCAGGGATGAGGACGTGTGATTATCCCGAAGCAGAAGTACACAAGTATTTGCATCAAAATATATTTAAAGTAGCAAAAGTATCACTATTGTTACAGCTAGTTAATGCAGGGGAAATGTAAACTACTTATACTGTTGATTATGTTGTATTAATAATCATGAACTGCAAAGTAGGTTGTCAGTGATGCTGTTTAAATACAATGTTTGTCTCCAAAATGTGGTAGAATAGAAGTATAAACTAGCACAAAATGGAAATACTCACCCTGACTCTGAACTGCTGCAAGATGCTCGACAGATGAGAGGAGAGGAGAGGAGCGTAAGATCAACTCAACAAGCAGAAATTGCTCATCTCTCATGGCCTGTTTTGGTAATTTGCCACAGCCCGATGACTCTCACGATGTCTAATAGCTCACTGCTTGTTTACGGCTTTCTATGATTTATAGCGAGGAGAAGTGGCAGGAGGTGGGGCGAGTGATGGAGGAAATATGAGTTTTATAGAGATCCTGAAGTGAGACTGTGATTGGGATGAATGTAGGAGGGAAGAAATGGTTCAAGGACATCTTGATCTTCTCAAGCAGCCCCATGCTTCCTACCAGCAACCTCACCAGGCTGCACTGCTGAACCCAGGCTGGTGAACGAGTGCAAATGTGGTTGTTGTTGTGTGTTGAGCTTGAGGCGAGCTTTGGTCTCAAATGCAATTGAGGTGAAGGTCAAAGTAAATATGTACTCTTAGTGTAGACCCCTCTTATTAATCTGTCCAAGCCCTTTTCAGGTATTTCCCTGTAAACCTGACATCCGTAGGTATGTTATCCCTCAAGGTATTACATGGCATTTCTGCAAGAGCAGGAATTAGCATATTTTCAGAGACCTGTGAATTATGTGTTAGCCGATTACCCTGCTGGAACGTGTTTGTGGAACAACATTAAATCATGAAATTATCCCTCTCTGGATGCTGTGTGCCGACAAGCTGCTTCAATGAAAATGTTGCACTGACATGCAATTTTTCAGAATTAAATCAGAAGATTACCAATCAAACAATTGCTGGCAAATGTTGTATTTATTTTCAGGAAACGTCCTCATTATGGAAATATCAAAAGTAAACTGGACAGTAAAGAATGTAGCAGGTAGAAGATAACTACCATTGAGGGCCAATGAAGAAAACTGTATTTCCTTCATAACATATAGTCTTGGATCTGTCATGGGATGAATAGATAAATTGTTAGATTTGGTGATCATAGACATATTAAAAAAATCAAGAATATCAAGAGTTCATATTCAAGAAAATCACAGTTTAGCTATGGGCTATACATATGTTAAAGCAACTATTTAGAAGCAGTAAGTAGCACACAATATATCTTAAGAAATAAAAAAAATGCATTTAATCCTGAAATGATTCAAAATGGTGGCTCAAAACACCTGCACAATGCTGGAGGATGTGAAGGAGTCAAATTACACATATTTTCAGCAAAACGAATCAACAACCAACATTTGTTAAATTAATTCCGTTTATGAATCTTATGGATTTTTACGAGTAACAAGGAAAAGGCGCACAGATGTAAAGCTAATAGTAGACCTATGGAAACCCTGCAATGAGCTGGGTTTATGTTCACGTCGGGTCACGTCATGGCATATCCCATCACAGCATATCCCTTCACGTCACATCACATCAGCATTGATCGATGCACTTTCATTACACCATGTCACAATTTACTCCACTGTTGGTCTAGGGGGGGCGCAGACATACTCACCGGCCACTTTATTAGGTACACCTTGCTTAATTATCCATAGCATACATTCAACAAGGTGTTGGCAACATTCCTCAGATGTTGGTCCATATTGACATGATAGCGTCACGCCGTTGCTGCAGATTTGTCGGCTGCACATCCATGAGTCAAATCTCCGGTTCCACCACATCCCAAAGGTGCTCTATCGGATTGAGATCTGGTGACTGGAGGCCATTGGAGTGCAGTGAACTCATTGTCATGTTCAAGAAACCAGTCCGAGATGATTTGATTATTGTGACATGGTGCATTTTCCTGCTGGAAGTAGCCATCAGAAGATGGGTACACTGCGGTCTTAAACGGATGGACATGGTCAGCGACAATACTCCGGTAGGCCGTGGCGTTTAAACCATGCTCAATTGGTACTAAGAGGCCCAAAGTGTGCCAAGAAAATATCTGCTACACCATTACATCACCATCCCCAGCCTGAACCGTTGATACAGGGCAGGATGGATCCATGCCTTCATGTTGTTATGCCAGATTCTGACCCTAAATCGAGACTCATCAGACCAGGCAACGGTTTGCCAATCTTCTATTGTCTAATTTTGGAGAGCCTGTGCGAATTGTATCCTCAGTTTCCTGTCCTTAGCTCCTTTTATCTTCTGCCAGAGAGCAATTTCACTAAGGGGCCATAACACGTTGGAGGTTTATGCTATCCTCCCACATCTTCCCCCAGTCTGACGGCCACCTTGACCGGAGTCACACGCTCCCTGGCAAGGACATGGTTTACATCAGAAGATAGTTATTCAGATACAATTAAGTCAAATAAAACAAGATTAAACAGCACATCAGCTGCATGTTCTTGAGATAATATTTCGTAATAAGATAAATTAAGTACAATTAAATAAATCAAAAATGCAAACAGTTTGAACCTTTTTTAAAAACCAATCCTCCCCCTATTGAGGCAGACTTAGCGATTGTTATATAAAACTGTAAATCATAGATTGTTTTATGAAAAAAAAAGTGAAATATATGGTTTGGTACATGAAAAAATTCAATTGTCACAGATGTGCGCGAATGCAATTTTTTGAGACCTTGTCTACATTTTCTTTGTACTTTAAACCCTCTCTACCTTTGTTCTGCTTCACTTTATCAAAGTCAACCTTTGCAGAGAGAATGTTAACATATTGTGCAATGAGTTGGGTTAGAGTTGGACCTTAGAGCTTCATCATTTCAAAGAAATAATCATCCTGAAAGTGATTTTTTTTTTTCTAGGCGGACCTGAAACCTTTTCATTTTTTTTTCTGTGTGTCATCTTCATTAACCAGTAACATATAGACTGTTATTTACACATCTGAACACAATCTACCTTTTTATTATAATACCCACATTTTTCAAATAGCCCTATAGTGGTTGCAGAGATACACCCTTTTTAGTTTGGGTATGCAATTTTCGGGGCCTAAAAATAGGTTGGTGTTCTATTGGTTAAAAGAGCGCTACCTGGGTGCTCCACCTGCCCACTTGTCCAGCACCCTGCTGCCACCCTGCTTGTTTCTGTCCTGTATGATGACCCGCAAGTTCATCACCCTCATCTGCTCGGGGCCAGTTGAGGTTAGCCGGGTGCATGTCAGAGGAACTTCAATGGGGCACGCTTTACAGCGAAAGGTGGAGGTCTCGGCTCTGAGAGGGGATCCTGCCGTCTGCAGTTTCTGCAGGATGATCTTGTTCTGATCATCAAGCAGCACAGAAGCCCAGGGTCGGGCTCCCGGCCCTGTAGATACCTGGCAAGGGGGAGAGGTTGGAGAGGAGTTAAAGAGAGAGCTAGAGGAGGAGGCTGGTGAGGAGCAGATATGAGCTAAAGGATGAGCCAGCAAAATAACCAGAGGAGGAGAGTGCTTGCTGACCGCTTTCGAGAAGAGAAATAACTCGAAGATGATGAGGAAGAGGAGAGGGTGGCAAAGAAGCTTGAGGAGTAGCTAGAGTGGAAATAAGAGAAGGAGCAAGAGGAAGAGCCTTATGGTGTGTCATGGGAAAACCTGTTGGCTGCGGCTGGTCCGCCTCTCAGTGTCAACCTTCAGTTCAAATGTGGTCCTCGCCAGTCTGAAGACAGAAACATAGGCAACCTGGAGACTTTTGCTGCATTTCAAATGAATAATATCAATACTTTTCAGGAATGACTTTCTGGAAGAAATAATAACATCCTTAAATATAAATGATGTCACCAAGGTCCAATAATACGCCGATAAAAGTCACCAATTAAACTACAATTGTATCTGCAGCAAATATTAAAATGTCAGTACAAGCAATTATTGTGGAAGGCACCATTTTAGCCTGCAGCGACAGCTCTTTATGGATATATGCAGCTTTTATGGACCACTTATAAGAATCTATATCAAACGTTTAAAAATAAATATCTCATTTGCATTAATACACCGTCTCAGTGAAAAACGCTCTCGCCAAATTCTGCTACTCCAACCACATCTGTCCTGAGAGAAATATCAGGTTACTTTGGGAAACTGGGTTTTACAGCAGCTTCTGCAACACTGAACGCTTCCTATTGTTTGCTGAGGTTTCTGGTGGGAGTTACAGTAACAAAGACCCGCCACAAGATGGTGCTGTTCGTCAGTTGGCTGCTGTCATCTTTGGGATCTACTCTCTCATATTCATTCGCATTTGGCGAAATGAACCAACCCACACAGAGGTTTTCTTCTTATTTTGTAACTGTTGTACGTGTTTGAACGGGTATTTTTGACATGTTTCTGATGAAGCCAAATTAAAAGCATACCCTGGGTTTGAACAAGGAAGTAAGATTGAAATGAGATTAATTTCTGAAAACAGTCCATGCTATACTCCTCCGCATACCCATCACTTTCCTCTCAAATCCCTCCGTTGATGTCAGTTAAAATGCTCAGCTCCAGCTTCTTTATTGCCTGTTTTGTTATTGTGTGCAAGGTCCTCTGTCGCTGCTTCATGTCAGTTCCTATTGTTATTCATTTGTTTTTATGTCCTTTTTTTAATTTTTTTAAATCAGGGCTCGGTAAAGAACTGCTCAATTAAATCCAAGTAAATCAATCATTAATCATTTATTAAGATGGAAATGCAGGAGGATTGTTTTTCTACATTTGAAACACTGAAAACGTCTTTTCATTTGAGTGGCTTCAGCTCCAGTGACGAGTGTAACCGTGATGTGCAAAGTATGATGGTTCCTCATGCAAGTTGTCGTTGACGTATGTGGACTGTGTAAAAATGCATCATACCTTACTAATAAGGGGAGCAGGCAAAAATACCATGAATTAGAGTGTTATTTAGAAAGTTGGCAGAAACCACACACAGACCCACACACCTGGACATCTCGCCATGGCCATCTGTTACAAGACCACATTTGCCAACAGTTCTCTGCACACAGTCGCTTTCTTGCCCCCACTGTCTGAACCCCGCTGGCCATATTGTCCAGTCTGGCTCACACAGCCTCCATATTTTACTGTGGGTACAATTAGTTCTGAATAACTGATTTGATTGGACAGGATCTGTTGTCGAGATTCAGTAAAAGCAGCTCGAGCTTGTTTGACTTTTATTGTCTGACTGAGGAGAGCAAATATGTACTCGTATTGTAGCGTAGGACAAGTACTTGAACTAGTAGTTCTTGACCTACTAATACTACTGCATAATAGGATGTATGTGGTCTTTGTTGCCCAGGATCACTTGTGTAGGATCACACTTTTTTTGTTCAAAAATGTCTCATTTAAAAAAAAAGAGGAGGCTTTCTTCCAACGCTAGATTTGATTTTCTTTATAAATTGGCACGGAAGTATGGCTTGTACAAGAGGGTGAGCTCTGCACATTTAGGCAAGACTGAAACAGGTAAAACAAAAAAAAGAAGTAGGGCCTGAGACTAGTATGGCAAAAATATCTCGACATTGAGATTAGGGAAGATGTATGGCGAGAAATAATATCAAATGTAGGGTGGCACCCTACATTTGATATTACAAGGGATGCAAGAAGCAAGTTTACTCACTACAAATTTGTACATATTATTGTACACCTCTGAAACTGTGGCTTAAAATGGGCTTAATGCAGGATAATAAATGCTTGAAATGTAACAACGAGATGGGCACTTTTCTACATGCTATGTGGGAATGCTCCAATGTGTTGCCTTTTTGGAAGGTAGTACTGAAAAACTTAGACGGGTGGCTCAAACGGCCTTTACCAGAATCCCCACATGTTTATTAGGGGACACATCGTTAGTGCCACCGCCTCACCAAAGCAGAGATTAGACTGTCATTAACACGTTTCATGGCTTATCCTGAGAAACTGGAAGAGCCCACATGCGCCCACGCTCACAGACTCAAACTCATGACAGAGACGGCTGCATTTGAAAATATGATTGCTACGGAAAAGAGCAGTGATTTTGATGGACAAATCTAATGGCTTTTAGAATAAATAGAGGACTGGTCAAGTACTCGTGGGCGGGATGTGTGTGTTCAGGAAAATGCAGGTATGAATACAGGGCTGTATATGCAAATTTACATGTAAAAGATAATTAAAGGGGTGATTGTATTTTAGTTTTTTGCTTTGTTTTTCTGTTGTTTTTTTGTACTTTATTATTTTCTGACAAACCTCATTTTTGTATTTATGTTTAATGTTAATATATCTACATTAATAAAAATGTAAATGATAAAAAAAAACTAGTAAATACTGATTTATTCCCTGATGAATGACAGAATATCAATAGTGGTTGCTCACATTTAGTGAGTGAAAGTACAGCTCACAGTGCACCCACAGATACAAATAGGTGAACATGTTATGGATTCACAGCTGGAAAAACCACACATCTGTTATGTTTCATTGAAATTGGATCTCAAAGCGCTATTCCTTTATGGGACCCTGAGCTTGTTTTATTTCTTTGTGAATCACTGGGAAACGGCAGACATCTTATACTATCTTGACTCACAGTGAGATAAGATCAACGAAATGTGTAGCTTTAGACCTCGACTCCAGATGCATGCAGTGTTTTAACAGTTGGCTGAAGATGATTCATAGTTAGAATGATCCCAGCAGCTTATGCAATCAAGTTATTGTTCTTGTGTTGTACAACAACGCAACCGACAATGTGTGTCGAAGCAACACTCATCCTTCAGCGGCAGCAGTGTGCCACCTAGTGTTGAGGAGAGGTATTACAGGTGGCTGGCTTTACCACGTTTTGAAAAGAATCAGGGACCATTCACACCACTATTATTATTATTATTATTATTATTGTCTATATGACATCTTAACAACTAAAAACACTTGGGCGATTACCTTCTTCTAGCAGAAAAATGAGACCGGATAGTCAGATATGATCACTTGTGATGTCTTATCTATTTGTCACGATCTAATACTTGATTCATATGAGATCAATAAAGCATCTTATTATTATTTTGTCTCACATTTTCCCTGTAATCATAGGGAGCCGAGTAGCTCTAATGTACCTTTTTAATGACTAATGTCGACATGTACTGGCAGTACCTTCCCTGGCGAAGATACTCTTCCCAGTTTGGGGATGTTGTGGGGCTTTGTGCTATTTAGCTTTAAAATATGGGCAAACACGTCATCACTCTCCTTTGATATAAAAACCAGAGCGCACATTGCCAGCAGGTTGGCGGCAGTATCCAAACATAATTGGCTGAATGACACAAATGCAGCTGATTTTTAAGAAACCACATTAATAGCCTAGCTGTGCAATGTCTTATATTTCATATTCCACTGTTGGTTCCTTGTCAGTGACTAAGGATATATATATATGTATATATATATATATATATATATATATATATATATATATATATATATATATATATATATATATATATATATATATATATGTATGTATGTATGTATGTATGTAACAAAAAATACATTGAATACAAAAAATATTGCCCGCAGCTGAATCTGGAAAGAGAGCGAAAAGAGGCCAGAGACAAAAGATGATGTTAGAGGGATAAAAGGATGAGGGGGTGAGGGAGGAGAGGAGGTGGTAAGTGGGGGGCTTGTACATGAGGAGTTAGCATGAGATAGAGAGAGCGAGAGAGAGAGAGGGAAATACATGTTTTTTTTAGAGGATTTATGCAGTTGTTTTGCATTAAAACCATGTTAGACACGTCACAGCTGAGAGTGAAGCGCTATTCAGGGATCAGCCCCAACACAACTCATTGAACCACTGGAAAGTGAATCAAGGAAGGGCAGTCTTCAGTGCGCTGGATATACAACTAACAAGTCCCCCTTACCCCCTTCTTGTTCTTCTTCTTCTCCTCCTCTTCTTCAACTTTCTCTACGCTCTCGCCCTCTCCCGCTCCGACATGTTTTTCTTCCAGCTCGTCATCATGTCCGGCACGGTGTTGTTGGCCTACTACATGGAGTGCACGGACCTGTTCAGCGTGCACGTGCAGGGCTTCTTCTGCAACGACGCCGAGCTGATGAAGCCGTACCCCGGCACAGAGGAGTCCGGCTTCATCCCGCCTCTCATCCTCTACTGCGTGGTGGCTGCTGCTCCCACCACGATAGTGAGTAAAAAAACCTTTTTTTTATCTGTATGTCGCCGCAGTCTTTAAAACCGGCAACCGCGTATAAACGTCTCTCTGAGCAGAGCAACCATTTGTTCACTGCTTACAGCTTTTCTCTTTTGAAACCTATTATTTCCCCTTTTTTTTCTCCTTTTTTTGTTTTAACCTTCAACAACCAAAAATATAACTACTCCTCCACAAAGTATGTTGCCAGACTTTAAATATATACTGCTAACCTACATGGTCTAATGACCTTCTGTTCGGACTGTTAGGGAGGGCAGTGTTGAATTAGATATTAAATAAGGAGGACATCTGTGCAGAATAGACATTCAGCAATGCATCTTATTTGAACCTGTGACAGTTTCTCTATATGGATGGAAGAACATGTCATAGCAACCTGTCTGACTGAAGACTGTTTTCAAATCTATTCATGGGTCATGAAGAGACATTCTGTGACAATTTCAGAGACTGAACTTTTAGCTCTCTGTTCCTCTGAACTGTATCTCTTAAACTTGTTACCTGCTTGTTCGGCTGAATGCACCGGTGAAGTGTACAAGTCCCCGGACTGTGATACGATTTCTTAAACAGTCTTTTCCATGGAGATTTCCAGTCTTCCGGGCCACAGGGTAGCTAAGGCGAGTGGATTTCATATTGTGTGAAGTTTCATCCATTCATTCACTTGTTCCTTCAGTTTTGCTGAATGAAAGGGGACACGTGTGCGCCGGGGAAACGTCTTCAACAGCAACAGGGAGAATGGTTGACTCAGTGCCTAATGCCTATACGTGTAATGAAACTCATGCCACTCTATCCTTTCACGGCGGTTGCTTAATAGAAACACTTTTACATTCCATGCACTTTATTTTAATTTTAAATTCTAGACTCAAGTGTAAATATTCATGCTCCCATTTATTGCACTGTGTTTATTGTTAAATGTTTTTTTTGTTTATTGTTAAATGTTCAATGTGATGCACCTCCCGCCAGGACAAATTCCTTGTATGTGAAAACATACATGGCACATAATTGGTTCTGATTGATTCTAAACACGTTTTGAGTATGTCAGGTTCTCTTCCGGAATGTCAGAGTTCCGTTCCGGAATTACCGTTTCCGGAATGTCCGGGTTCCGTTCCGGAATGTCAGGGTTCCATTCCAAAATGTCCGGGTTCCGTTCCAGAATGTCCGGGTCGTGTATTTATATTGGAAGAAGGGACAGACAATCCCCCCCTAACCAGACAGAGTGCATACTAGATTATGGTTGATTTCTCATGAACACTATTCTCCCACAATGCAATGCACAAAGAAAATGGAGGAACTGGGATAGTTCAAATAGGCCCAATCTCAATCTCCACCCTTACGGACTTTGAGGCGCGCTCCCGCAAAGTCTTTGAGGGTTTAGGGCTGTCCCACTTTCACATCGTTGAGTGCTTGAGGGCTCTCTGGCAGACATTTTGAGCCCTTTATGATCCCTTTCCTAAGGGAATTACCCACAGTTCATAGCAATGTGACGTTAAACACACAGTTCCCAATGGAAGCATGAAGACGGAAAAAAATTAAAAGGTAAACAAAGAGACATGTGGGCGTTCAGCCCGATAAAATACATTACAGATTAAAGATGGAACATAAAAACACATGAAATCAGACGAATGCAAGCAGAAAATATGATATATATATATATATATCTATCATATTTTTTTACATTCATCAAACATTTTGTTTTGACAAAACGAGTAAATAGATCATTTAAAATGACTTTTTATCTCGTGAGGCAGACATTCAAATCCGTGAATAAAAAGTATAAAATAAATACACAATTCTACACAATATGTGTTTATGTAGTCACGTGATATGTTGCAGCACAGTGCTGTCCCATTCATATACACACCAGTTCAAGCCCTCACAGCCTCTCACACTCCACTTAGCAGCTGACGTCAGGAAGTCCCTGAGGGTTCAGGGTTTGAGGGTGTAGGGTGGAGATTGAGATTGGGCCTGAGATTGTGGAAGGTGGTGCTGAAACAGCTCAAGAACAAAAAGTATATAAAGACACGTTGCTGCCGCTCTGTGAAATGTAACTGTCTATGGCCAAAGTTGCAGTTTCCCACTTTTAACATTTATTGTTAGTATAAAGAGTTGAGTGTTGGATAACAAAATAAAAAAAAATCATATTAACTGCTTAAACGGTATACGATGCCAATCGGTAAGTGGCATACACTGTACAGTGCTGCAGTATGGATTTTGGGGGTGCACTCAAGGTGTCGCTAAACACATCAAAGTAGCTTCTTCACAGCATGGCATGGCAGGAGACGCACAGGTGTAATTAATACCCTTAACGATGGCTCTGTCTTTTGAGCCCATCAGTCAGCGAGCATGAGTGCATCCCTCATTAGTGTTATTAATTACACCTGTGTGCCTGCAATGATGAATATCTTGTGTGAAAAGGGTCTGCTGGAAATATTGTTCCGATCACTGCATGTGCATTGCTGATTTTAAATGAGGAATAGCAACATGCGGCCACAAGGTGGCAGTTTAGCTCCACGCTTGTTGACTCCAACCCAGCACACCAGACCGCACCAGGCACCATATGTCTCTGGGCCCCTGGCGCCCTTCATTATTAAACCAGTGTCAACGATTTCATGAGCACCTCCTAACGACTGCTTGCATGTGTCTGCATGTTGGAATTCATTTTCTCTGGCCGTTTTCTCGAGAAAAAGACGAGTCAATCCCAGAACATAAAAGGAGCCGATGCTTTATGGTCAGACGCAGGCCCTCGGTATGTTTGAGGAAGGTGCAGTGTTAAAATGTTAAGTACAGATACAATGTGTTAAAGAATAATCGTCAGCTTTGGCCTTGACTTTAGTGCACAACAGGTGGAGGACAGGTGTCTATAAGAAAATACAATATTTTAAAGCTGTAAGTGTGCAGCAATTATATAATCATTTATAGTAATTTGCATTAACCTGGTCTAACTGTTGTTCACAGACCTTTAAAGTATATAGTTGCCAACTCTCTCTCTTACTATTTTCACTTCAAAGTCAAATTGTCTTTTGTGAACTGTGTGAGCCAACCATCCTATCCTTTTGTTTCGTTATTGTGCATGCTGTGTATTGTTATAATCCAGTAAATGTTAAATGCATTATTTAATCTCTTTTTTTGTCTATTAAGTGCACATGTTTGCAGCATTTGATGAATTCATTAATAGCACCTCCTGAGGATATGTGTTTTTATAGCCGACTCCTTCTTTACCCACTCCACCACTGGAGTATGCCTTAATGTCTTGATGTCGTTACAGAATGTGGTGTGTGAAACATGCCCGTCTTTCTCGAGCACTACACATCTAAAATTCAGTTTAGAACTGTAGAGTTCCGTGAAAGGGCTTTTAGCCGTGTACTGTATGTCTCCCCAGGTTCCTTTCCAAACAGACATCTTTCTTTTTTCTATTACGATTTCAAGAGGCACTCAATCTGGGATGTGACCGTAAAAGATGTCTGCTTCCTGGACACACGCCACCCATTTATTTGTAATGAGATATTACCGTTCTGCTGCCTCTTTGTGTCTCCTCTTTTCTGTGTTTATTATCTGGGACACTTTGTTCTTTGCTCTCAGGCTCTAAACATTGACTGTGGTTACTGCTATGTTAGTCTGAAGTGTAACCTGAATTACCATCACGTATATTACACAGGTAAAACACATCCTCCAGTTTGCATTCTCTTCTTGTAGCTAATTGTTGTGCAAATGCTTCAGCATCCGACAGTGTTTCACACCTGTAACACACACTCAGCGACCCAACCCACTCACACTTCTCCCTGTACTTCAATCCTCTTGCCCTTTTATCCTAACCTTAACCATCACAAGTAAATGCCTAACCCCAATACTTTAACCTATTTTAAAACCCCTCAAACAGGCCTTTGAAGAAGTGAGGACCGCCCACAATGTCCTCACTGTTACGGTCTACAACTCATTGGCCCTCGCAAAGATAGGTACAGGCACACAGACAGACAGACTCTGACTTACAATATAGAATAACATAAATTTGTTTAAAATCAAGAAAAGGGCAGTTTTGACGGACTCTTCTGCTACTTCAGAGAAAAAGAAAAGGCGAAAAAAAGAAAATATGATTACAGGCTGATATATATATATATATATATATATATATATATATATATATATATATATATATATATATATATATATATATATATATATGACAAACAACATCAGTGTACGAGTTGGTTCCCATTACTCTTTGTTTGTTATATATCATGTTGTCATGCTATTTCGGCTCTTACGGTTACGCAATATACTTTTTTGTGAGTATTTTTTTTGTGTTAAACTCATTAAAAACTAATACGATAAATCCTTTCTTCTTTTATCCTGCTTGTCCCTGGTCACACGCATCCCCTCCTCAGTGCTGTGTCAGCTGTTCAACTTTTGTTTTACAGTGCTGGTCATTTCTCACATTTCCATCTCTTTGCTCTTTCTCATTGGCCTATAGTTAATGACCTTATCTCTTTATCCATCTGCACGCTATCCCAAACTTTTTAATTGTGCCCTTTTGAGAGTGCAGTGTCAGGTGCTAAAGCTGTGTCACACACTGTATATCGCTCCGTTGTCACATGCGGCATAAACCAGCTGAGCAGCCAATCCGAATTAATGATGACAGGGATGTGAGCCAATTAGCAGGGAGGCAGTAATTTATACAGAACGTTCCACATGGCCGGACCAATGGGAGGCTGTAGAGGTTAGAGGGGTCGCCTTGATGCGTCGCGCTATAAACCTTCTCATCCATGGGCAGGCTTCATAAAACTTGATCCTTTGCCCTCAACTCAATGAAAGCATGCTGTTGTTGTCGCCTGCCAACTGTGGATCCAACAGAAACCAGTGGCTGACTAATGATAGGTACCGAGCGGTAACCACCATGAGGTTTCTCTAGTTATACTCTAAAGGCGTCCAGATATCAGAAGGACTGTGTTGAAGTTGAGGATGTGTAATGGCTAATTCCACTCCCTTTTATGTGTGTCTCGATGGAAATACTGAAAATAATCAGCACATTAAGAAGATGTTAAAGGAGCATTAATGGATTTTTTTTCCTCCACTTCAGGGAAGCATAACAAGCTGTAAACACAGCAGCTTTATATATTATCACCCTATAAAGTGAACGCGTTAATGTGAATGTGAGCAAACCAGTTGCCTATTTACACTTGAGACATGATGATGCAATATTAGCATTTATTCGGTGTCATGTTTCTGGCTTCCCAACGAGTGTCCAATATTCACTCTCATTGTAGCTCAGTTCTTTGGTCTCCAATGACTCCTGAGGGAAATATCTGGCTGTTTGGCTGCTAAATGTTCTACTATGATTTCCGACTAGCCGCTAACTTAGCCCATCAATAATTTGGTGGTGGGCTTGAAACGTACAGTGGACTTGTCAGCTGAAAGCAGCTTCCTGCTGCTGTAAACGACACTGGTGAGGGCGGTGAGAGTGAACCAAGCGGTTAAGTTGTTGCTGGAGGGAAGGGAGGCACAGGAGAACCGGTACTGCGCGGGAGAGACCCTGCCTCAGTAAAATAAGAGGTTTTCTAAAAGGGAATATGGTGCGCGGAAAACACTACTGCTTCTGTCCACAGGGGCCGCCAAACGCGATATTTGAAGTTTCTTTTTTTGACTGATTGTTTTGTTATTTTCGTTTTAGCCAGTTATTACATTTGTATTGTATTACATATTTCCAAATAAACTCAAATTTAAAGAACTAAGATTTTGTTTTGTTCCAATGTAAAGAGAGTATTACATAATTAACAGCTTACTGTAACAATTAAGGAAAGTTCTCTGCTGCTTTAGGCTACACGCTTGATTATCTAAAAAAAAAAGGATTGGCGATCAGTATGATTGAACATACCGGAGCATGAATGATTTATGGTTTTTCACAGGGGACAGGTGTCACATTTAATATGTCAGTGATTACAAATGTGAATAAGGTGAAACAAAAAATGTATTCCTCATTACTGTGGGCACTCACTGTAGTTTCACAGGTACTGAATTGTATGGACTTTCAAAGTTATTGCTGACCTGAGCTCCCATAAATCTGTAATACTCTTGGATGGCCTAGCAATAAATTAAGATAGCTGATGAACCAGATGTTGGTTAATTTCGTTTCATTTCAGAGAAATTACTACCGAGAATTGGATTTGTTTGAACCTTTCCATTTTCTGCTCAGACATCACACAGTTTCAGTTGAAGGCCAAGTTATTCCTCAGTTTTTTTTACATTGCCTTTGGAGATTAGTCACTTCAGTTCAGTTGTCATGGCATTTGTTTGAAAGAAAAGTGGGGGGTTGCATGAGTTGAAATGAGACGATCAATACTTCAAGGCAATTACTAGTTGCTTGAAAATGTTATCATTGAGTATCTTGGCAACACTTTTCAGCATTTAAAGGACCTGGATGGAAATGAATTGATTAAGATAAAGTCATTTTAAAAGTTTGCCTGTAACCTGGTACGTTTTAAATGTATCATAACATATATGTGTGTATGTCCATCCTTTGTGAAAGAAATGTCAAACTAAATGTTAGTGTTTATACATTATACATTAAACAAAAAAAAGTGCTTTAATGTAAGGAATATCTATGAGTTAAATGTGTTACCCTAACCACCTGGGGTGTCTCACTTTAAAACAACACAACAAGGTTTAGAGCCTGAAGTGAAATTAGGTTCTCCTTTGTTGGTTTCTGCAACAATGCATTTTGCCTTGTCACAACCAGTGCTCAGCCATAATGAAACCTCATGGTACTAGTTCTCTGCCCTGTACAGTCCCAGTCTGTTTGAAGATATAAAGGCATGTTTATTTGGCTATTTTGCCCACGAAGATATTTGATATGTGCAAGCTTTATGTCAATCATCATCTAATGGGAAAAAGTGTTTGAAAACTTTAATTCAGGATCCTTTGTGCTGACAAACCCAGACAGGACTGAAACCAGTGCAGAGCTTTAAATCATTCATACCCTTCTTCATGTGTCTGCTGTCAGTCCCTCTTTCTTCTTCTTTTTTTTGTTGAGTTTCCCGACATCACAAAATCAACTGCTCATGTTACTTGTAGACACAAAGAAAGAAATAGATTAGAGTTGCATTCACAAGAACATGTGGACGCACAAGGGACAGAGAAAAACACATGATTTTTTTTTTTGTACCTGTCCTGGGGCTCAAAACAAACTCTTTTATGAACACAGAGACCAAACCCAGATGCGTACACACATCTGGGTGTGTACACACTCCCGCTCATAAACACACACACTGGAGACAGCTGGCAATGAGTTTCATTGTGTGTGTCCGGCAGCAGTTTTTCCATTAGACCTGATGTAATGTTCACACTATAATGACCCTGAAGAAAGGCTGCATTAAGACACCGTATTTATGTACACAGGCTAGACGGGGGCAAAATGTCCCCCTACCCTATAATGGGATGCTTAACTCAATGTTTTCTTGTCTGTGTGTGTGCGTGTGTAGATTTTCATTGGAGAGGTGTCCATGTATGTGATGAAGTCGACGAGGGAAGCTCTCCTGGCCCAGGAGAAAACCATCGTGACGGGAGACTGTTGTTACCTCAACCCCCTCATCCGCCGCATTATCCGCTTCATCGGTAAGAACGTCTTTGTGCCAAATCGTCCAAACTGCTCTTCATGTGGATGGTACCAGGAAGTGACTGACAACTCAGAAACTCACTACATCACCATGTCCACCATGTCATACATGTCCCCTCACTGTTGTTTATTACAAAAACTATGTAAGTACAGTTCATAAGATCAACAGCTCAGTAAACCACACATCTGAACCATTAGACATGTTTCTGTGGCTTTCAGTGTTTCAGTAAGCTTTTAACCAGGAAGCTACATCCTGTATATCATGGCTAAGCTGACAGGTGAATGTACTATTCAGTCATCTGGGAGGGGAGCTCCAATACAAAAAGCAAAACATTTGACCCGTAAACCTGACGAGTCAGGGCTGAAGGATTTCGGTGTTTATAGGGGACATAAAAGGCTGAAGTAAGGTTCATACTTTTTGGTTTCTACTCGAACATGTTTACATGCTTTAATGTTAAAAAAATATATTTTTTTTCTCACTGTCTGTCTGAATATACCTGTATTCTCACCCTCTGTCTGAAACCCTCCATTTTAGCACCTGTCTCTGTAAGCCTCCCAACCAAAAAAAAGCCCAGTCTGCTCTGATTGGCTTAAGAGACAAACACAACATACTTTCGCAAAGGTAGTTCTCTCAAGCTGTGGTCAGCTAATGTTCTGTTGTGTCAAAGGCAGGTCAATGCACTGTTAAGGGTAAAATGAGAAAGTTTAGAAGATGAGGTTTAACGAGGTCGGCCAGAGTGAGGATGGCTGCAGCTTCCACCAACCAAACGTGTAGACAGGAGATTGTCTGCAATTACTTGATCGTTTGAAGAGCAGCAGATTGTGAAAGTACCACACACATGCCTGAAGCACATGCCAGCAGTGGAGCTAATATGATACATTTTCTGCTTTTGGGAGGCAGTGATGCTGGGAAGTGGGACCGTGGTGTAACCTTAAGGGATGATGCGTGTCAAGATGAAGCCGCGGGTGTGTGAGCCCTGAAGTGTATTCAGTAGGCAATAGTCTTGGCTTAAATGATCCAAGGGCTACAGTTAGCAACATATACTAGGCTTTAGGTCGGGTTGAGCAACAGTTACAAACACCTCAACCTTGTTCAAGTGTGAATTAAATTTCATGTTACATTATAGGAAACAAAAATAAATAAGCATGCACATGCATGTCAGGGAAAGTATATCGGGCTGTTCTGCATTCCTCTCGAGTTCACACTTTGATATCGATCCGTCCATCATGTGTAATCACTTATACCCATAGGAGCTGGCCCTAGTTGGTATTGAGCGTGAGGCGGGTTGCACCCTGAACAGGTCACCATGTTATCCCAAGGCTGACACATCCTTAATTAATATAACTTGTATGTCTTGGACTGTGGGAGGAGGTCAGGTCAACCTGGATGAAAAACCCACCCTGATCCTTATTTAGAACTGGCCATGTCATGTTATGCATCTGGTGTATTTGATTTAATCTTATTCTCAGGTAGGTAAACTTGCTGGTCGTGGATTTTCAATTCTATAGCAGCTAACTGGCCAAACTGAACGAAATTCAGTCATTTGAAAATAGCCAATTTGGATTCCAGCTGTAATGCGTTTACTGCAGTTTCTCTCAAACTACATCAGGCACTGAAACAAAATCTTTAATTTAAACGTGTTGGATTGCTGAACAAAAATCCCCACACTGCCCCACACTGCTGTGTCACTCCTCTAAAAGACACCCCGACTACAACCTTTGAATTTAACTTTTCACAGCCACTTTTCCACAAAGCTTTGAGTAGCGCTGGGCCAAACTGACAGGCTCTTTTCTATCCGTTCCAGTAAATGAGGTCATCAGCTGGACTTAAGTGGCGTAATCAGAACTACATTGTTCATTCTTTAAATAATATCCCTTCAGTTTATAAAAAAAACTCATCAGAGATTCAGTCGCGTTCATTCGCGTGATTTATATTTCCGTCTGCTCCCAAGCAATCTCTCAAATTTGTAGGATCACTGGGGCCGTTAGAGTCCCGCTCTCCTGCTCCCTCCCATCTCCTCTGCTCTCACCCTAATTCCCCTTCTCTATTTCCCTCAATGATGCCCTTCACACAATCGTGTCCCTGTACCCCTCACTGGCAACCGAACCCTACCACTCCCCCCACCCCCGCAGCTCAGCCCCCCCGGATGAGAATACAAAGCAGAGTAATTTCATGGCTAAGCAGGCCAGATAATAAGCAGTCATATTTCACAGCAAAAGGAATGCAGACGCAGACATTGGTCAGGGTTGGTGGGCTGAAAGTGTCAGTGCAATCATTCATAATAGATGCTTTTGTTCTGTTTGTATTTTGGTTCCCTGCCTGTTGTCCACTCTTCATTCCTTCTGTATTAACTTTATTAGATTCCGGCATTTTTCAGGCATTAATATAAACATTTAGATATTCTGGAGTTTAGCGCTGCCTCATGACAGTTGGGGTTTACAGTTGGTTTGTGTGCTGGGCGCCAGATGTTCACATGTCAATTTAACTTTGGATACAAGGTAACTGCACCATGATTTAAGGGATAATCCGTGTGATGCGTTTAAAGCTTTGTGTGTATGTGCCATGAAGTCTAACCGTGTGTCTGTGTGCCCCAGGTGTGTTTGCGTTCGGTCTGTTTGCCACAGACATCTTCGTCAACGCGGGCCAGGTGGTGACTGGAGGCCTCTCGCCCTACTTCCTGTCCGTCTGCAAGCCCAACTACACCGGCACCGAGTGCCGCTTTAACCACCAGTTCATCGTCAACGGCAACCTCTGCACCGGGAACCCCGTTGTCGTGGAGAACGCTCGCCGGTCGTTCCCATCCAAGGAAGCGTCTCTGAGCGTGTACTCTGCTGTTTACCTGACGGTGAGAGGAATGCACTTACTGAGCACTATGATGAACGTTATTGTGGGCTCATTTTGTACTGTATGTCATTGGCATAAGCAGATGTTTGTGTCAGTTTAACTGTTGAATTAAGAGCTGCTGAATTAAAAGATACAACTTTAATGATGCAGTTTGTCGTCCAAATTGTGTTTGAGTTGTTGCAAATATAAGTGGAAAATAAATCAAATCAAATTAAGGCTATAATGGTTTATACTGTATAGTAACTGTATTCTGGGATATACACACATATGTCAGTCTTCTTCTGATTATTTCAATCAGTCCTACATTATTAGAAAATAATGTTTGTTTTTAATTCTCAACCAAATTTTCATATTTTCTTCACCAAACAGGAGCTCAAAATCATTGTTTCAAGTGTACCTGAGGCTAGAGTTACTCTTTTGGGATTGAATGCAATTATGTTACACACTTATATCCAAGCAATCAGAGATGAGTCGATCATTTTAGTTGATTTAAGTTATACACTTGATTTGTATTTAAAAAGGATTTGAATAAGAGGCACTAATTGATGTAATAAGGTGCTAGCACATCCGTCTTTGATGGAGGAATTGGCAAGGAAGGACTTAATATAAGTGTGTCATATGTTTCATATAATCGTAGGGTGGGTTCAGGCTTTTTTAGAAAATTGGCTGGAGGAACACACGAAGAATGGCTTTTTTAAGGGCTTTTTTTAAGGGCTATTTGAAGAGCGGCACTTTGATATGAGAGTGACGGAGAGGCTCAGCTGCTGCAAAGTGAACGAGAGAGAGAAGAGGTGCAGATTTGATTAGCCGGAACAAGAGGAATACAAGGACAGGTTATTGATGAAAAGAGGATTTGATACGCACAGCTCTGAGCACTGTCTGGCGTGGGAGGAGGTAAAGGTTCAAGGAGTGAGAACATATGTAGGAAGACAGTGTGTTTTTAAATGCTGACAGCCTCCTCACAGCTTTCACTCACAGTTAGAGGTTCCTATATTAGGTTAATCTTGTAATCTTTTATTCTCTGTGAAAAAAACTTTGTTTTGGAGAGGTATTTCACTCGTATGATGTAAGTTTTTGACATCTTTCTTTAACAGCATTGGAGGCTTTGTGCTCTCACAAAATTGCAGAATATTTGATTCCTTTTCTGTGGGAACACCTCCGGTTGCTCTTCGTGAGATTGCCTCTGTTCTTGTTGACCTGAAAGAGAGAGAAAGACAGTAAAGAAAATATCATATTTCTGTGTTCCCACAGTCCATGGTCTGATTTATTCTGCCTTCTGTCCTCCTGTCCAGATGTACATCACCAGCACCATCAAGACCAAGTCCAGCCGCCTGGCCAAGCCCGTGCTCTGTCTGGGCACGCTCTGCTCGGCCTTCCTCACCGGCCTCAACCGAGTCTCAGAGTACCGGAACCACTGTTCGGACGTAGTGGCCGGATTTATACTGGGATCGGCCATTGCTCTGTTTCTGGTGAGGACGATGGAAGAGTGACGGAGAGGGAAGATGATTCTACCGAGGTGGATTCTTGTCGTGACTTATTTTCAAATGTTCAGTTTCATCTTGGAACTGACCCAAACCAGTAATTACATTATTATTCTGTCTGCACTCTTTCCCGAAGCCTGTACCATGGTTTTGGTGCCAATTTTATATTACGTTCTATGCAAATGTATGTCTAAAAATTATTTTTCAATTCATTAATATTGATGTGCAGTGGCATTTAAGGGTTTGTAAAGGCAACACAGTATGTAAAAGTTATCTGTGTGCCAATGCAGCCATGTGCTAAACACTAATTTGGTAAAGGAGCTTAAAAGGGCAGTTTGTGAAGAGGTGATCGAGGAAGAGGATGAAGCATGGTTTATACTGAGCTTGAAGGAGGTTCAGACACAGGTGAGTTGGAGAGAGAAAAGAGGAAGGGTGAACTGGTTGATTGGGGGAAAGAGGAGAAAGGAGAGTAAATACTGCATTTCAACTGAGATATATCGCTTTGGCTTTTGAAGGAGCCCAGTGAGGAAGGTTAGTGGAAATCACAAGGACCAAAAGTGAGAAAAAGGTCGAGGTAAGCAGTAGTTTGATATAGTGGGTGTGCTTAATTCAGAGGTGATGGAGGGAACCTCAACCTGAGTGGCCCTGTCCTGCTCTCCTTAATATTAAATCAAGTTGTCAAACAACCTGGCTTCCTCGGAACAGTAGAATCACTTTGTCAGCATCCGATTTTATGCAAATGTTTAAATGCAGGGTTGAGGTTACAGTTTTTTGGATTGAAGTGGAAAGTCCATGAAGGTGAAAGGAAAGAGAAGGAAAACCTCCACAAAAAAGGTGAATTTAAAAGTGTCCAGGGCTTCACTATATGTGAACTGCCTCACAGAGACTATTGATTTGGTGATGCGATTGGAAGAGAAAGTAAAGAGATCCCCAATATTAGTGAACATGAATTACACGGTAGTTCTGTTAACTATTGTGAAGACATTTCTCTCAAAACTACTAAATGTCAGCCTCATGGTGACGCCACAAAACAAAACAGGGGCTCATTGTGTGAGAACCATGAACGTCTTTACAACATTTTACAACAAGGCTTTGATTTTTCAACGTGGACCAATATGGTGAGGTGAGCGACTGGGAGGCAGACGTTGTCATTCTTAGAGCAACGGCTAACATTTTATATTCTGAGAGAGTATACAGCACATCATTGTTTTGCTTCGTGACATTAAATATGAATGTATGCATTGTGTTGCACCTAGATGCTCGACAATGATGTACAAAAAGATATGGAAAAACCTTCCTCGACACCTCTGTAAGTTAATAACTTATATATAACTTACTGCATGCCTGGCATTATTGTTATATGTTATGGATGTTCTTAACACAGATGTTAAGAACATATGAATGCAGATGCAGAGATAATATTTTAAGGGTATGAAAAGGTTAGTGATATGAGCAGACGGGCACGTACAGCTGACAATGACACGTGAGGAGTTCACTGCCCAAATAAGACAGTAAACAGACAGCAGTGAGCTTTAGGATGGCAACAGAATGGCGAGGAGGCGTTCAAATACTGTGGGGTTTTCCAAGGATGAGCATTTGTGAGACGGATTAGGGCCACCGGCGATGTTCAGATGATGGAAGATTTTAGCCTGAATAGATGGTTTCACAATCATACCTTGCTCTCTTAGTTTGTCCTTGGACCATGAGGAGGATGAGACACAGCAACCCACTCTTTAATAAAAGGATATTAGCTTTCAGTGAGTGATCTATAAAAATCGAGTCCGCGGTCTCCAGGGAGAGACTGACACAAGCAATCATCCCCTCAGCAGTTTTGAACCTGCTCATTTCCAGCTTATCAGCAAACCGAGGACGGCACCCTCTCCCCTACACATCGACCTAATGGTCCTGATGAAGATTATCAAGTTCTTGTCATCTGAAAACTGAGGCGATATGATGGACTGCTATCTTGAGGAAAATGAATTGCTACAAGGAGAATAGAAAGCAGGTATAGCTCAAACCCCTCTGCTATCAGTGCTGACAGCGAGGAGATCTGAATGGACTCATCAAACAGCTGCCTTTTGGTGTGGCAAGAGATTTGCCAGCAGATTGAGGGATCAGCGTTAAGCACTTGGTCGTTGAGCTCCAGGAGGATGCTGGAGACCGAGGTGTCCACTTGATCCAAGAGAAAGCAGAGGCACATGCTGACTGCCTGCCAGCTCTGATGGAGCAGTGTTTGGCCTGTCTTAGCATGGCCAACGAGAAAATGGAAAGAAAAGCAGTCTTCACCGGTCTACTCGGATGCGCTCTAGTTGAGAGAAAACAAGATGGACACCATACTGAATTGTATTTCAAACAAGCAGGAAGTCGCTTAAGATCAGTCATGTGAAAACAACAGGAAATAAGTGTCAGTGTAGAGTTGAGCACAAAGGGGTGTACTTTTAACTTGCCCATGATTTAACCTAATTAAACTTAGATTCACTGTGACATACATGTTTTGTGAAGTATTCATGCGATTTTTATGAAACGGTCGCCCCTTAGATTCTCGCCCAGCAGCTGTGATTCATTTGCTTAGTTTAGGAGCACTAGAGAAAGCATTGTCCATGAACTGCCACAGACATGGGAGCCTTGAGCGTCTTCCAGCAGTGAATCGCCCGGCTTCATTTTCTCCTTTGCCACTGCCTGAGGGCACGGAGGGCCGGGGGCGGACTCCCCCTCGGGCGACCTTCTTTGATTAACCAGTCCATAGAGGAGTAGAGACATATAGCAACCTTGGTGGTTTTTATACTGTTAAAAGATTCTGGCAACCCTCCCCCTAAAAAAAACAAAGTCGTCAGTTCATGCCACAGAGATGAACACACCCAGAGCATCTCCTTTGACTGCATTACATGATGGTTACATTTTGGAGGCTCATACAATGTTTGATTGCGCTGTTACACCCATATAAACTTTATATTACAGCGATAACTGTTCCGAAGCAAAAAGCCCCAAAAAAAGGTCACATCTCTCTAAAAAACTCATGGGTGCTGTTAATTCCTTTTTAACTAGGACCTAAAATCGCAGTGGCACTGGGGTTGGCAGACGGTCTTATATAATTTGCATTAGGTGACGTTCTTTGTCAACAAGGGTGTGACTCTCATGCTGCATTGAGAGTTACCAGTGTTGCAGATACCAGTGTTGCGGATGTTAAATAGCACTTTGTCTGATGATAGGAAGTTATAATTTGTCTTTAGGGACCAGACTAGAGACTGGGAATATGCTTGGACAGCCTGCAGTGCAGTGCGACTGTTCACATTATTTGGTGCAAGAAGTCTGCATCCCGGCCTGCGCTTTAGCCCCGCTAGCGGCATGGCTCTAGGGATTCAACGTCGGTCAGTCGGTCAGTCGGTCCACCACATTCATATGGACTAAAATATGTCAGCAACTATTTGATGGATTGGCAAGTATTTATGTATAGACATTCATGCTTCCCAGGCGATCCCCTGACTTTTCCTCCGGCGCCACCAGCAAATTGACTTTTGTGGGTTTGAGTGTCAACAACTGTTGGATGTATTTGGTACACACTTTCATTTCCCCTCAGGCTGAATTGTGATCAGTTTGGTGGGCTTTTAACTTCTCTTTTTTTTGCCCAGGTCTTTGATTGATGACTAAATGCCTGCAAGACAAATTACATTCCATCAACCTTTAGCTGCATTGCTTTTTAGCAAATATATATACAATATAGCTTATATAGCTAGAGTAGCGTTGGCATTGTTGGCATGTCAACATTGTCATTTATTTAGCTCAAGACACTGCTGTGTCAAAGTACCTTCTCACAGAGCTGCTACCATGGCAGAGTACTCTTAGTCTTGTTGTATAACATCCCAATGATTTGTCAAATAAATATGTATTCGGACAGTTTTCGGGGATTAAGGGCAGAGGGAAAAATATTTGTCTAAATTTAAATGAAAACGATGTCATGGATTAATTAAACTTTATCTCAAATAGCCCAGCCTGGTTTAGTAAAAAGTCATAATACCAGACACGTCGTCAGAATGTCATAGCAGGAGCTAACTTTCCCGTTCCCCTGACTTTTCATTTCCACATCAGCCTGTGTCATTATTAACCTGCCTTGCCGTTAATCTTTCACTGTCCTCATACCTTACAGGGTATATGTGTTGTGAACAACTTCAAAGGCGTCCACAGTGCAGCAGCTAAACAGAAACCTGAAGACTACCGTGGTCTGCCTCTGATGACTTTCCCCCGTGTAGAGAGCCCTCTGGAGACCCTCAGCGCACAGGTACCTGAAAACACTTAACCTGGATTCCCAAAAACGTAATCTCTATGGTGCACATTATGCTTCCCAATTAATTGGCAGAGCTCCCTCAAGACTTTGAGCTTACAGCAACCTCCCCTTCAGAATTTGGCTTACTGCAAGTTTTTGTAATGTCAGTCACATATTTGGTTGACCATGTGTTCTTTCTTTCTTTCTTTCTTTCTTTCTTTCTTTCTTTCTTTCTTTCTTCTTTCTTTCCACACAAAGCAATGACACATGTTCAGAAGAACACACAGGCATGACGTTTTGCACTACACCCCTGTCCTCCTTCCCAAACGCACACAACCTCACACAGAGCACTCCTGATGCTGTTTGACAGTTATTTCTTCTACTTCTTCATTTCCACGCCTTTTCCCTCTCCTGCTCCTACTTTCTTTTCTGATCTCTGTCGATCCTTCTACCTCCTGTCTCCATCCTCCCCTCCTCCCACCACGTCCATTTTCAGAACCACTCGGCATCGATGACGGAGGTCACATGACTAAGGGGGCAGCACCGGGTCACGTTTGCGTCTCCACAGCACTTCCAGACACAATGACGAGGACGCATGCCACGTGGCTCTGAATGCTTAACAAAAAACATTGCTGATATATCTGTTTAATTCACCTGAGGGACAAAATACACTATGTTTCTAACGGTTCTCATCTAGTTGGGCTATGCTCAATTCAACCTGCCAAGGCACATCTATTGCATTGGTGACAAGAACAAAAAAATCACAAGGCAAATTAAGCACAGATTGTTTTTCCAGATATTTGGAACCATTTGAAACATGGGACATTATTTTCCCTTCATGGTGAGCTGTTTGTAGTTAGAGGACGGTGTTTTGTACATTTTGTATGAGCGAGTGCTGTAGCCTATCCTGATGGTGTTAAACCTGCGCACTTCCTGTCAGCTGACTCACCCTGTTTTACATCACATCCTGTCAGGTGACTTGCCTTGTCGATCACCACATCTATTCCCCTCAGTCTGAAAAATGTGCTATGGAAAAAATCTCGATGTTGTCGTTCTGTGATGTTTGTCATTTGTACAGGAAAAAAAGACAGAATCCTTCTTTTTATTATCTCTCTCTGTACATTAACTGACCGTGTCAGGTCATATTTTGTAAAGATTTTTGTCAATCTGTATGACTATTACGATCCATTTGGACCTGTTGCCTGCTGTGTAAACCTGGATATGTTTTGGTATCAGTTTAGGTGTTTTGGGGAATGAACCCTCTCCCCTATGGAGGAAACGACAAGGAAGAGTCAGTGACATCCTCCGAGTCAGAAAATGGGGTTTGGCCCTTGTAGTGCCATGCTATGAGCCACAATGAATATTAAATATGTTTGAATTCACACTATGAGAGTGTTTCACCCCAATTTCCTGATTCACTGTGATGTCAACAGGAAGTGTTTTTACAGAGAGGTCCAGTGGGGCTAGTCTGAAGATTTCACTGTACAATTATATTTAACCTGAAATCGCAGTAGAAGACGTCCTCATAAAGTACATGGAAAAAAAAGACTGAAATGCTCTTTGGAGTGACTGAGTGACTTACTGAAGGCCTGGCTAGCCTTTTTATTGGAAACCAGAATGACTCCTGCTTCACTTTTCCTCCTTGAGGCACCTCCCGCCCCCCTCCCCCCGACCCACCAGTGGATTGTGATGCAATGTTGTGACTCCATTTCCCATTGGAAGATACGCCTAGCATGAAGAGAGAGGTCAAGATGTTTTATAGATATTCATGATTTCAATTATACTCATTATCATTGTGATTATAAACGTTTTTTTACTTTAAGAACAAAAAAAGTGTTTCATTTGAAATGCTACATATATATTTTTTCTTCGTTTGACCACAAATTAAATAGTCAGTAGCAACAATGTGTTCTCTTGTCTTTTTCATTGTATGTCAGAGTATTGAAATTAACGTGGTGTCTTTTTCTTGTCATAAACAAATCATTGCCTAAATTCCATTTTCCAAAGTTACATACAACACTATTGAGGCAGCGAGTAGGACTCCATCAGTCTTACTGGAATAAGTGGAAAACATGTCTGCCCTTGTATTTGTTTGAATATTTAGACATTTGTTTTCCATACTTCCATTTGGCCTACACATCTAACCTAAAGCATGACTCATTTACAGCCTAAAGCTATGGCCACATTAACATAATTTACAAGCACTGTGTATCGGTGTTTCTGTTTTCTGAATGGCATATTCTCAGGGTGTGTGACCCTACCTCTATATATCTGAAGGGTACATGTAGAGTGTGCTGTGGGCAGTACAAAGTGGAGAGGTGGACGCTTCCCCGGAGGCTCAGTTCAGGAGGAGAAAACATTCATACTTGAAATGCTCTTCAGGTATGTAATCAAGCATGTGATGAGTTTATAAAAATGGAGACTTTCTGGTAGGACTAGAACACCTTCAGGGTTCTTCATGAACAAAACAAACAGCTGACATTTATTTTGTGAACTAGTGTGTGTGATTTCAAAGGCAACGCTTGATGCCTCGTAGTATTGCCTCTGAGGACAATTATGGGAATAAGTTTCAGAAAAACCTATGTAAAGACAGGCCCCCCAAAAGTCAATCCATGTTTCTCTTCACACTACACCACACACCTGTCCAAAATCCCACATGCTATTCAGACAAGTATTGGAGTGAGCTTATATATGCTAAAACCAGGATCTGATTTAGGTTTTCTGTTGATTCATCCTGTTACGACTGCAGCGACGGCAGTGATGTTTATGTCACCGCTAAGCGAGGCGTACGCACACAAAGGGAGCTGACGGCTCAGCCAGTGCACTTGCTCTTTTGCTCTGTCAGGTATTCATTTCAGCTGTGACAGCCTGCGCTTACCCTGCAGACACACTGGCTAAATAGATAGCAGCTGTGTGTGTGTGTGTGTGTGTGTGTGTGTGTGTGTGTGTTGGTATATGTGTGTGTGTGGCAGTATTTGACCATGCTGTGTGTTTTTAAAATGTCATCCTTGGCTATTCTGAGTATGCCTTCTTGCCTAAATTGCTGTCCCCTAGCAATATGTGTGAAGAATAGTGCAACGACCAAATAACGTTACAAGGCGGGAAGCAAAAGGTTGGTTATGTGATTACAGCTGCAGGGTGTTTTTTAAACCATAATAGAAACAATTTAGATGGGAGGAAATGAGCATCTGGAGGTGAATCTCAATGGCTAACTTGGTAACCCACACACACACACACACACATATATATATATATATATATATATATATATATATATATATATATATATATATATATATATTCCAGCAAAATACATCCTCACTGAACAGCTGGATTGGTTTGCCGTGGATGTCAGCCATTGTTCTGTCCAGTATTTACTTACTATGTGAAAGCACAACCCTAAAGTCCTTGAATAAAATGGGAAAATGGACCATTGAAACAGTTTCTAGGTTATGGAGGCTTATTTACTCACATGTAAATATGCATAATGCCAAAAGACCTTTTTATCGTACATTCTACTTTCTAATATGTATTGGACATTTTATAATGATGTATAAGGTAGTTTGACAAAAAAAGTTTCAATCAAATGAAGTACAAAGAGGAGAGGTACGTTTTTAATAACAGAACACATCCAAACGCAAACAGAAGTCAGTTGTGACTGATCATCATTATCAATTTAAAATGTCAGAGTTTGATAAGTGGTCTATGTTCATGTTTACATTTAGTATTCAACCATGGCCTTGTACGAATAATTGCATGGTAGTTCTGTGTTTGTTGTGTCCAGAGATTGCAAGAAGAGCGGTATGATCCAAAGAGGCTGTGTAAAAAGGTCCCTGACTGAAAAGGCTGAAGACTCTTGGATTTATTACCATTTTATGTTTTCCTGCGAATCTAATATGAAGATGAAAAAAACACTCGGACCACAAGTCAAACTACGACAAGTTAACCGATGACTCGTAGGTGCAGCTTTCTTTAAGGAAATAGAAATGCATCGGTGAAGTGCAGGGCAACATTATACAGTGATCCCTAAAATAAGATCTTGTCGTATGATCCACCACAAGATGCCAACCAGATTTCTTGTAGAATATAGAGGTGTTTTGCTGAAGCTTTATATCTTTTTTTGTCTGTTCTTTACGCTTAACGGTGCCACCAACCCTTTAAAAAGACGCACAAGAAAACCATGACCTAAGCCACATCAAATGCATCGTCAATGGCTAGAAACCTTCGGCCATCCAGGGTAAAATCAACCAATCATAAGCAGGTGTATTTCTTTTCTTTCCCCTCAAAGATACAAGGTTTCAGCACAAGGCCTTAACGACTGAACTTAAAGATTTAAGGATGGGTTCAACTTCAGGTCATTTACACTCCCAACGAGTCTCAACATACGACTCGGGTGAATTCGCTCACTAAGCTTAAGTACCAGTCTTCATATCTATGCTCAAGCTTTTCATCATGGCAAGCACATCTGTACCATTGAGGAGACGAGGCACCGAGGGAAAGGGAAGAGAGGGACAAGAGGAAGGGGAGGAGGAATGGACATTAATGTAAAAAAAAATGAAGGGATAAGTGAGGTGAAGAAAATGGGGGAAGGGAGGTTAGGAAGAGGAAGGTTTGCACACCGCCTCAGTAACAGAAACAAACGAGTGAGAACAGATTTGGTTCAGGGTCCCTGTTTCACCTCTGTCCGATACCTCTCGCCGAAAGGGAATCTCATATTCCCAGAAGTCAGGAAATGTTCTACTGGAGTTATAGAGCAGGATCGGTTCCCTGGAGAACGTTTCAGTCCAACGTTCAACTCCTGAGCCTAAGAGAAGGATTCAACACTCAAAAAACTTTGAAGATTCCAGCTCCAAAACTCATTCTTTTCCTTCACCGAGACAGGAGCTTGTGGAAACAAGTCCCACGTCTAACCAGAACAACTTCAGAACTCCGGGAGTGTGTTTGTGTGTTGGTTAGTCTGCTGGTGGGGCTGGGTATACGGAACAAACTGGTTAGACTGGTGCGTACTGGGCTGACTGGATGCAGTCTGGTTTGCTTGCTGGTTTTCTGATTGGAACTGTTCTAGCTCTCGCTTCCTCCTCATAGCTGTCTGCAACTGCTGCTTGATTACGAGGATTTGACCTTCCAGTTCTGACAGCTCCTGCACCAGTGGGCCGCCCACCCCCAAGCGTGTCAGGCCCTGCCCGGAGCACCCCTGCCCTGGGCCCAGGACTGGGCCCAACCCCCGCCCTAACAGGTCAGTGCGACCATTAGAGTTGGTCACTATGGGCGGGTGTTTCTCCATTAGGGGAAGAGAGTGGGGATGAGGCAAGGAAGATGGGGATGGTGGTGAAGAAAGCTCCTGGCAGGACGGGCGCTCCAGGTCATTCTGCATCTCTTGTGGAAGGACCCTGCGCCTGTTGCAGTGAGAGGACACTGCAGGATTCCAACATGCTGACTGGTTGTTTCCCTCATTGCACCTGGAGATAAGACAGATACATAGAGACATATCAGGTTGTTTACGGAAGAATGCCAATGTGGGAGATGGTGTATCATCTGATCCATATTTCCAGGCTGAATCCTATGTGGCTCAGGTTGTGTCGCTCTCCCCAAGACACGCGGATGATGCTGACACTTAATTGCGGCTGCACGTACAGTATAATTATATGCATGTTGTATGACACTTTGCAATATAGGAAGAACCATATCTTGATCAAGAATATAAAGATATAATATGAAGACTGATTTCCCAAAACTGCTGTATGGAAAATTTCCAGACATTATTGTGTAAGAGGCTCACGTCAAGATTCTGAGAGGCTACACCTCTGCCAAGAGCACAGTACAAGTGGTCTCCGAAAATGTCCCATTATGGTAAGAGGTAAAACATTGAATGCATTTTGACTATGCCTTACACGTTATGCCTCTGGATTTTTTTATAGGACTGTGAATAATTTGTATTAAATGCTTTAAAAACAGGAGATCTTTGAAATTTCCATTTGAGAACATATCTTGCAGGCTTATCAAATACTTAACAGAATATTTAACCGTTCAACCTTTTTAAAATTATAATATATTTGTTGTTCCAAAATTTGGAATAATTTTCCCAGGAATTTTAAAAGGCATTAAGGATGACCATGCATATTTTATATGAATTTACAGCTACCAGTAATCTCAAATCCTCCTCGGCATTGAGGAGTGGCATGTTTGGGCCATGGTGGTTTGCTCGGTATCCGATGTTGACGTCTATCTTCTTTACAGAATATTTAGTTGTACACCCCTTCGTGTTTCGGAGGCCTGCGCCACCCTGTCTCTTGTGGGTATAAACAAGGTTTTACTCTTATTTAATCAGAATCCAAGTAATTTCTGGTTAACATAATCTGAATAGGTTTGATGATGAATGTCATCTATCTGCCTTGTTTATATTTGTATTGCTTTTATTGTTTCTGATTTTAACATGGAAAGTGCCTTTGAGTACCCTTTCAAGTGCCATACAAATACAATGTATTATTATTAATATTATTAAAATTCTCCACTTCCATATGATTGGTGATTTTGTATTGCTACAGTCCACTCCTCGTGTATTAATCAGTGGATTGACCCCAACAATCCACTAACGCGTTCTCACAGCCTCTTCCATATCGCCTCTTCCATACAGCGTCTTCAATAAAGCCTCTTCCATACAGCGTCTTCAATAAAGCCTCTTCCATACAGCGTCTTCAATAAAGCCTCTTCCATACAGCGTCTTCAATAAAGCCTCTTCCATACAGCGTCTTCAATAAAGCCTCTTCCATACAGCGTCTTCAATAAAGGCTCTTCCATACAGCCTCTTCCATACAGCATCTTCCATACAGCGTCTTCAATAAAGCCTCTTCCATACAGCGTCTTCAATAAAGCCTCTTCCATACAGCGTCTTCAATAAAGCCTCTTCCATACAGCATCTTCAATACGGCCTCTTCCATACAGCGTCTTCAATAAAGCCTCTTCCATACAGCGTCTTCAATAAAGGCTCTTCCATACAGCATCTTCAATACGGCCTCTTCCATACAGCGTCTTCAATAAAGCCTCTTCCATACAGCGTCTTCAATAAAGCCTCTTCCATACAGCGTCTTCAATAAAGGCTCTTCCATACAGCGTCTTCAATAAAGCCTCTTCCATACAGCCTCTTCCATACAGCATCTTCCATACAGCGTCTTCAATAAAGCCTCTTCCATACAGCCTCTTCCATACAGCGTCTTCAATACGGCATCTTCCATACAGCATCTTTAATAAAGCCTCTTCCATACAGCATCTTTAATAAAGCCTCTTCCATACAGCGTCTTCAATAAAGCCTCTTCCATACAGCGTCTTCAATAAAGCCTCTTCCATACAGCGTCTTCCATACAGCCTCTTCAATAAAGCCTCTTCCATACAGCTTCTTCCATACAGCCTCTTCAATAAAGCCTCTTCCATACAATATCTTCAATGAAGCCTCTTCCATACAGCATCTTCCATACAGCATCTTCAATAAAGCCTCTTCCATACAGCGTCTTCCATACAGCGTCTTCAATAAAGCCTCTTCCATACAGCCTCTTCAATAAAGCCTCTTCCATACAGCATCTTCAATAAAGCCTCTTCCATACAGCATCTTCCATACAGCATCTTCAATAAAGCCTCTTCCATACAGCATCTTTAATAAAGCCTCTTCCATACAGCATCTTCAATAAAGCCTCTTCCATACAGCATCTTCCATACAGCATCTTCAATAAAGCCTCTTCCATACAGCATCTTTAATAAAGCCTCTTCCATACAGCATCTTCCATAAAGCCTCTTCCATAAAGCCTCTTCCATACAGCATCTTTAATAAAGCCTCTTCCATACAGCATCTTCCATACAGCATCTTTAATAAAACCTCTTCCATACAGCATCTTCCGTACAGCCTCTACAATAAAGCCTCTTCCATACAGCCTCTACAATAAAGCCTCTTCCATACAGCCTGGAGGTGCACCTCTTCTTTTAGCTAACGAGCACCAGCAGCAGCACCATGACTTGGAGGCGTGAGGCGTCAGTTTGATGCAACATCAATTGTGTCATGTTGCATCGTGGCTTAAACACATGTCACAAATGACACATCCTTTCAAGAAAACTTCAAAATGAAGAGAGAAAATTTGATCTCAAAGCTATTTCATTGAGGCTTTAAAGTTCCACAAGCTTATAAAAACAGCCAGCCATGGTTGTCCTTGGTTACATATCAATTCCTTTGATTGCACTGGCCGTGAAAAACACCTGCAACATCAAGTCGGGACTTGACAGGAAGAAGGCAGAAAGAAAGTGGTATCTGCACTACGTAATTGGATACTACACAAGGCTGGAGTCGTGTTGAGAGAAAATACCAGTTTGTGTCCTTGCTTTTATGCTTCAACACCAAATTAAAATGTTTTGCTGGAGGCATACCTAGTTTCTGTCCAGATTATTTAAAATATGTAGTTATTATGGAAATATGTAGCTTTTGGTTTGCACATAATCCTCTTTACAGGATTTATTTTTTAATAAAATAATGTTTTGGTAAGTCAGTGGTGAGTTAATTGCTACCCAAGTGGTCATAAGTCACATCGTGACCACTTATTCAAACAAATTAAACAGGGACATTTTAAAGCATTATAACAGAATATTATAATAATACCACTGGCAAAGTAGCAATTGTAGCAGTATTCATATGGTATATTTATGGCAATAGCAATGACATTTTTTATGAAGATAAACTGTAAGCATAATTTAATCCCCTAAGATCACTCTTTGCTTTTGATCACTGAACATGAGAACACAAGTCAATAAATGTAAAAAGACCAATTAAGTGTCATTTTTGCTCTGCTCCCTGTCAAAAATAAACTTTTCACACATTTTGCACCACAGAAGTAACCATATTTTAATTTGAGTAGCAGAGAAGTAAGATTCACTTCATATGAATTAAAGCCTAACTAAAGAACTCTCTGAATCAAAGGTGTTTTCATAGGTAATAAAAAAAGTGACAAGTAGAATCTAATGAGATACTCCTGACTTCTAAAGAGACCTTAAGCTAAAGGATGAAAATGTAAGAATATAAAAAGGAACCTGAGCTCAAAGTGGTGTGTGCACCTTTTGACAACAAGATGTGCTTGCATCATGGCTGCAATAGGAGAGAGAATATTTAGCAATGTGGTTAACATTGTCTTCATATAATCACAGCCGTCTGATGACCTCACACATGGTTATGCTTCTTTAATACATCTTAGATTTTTTTCATATTCTTTTTGCTTTGCGTTCAGTGTTTTTCTTGTATTCCTGTTTGATTTATTCTATTTGGAAGCACTTTGTGGCTACTCTGAAAAGTGAAACGCAAATAAAGAGGATTCTTATTATTACTAGAACCTCTAGTCATAACTAAAAAGCCCTGTTCCTGATTGTTTATCTTCCATCCAGCCTTTTATTTGATTTACTGAACATGTCGACGTCCATGTGACACTACTATGTGGGAGAGGCGCTCTTTCAACTTCCACATCATATGAATGATACCATGAGACTGAGCTCACATCGTTTCACCAGAAAATACTTAAACATCAGAATTTAATAAAATTAAAAAAAGGATTTGCCTGGTAGAGATTCCAACAAGAAATAATGATCTCAAGGTCCGACAGGGAACTGTGCACAGTGCTGGCGTAGTGTGTTTAACACCGTGACATCAGAGGCCGTCTCCATTTCTAACTCGACAGCAAATAGAGCTCTTTGTTTCACATTGTGTGTGCACGATGAAGCCAAGGCGCCTGAACACACAACTGAAAGTCAGACAATTGTTCTTCATCATTCACAGAGAGGCCATTTAGTTTTCACAACTGCTGTGTGCTGAGCTACTCCTGCTCAGGCCAGACCCCTCCTCCTCCACACTAGTTCTCAGATTCCTCCAAATAATAAATAATCTGGTCGCTCCTACTCATTAAAATGTGTCCAGTATTTCATTTACATTTTCATCCAAGTTGATTTTCTCCTTGAGCCGTGCTTTTACACATGTCCTTGCAACCTACTGTAGCCCCAGAGTTGTTAGACACACATACAGAATCTAGATACTTTTACTGATACTACTTCTCCCGTCAACCAGTGCAGCAGCTTCTGAAGGAGGACAGCTTGTGTGTTTTCCTGCAGCAGTTCTTTACGCTGTGGAATTAGAATGGAATATTTCACCACTGATCAGTATTTCCCAGAACATCTGTCAGTGCAGATATCTGTCAGCTGGTAGCACAGCGACTAAGGACGAGCAGGACACAGGTGCAGCAGAAAGACATGCGCCCTGCTGAATGTCCTTGAACAAAATATTGAATTCCCCACCAGCAGGTCAGTACAGCTCCCTCACCCGTGTGGAGGGTGAAGACGTGATCGCTGAATTAAGTCTTCTTGCGGGAGACGGGTAGTTCTTAAATGTTGTGATTGCAATTCTTTCAAAATGGGGGTGATTGGTGTGCGATACTAAGCATTACACAGCAGGACTGACACGAGGTCGCCCTATCCCTGCCCAATTAATTCGGCACTGCAGAGTTGCTCTGGTGGCACGGAAATGTGGACTCTTGAGAGAAATTGTAAGTGCCCTCAGAAGTGAGAAATCACAAGCACAATACAAACCGTTTCCACATCAACACAGACATGGCTTTGAATATGTTAGCTTACGAAAACACCAACATAAAAACAAAAGTATTTGAAAATGGACCTAAGGCCATCAGCTAAATTGCTTTAAAATTGAATGCCAGCAATGCTAACAGAAATATTAAGTTGACAAGTGTAAACAGTGGGAGCAATGATCCCATATTTCAATCAAAGACAATATAGCAGCTGATATGTAACTGAACTTAGAAGTGAGAAATTATCTTGTTTTAGTGTCAGTTAAAGGTCTTTTCTATAGCGCTTCAAAACCTTAACACCGGGTTTGATACATCATCACAAGATCTTAATTGGACATCGGAGAGTGTTTTGTGGTATTAGACACACCACTCCTCATCCTCTCAGACACTTCTCTGATGCCTTTGGGCTTTTCCACATCCTTATTAGCGCAGGTAGGAAATTAATTACGTTATGGTTCCATCCTAAGTAGTCGTTTTAAGCCAATGTAATCGCCCATATGCTCCTTATGGTCCCACAATGCCTCCTTCTTATTATGCCGATGAAACAGGTGCATATGCAGCACGTTTATTTTCATGTGACTGACCCCCAGCTGCAGCCATTTACGGCACATCATCTCATACACTTGAATTGGAAGATCCTCCGTATGGTGCTTGCAAAAGAGACATTTATGACACACCATGTTTCTGCACAACGCTGACAAAATGACGGTAATAACTTCTGACTTTTAGACAGGGTGCAGGCACGATGCAGAATAACTTGATGGAATGAGAATGATTATGCAGCAGGTAATCTATCCTCATTACCACAGGCATCCCTCACATGGCCTTGGCTCCATAATTATTATGTGTATTTAATCCCCACTTGGAGTGCTCCACCTGAGAGTGCCCTCTGCGTGTGCTGCTAAGTGGGGATAGGTGTGAAATAGAGTACAGCAGAATCAGACAGAGAAAGAGGAAATGGAAGCCTTTTGCTCAGCAAAAGCTTGAGGGCTGTGTTTTTTATCTCCCGACAGAGGCATTGCAAAGAGTTATTCATTTCAAAATGTATTTGCCTTAAGTAAGCTCTCAAGTGACATGGCAATGTGACCAAATGTGAACAAAAAGAGACTACACTTTGACACACGCACTGTAGTGGTGTCAGAATGGCTGTCCAGATTAGTCAAATAAACCCAAATCGCAATAGTGCAACATTTGAAAAGACGTTTAAACTGACCAAAAAGAAGCTTTCATGATTTACTAAAGCTCCCTCTCTCACCCACGCCAAACAATACTCTGTGATGTCAGCGTGAGCTTATTTCCTCAATTTCACTTTCTGATAATTAGCTTCCAACAGACTGACAATTCATATAGTTTCTGATTAATTATGCGCCCCTTAACTGCCACTTGGATGTTAATTGATGTCATTTAATCTCAGCATCATTATTTAGCCAATGTGCTGTTGAAGTTTGGAAAATTGGCTTTGTGTTTAAAAGGGTTGCAACATATATATCATATATGTCATATATTCTAGTGATACCCCTGAATCCAGCATGGCATCTTTCTTAAATCTGCGTGATTTTCTTTGTTTGTGTGCAGTCTGTAATGTAGTCATGTTATGCAAATCGGGGAAAATACATTGCAGTTTGTACATGTTGTATAGTATGCAGTGATTTGATACCACTCTATAAGGAGTCAAAGTACACACAACACATTTTATTCGAGTATAAAAAAAATGGAAACACTGGGAATTCTAAAAAGATAAATACTCAAGAAAACAGTTTTTATGTTTGGTGGAGGTGAACAAGTGGTTTAACGGCACCTGTCTGCAGAACAGGCCCGGTTCTAGACTGCTTTGAATGGGGGCCCAGCCCCATCACTGGTCTCGTAGCTCTAAAACAGCAGCGCCAATCACAGTTACAGGGCATGGCCCGCCCCTTACCCATGCCTTTATTTTACGTCTCAAACATGCACGAAATTCAACTTCTGCATTCAACCCATCATACGCATTAGGAGCAGCGGTCCTCTGTCAAGGATACAAGCGAACAGAAGGCGCAGAGGATAAAACCTCGTGATTGAAGGATGACCCACCAACTGTCAGTGGCGAGCCGGTTCCTGATGTGTCCTTGCATCCTCAGTCAAAACTAAATGTACTAAATGGGTCATAAATAATCACAACACAGCTGGGTTCAGTTCATATTCAGTTCAATCCCCTCAAAAAAAACATCTTATTATATTTTCAATATATCTCAGCGATGGATTCATTCAATTGAACTGAAATTGTATTAAGCCCAGCCTTCAATGATGGGGACATTACCTCTTCTCTGGCTTGGTAACAGTCTGCAGTTTGTCATCAATGAAGACTGAGTTGAGGGCCCGGTGTAATCTCTGGAAAACAAGCAACACATTAACTGTCACATGCATCAGTTACTGCGATTTTTCTGTTGTATATTGTCCTACATAGATGCTTTGTGTGTTTTGTATATGTGTGTCCGTGAGAAAAAAGGAGAGATAAGTAATAAGAAAATATATCACCTTGAAATAGATATGAACATTTTTACATTCTGTAACGGCTACTTTCCCTCGCTCACTTAAATAATGAGAATAATTCTTCTTCCAGTGATTGTAATATGGTTCCTTTCCGGCTCATGACGTATTGCACATGTGTGTATTTGTGTGCGAGTTCAGTACCTGACTTGTGTGCAGCCAGTATCTGAAGCGTGGCTCCTTGACCCTCGGGATCACCAGCTTGTACACAATGTGTTCCAGTAATGTGGTCAGTAGGGATAAGGCCACACCCACACAGAGCATCACAAACAGGCCGGAGAAATGCTTTATGCCCATCTGCAGCGTCTGGAGAGACAAAGGGGATAGTGAGCGAGAGAGGTGGGAAGTGGAGGGGTGGAAAGAAGGTAGAAGGAGACGCGGATAAAAAGAGATCAGGGATGTAAAGATGGTGCTTCTGATGGAGTAGTGGTTGTCTGAAAAATTCTCTCTGGGAAGTACAATGACACGAAGCCCTTTGGGTTGTGTCTTTAGTGGCAAAGTAGCCAAATAACAACACAACTTAAAAAGGTACAAGATACAGGATTGGGAGCAACTAACGGTGCGAACAGCGCTAACAGTGCAAACAACGGTGCTAACAGTGTTTACACCAGGGCCTGACGGAGGATGGGCGCTATGTTTCTGTAATCAGCATTAATCCATTATGAGCGCAGTGCAGAGCGGTGACCCTCACATGCACGAACGTGCACCAAAAGCCCAAACCTGGCAACCATGCCAACAAAGAAAGGAGAAGCTCGGAATACAAGAAGGAACGTGACTTCATTCTTTGATCAGGGAGACATTGCTTCACCGTTTACATAGCAAATGGTTGTTTGCTGCTGAACTTATGCTTTGGATAGCAAATTAAATTTTAAACATGTATAGAGTGTTTCAGACATAATTAATGTGTTTTTGGAACATTAAATAATGTAAACATGTTCTAGTAACTAAAATAGAAATATGAGCTAGAAAGTTAGAAAACACATGTCCCCTTTAAACATTGAATTATTGATCAAACCCTTTATCTTGAAATTCCTGTGTATGTGTCTTATGCAAGCCATTTCATACAAATGCAAGACATATCGTACAAAACAGTCGGGAATTCATCATGATAATGACGTTGACTTGTAATGGCTATTAAGTGAACATATTTGTATGTTGCCATTTGCCAGCTACCACCCTTTTACCTGTTTTCTGTTTGTATTGTTTACAAGTGAATTGAGAAAATTGGGAACATTTTGAAAATTGCTAAAACTGCGCACATGTAAGCATCGTTTCCTCAAACAAGCAGATGTTGCATTCAGGAGCGGTCGTGCCACTAGCTTTTGGTTTGTGTTTGCAAAATTGTTTCCCCGGCTAACACTTTAATGATAGCATTGGTGTAATTCATTTATTTTTTGCCATTATTTCACATCAAATGTGTGAACCTGTTTATGCATTCACCACAGTCAGAAGTCTCCTATACTGTCTCTATTACAGCAGGTTTGGCCGACCTCCCAGGAGCTATTGGCTACCATTCTTTAAAAAATTCCATTAAAAACAGCTCGCATAGACAAAACGCTGCACTGCCAGATGTATTGCATCATGAATTATTTTTCCCATAACTTGACTTTAAAACACTGCAACGTCTCAACCCAAAAATGCGAGGGGAGAATATTGCTCCGGTTTGCTTTCAACTCGGTTTTTAATCCTATCCGAAGTAAACAACACCATGAGGTAGTGGGGGAAGTGATAACTGAACAAGCAACAGCATTACAAAGTCACTAAAGTGACAATTGCAATGCCTGCATACAATACTAAATCCAGCTTTGCCTTTTAAAGAAAAATGGAAATTTGGATTAAGATATAACCTCCGCTTAGTTACCTGTGCTGGAAAAATATAGCAGTAGATTCATTTTAAATCATTGTTAGATGTCCTGATTTTCCTAAGATCCTGCTCCTGAGAAAACCCCTCACATCGTCTTACGGGGATATCAAACGTTTCCCCCTCACATCTTAATTGGCACTCATTCTATTCTGAATGCGTCACCATAGAGAAGCCTCTTAGAAATGTATCTTGGGCCTGCAAGTGTGGCATCTCCTATTGGGATATCACACTTTTCTTAATTAAGCGCGTGTTGCAGTTCCGGCAGAAGTACGTTCTCTGAATCTTTTTTACTGCTGAGTATGGCGCAGCTTGTGATACAGCAGCGGCTGCAATGATTGCATTATAAAGTCACGCTGGTTAAAAAAAAAAAAAGTATGCGTAAAAGTATGATGGATTAAATTCGTCATTGCAATATTGTGACTTGGCGAGCTGGCTGTATTGTCAATTGGGAGCGGGAGCCGATGATTCTGAGGAAGTCAGGCGGTGCAGACAGTAGTCGGTGTCACATTAGACTGCTGGAGAAGACATTTCCAACTTAGGAAAAAAAAGAGAATAGAGCGGTATTATCCTTTAACAGCAAGACAAGCTCACCGAGGATACAGGAGATTAATCTAATCTAATACTTAGCTCCAGTGTGTGAAAAGCAGTGCAAGGTATTGTTCATCAACCCGCTCCAACACTCACAGTTATTGGCTTCCATCAGCACATTTAAGCCCCTTCTCCCAAGTTTTGGCAACACACACACTCCCCGTCTCTTTTCGCCGCATGCAACCATATGGAACAATGATTTTTCACAGTGATCTTATAATTCCCAACTCCACTTAGAAATTGCACGAGTTAGTTGCATTAATTTGCTGCAAAATAAATCGATGAATAACTTCAATAAAACACATAACGCTCACAATTTTTCTCCCTTTGATCACAATTTATTTCCGGGTGATGTTAAGTTTGGCCGTCTTAATGTCAGGTAATTGAATAATATGCCATTTATTGGTATTGATTTTATTACTTCAAATGGGATCAACTTCTTCGGGGTGACAGGCAGCTGGACGGGTGCCAGAGAGTTTGGCTGCCCTTCGCTGAAGCCAATCCATCACATTTTTCATCTCTTCAGAATCCCATGCTTGCTGTTTGCGGTGTAGTAGCCATTCATCGGAATAATAGATTGCAAAAAAAAGAAAAGAATTGCTGAGCAGGTCTAAACTGAGCCAGCCTTGTCAGTAATTCATATTGCTTATTTCACAGGAATATCCCTCTAGATGTTGTCCAGTGTTCTTTTTGACAGCACATTGTAACTTTGCCAACGCATGCTACACAATTCCGGTTGAATTAATTGAATTATACATATTCTAAGTCACTTATTTGATGCCAGAAATACTGGTCAAGCAGCTCTCTCTGCTGTCGGCGCAGGCAGGTGGAGGCATGATGCTGCAAAATGAAATGTACCCGGAGCAATTTAAATGTCTGCAGCCGAAGATAGCATCTGTTACTCGTCTAGCGGTTACGCAGTGGGAAACGGTTCACCTCAGAGACACTGAATCTGTTGCACTGCAGTGTGCTGCTTCTGCTAAGAGACTCAGAAGACGGGAATTTACAGTGATGTTTTAGGTGTTTGGGTAATGCTGTCGTTCAACAGCACAAGTGCTGCTTTATCAGACTTCATAACGTGCAACCTGCAAGAGTGTTGTATGCCTTTGCATGCAAGATAAATACATAATTTTAAAAAGTACAAACACAAGAGGAAGATGGGGCAAATTAGTTTTTAATTCATGATCGATAATAGTGAGTGTGCAGTCAGCACCGAGCGAGGAGCCTCTTTTGGGGATTCCAAAGTCACAGCTGGGTGGAGAGACGGACGGGCTGCTAACAGAGCTAAGTGCTCCGTAATAGCAGAACAGAATGGGCCGAGGGGCCTGGGCAGTTTGGGACTGAAGTTATGGCGACACGGCTCGGTTAGCAGATGGAGGGTCAGGGGCCGGGCTCTGAATTAGTGAGGAGCCATTACTGTCCGTGGAGGCGGTGCAGGCTATTCTGACAGCCGGGAACATTAGGATATAAATAAATAAAAGGTCTGGGTAAGGACAGGAAAAAAGTGACAAGAAGGCTACTTCTATACAAATAAATTGTGGACATAAACTGTGATCAATTCCAGAGAGTTAAACAGAGTTTTTATTTTATTTCAAGTTTTATGATAAGGGAATAGGTTCCTTTTCTACAGGGTGTAATTTGTTACATAATGTATTTTACTCTTGGGGCAGCAGTACAAGCTGTAAACACAACACTGACGTGTTATCTCCTTATAAAGTTGTTGTGGCAAAGCGCAAACAGTTTCCTAAGAACAAAATATGTTTCCCCTGAAACATAATTTACAATGCAGTTTTTTTGTATGGGACCATATTTATTTTAGGAAACAGGGCTGGCTGAGAAGAGGAAATCAAACAAAAAGGTTGTGGACTGGAAAACCCAAACTATAAGCTGAAAGACGACCAAAACGGTAAAACTCTGTGGAGCTGAGGGAGACTGCAGAGTTTCCTAATTTTCAGTGACCCTTTTCACATTATGAATAGTCATCTGATACAATGTTCATAGAATAATATTGATTAGGGATTTAGGGTTGTTCTTGTCTTTGGAATGCTTAGCAGGAAGTTAAAGCTATGATACCAACTGAAACACCCTTTAGTTTTTTTAGCAATATCCATGTGTGGAGATAGAAAGACACAATACAGCAACATTCAACATGTACTTAAATGTCACCTTACCAAACAATACATTTGCTGTTGTTGAATAGGAAAGGCGGTTCGGTTCCTACCTCCGTCACGGCAAAGCTGCGCTTCCCGCAGGGCACGACCTTGTACCATTTGTCATGCAGCATGTCCATGAAGCCATCCGACTTGTACTGACTAACAAGCTCTGAGATGTTGGAGGTGAGTGGAGAGTTCTGAGGGAGGCCGATGCCATAGCCTGTCAATGGACACACACACACACACAGCAATTTATTCTCCTGTCGCAGCAGTAACATTATTTTAACTTCACCTCCATGCGTTGCCATTATATTCTTTCACAGAGTAAGGGGAATAACAACTGATCAGACAGGAGGGAGTCTTGTATCTTTTTTTTTACCAGGGCTTATCAGAAATCACCATCATCACTCTAAAACAGACCAGGTACTTAACGTTGTGAGTAAATCTCTGAATTTCTTTGCATGCCAGCGAAGTGGGACGAATTCAGTAACGGCCAATTACAGAAGTACCTCGCCTTGGTAGGAAGTACACCGATTGATTTGTATTGTATCCTCGAAGCTTAAGGGTGCATTAAGTAATTAACAACAACACTGGAATCTGGGACTGTGGTGGCCTGTAATGGAAGCGAGCACCATGGGAACATCTTCACAGTGGGAGGAAGGAGCTTGCTAAGTGGACCAGAGATTAACCGTAGACAGTAGACCTAAGCTGTTGAAAGCAAGATGATTAACTGCTGTGCAAAGGTTGAGTCATTGATATTGTTGTATTCTAGGCCGTCCTAAAATGCTCATGGTCAGTTTGTCTGCAGTCATTCAGGACGATACTGATGCTTTAATCGGGGTTACTGATTACTGTAACTGTTTTCCAGTGCTGACAAATGACTCATTTAATCTGAAAATGTTCCTTATCAATCTAAGCCATAATCAAAAAGACGGGAAAGCCCCATATATTTATAAAGTACTATTTTGTGTAATAGAGGCTTGTGGACCACACTACACAATTAGGATACGAGAAGAAAAGACGGTTTTCTATTCCCGTTACAAGAAAAAAGACATAATTCGATGACCGATACATTAGTATGGGAAGTTTACAGTTTACAATTTAAATATACACTTCCAAATGAAGAAAGATAGACCTAACCGACCATGCATATCTGCACACGTGGGCAAACGTTATGACACAATAGCCTCTAAAGTTAGTGAAAACAAATGCTTACACTGGTTGAACATTTTGCCATAATTTGGGATGTAAAGCAGAAAAAAAACATTACAGTAGAATGAAAGTTATCGCAAAGCAAAACGGTTTGCACCCTTTCCAGTTCATCAAGGCAGAACTTGCAATGTATTGTGACGTTGTTCCCCTTTTCTGCGTTAGAAATAAACAAAGAGCAACATATCAGCATTATTTTTGTATTTATTGGGAGTAACGTAGGCAGTCAAGTTACTTTACTTTAATATTGTGATCCTTGGCTTAGGCTAAGGACTACATGTTTATCAGGTAATTAGAAAGTGTATTGGAACACAAAAATATAGTAAAAATAAACTTCCTTTAACCCTGAATAAGGAAGTTATTTGTCTTGTAATAAGCAGCCATGTGTTACCTTCTATAGCGAAGGGTTTCCCCACTGTTAGTGTTTTACAGTCTGCATCTATGGAGACCTCGTAGTCCAGCAGAGCTTTGTCCATGATGAATGCATCCAGTCTCTGAGGGTCAGCCCTGTGAACACACAGCAAGGAGCTACATTGGAAGGGCAAACCAAGAGCAGATGTTGCAACAATATCTCATGCTTTTTGTGTATTTTGTGCCATGACGGGTTCCTGACTGAGATAGAGAAGGCTCAGCTTTAATACTGAAGGTGAGACACTACAGTTAAAAAAACATTGTTTTTCATGCATTGGTCCATTTTGAGATTTTAGGCAGTTTTCACCCACAAATGCTGTCAACAAAACACAATGTCTTCATTCAGATTAGTGGAAAGAAAACATCCAAAGCAAACATGTACGTGTTTATTTCACTATTCTGTCCATTTGCGTCTGTACATTTGACCTACATTCACCAAAAGTTAGCATTCATGCCTCATCTGCATATTTAAGTATTGAATTTCAGAAAACTTGCAACACAAAAAAAGTAATTGCTTTAATGTGAGCAATAAACTGGGGAACTTTCATGGGTCTATCTATTAGTTCAAATTGTTACCCTATTCAACTATTCGGCGTACATGCTGTACCAATTAAACATTTCGTTGCACACTAGCAAGCACTCATTCATTCAACAAAAGATAAGAGTGTTGACCTGAATTTTGCCCTTCAGCTTTTTGACAATCTGATCAGTGGCATTTGAAATGTTTTTGACGGATCGCTGGACCGACAACCAGATAGATGGACCTGGACTCATCCGTAGTCAGTCAAAAATTCATTGTGGTGACAGATGTAACCGTAGCGCAAAAACAAATCTCACATCTTCTGAGACTTTCTGGGATTGACATTTTAAAACAACCCTCTGGAAAATTAACCTTTAAAAAAAAAAAACTCCTGAGACGCCAACTTAAAAGAACCTTACTTTGTCATCTTACTCCGGCACTGATACTCTGAGGCTCATTTTCTCTCTCTTTTTGTCCTCATGTCACACCTGTGACTTCACAGCACGAGTGTAAAGAATGAGAAAAGTTTATTTTTTGTCTGTTTTGATAGGTATTGGATGTAAGCTTTATATATGCTTTCACTTCTTTTAATAGTGTTAAGTTGAATAAATAGATTTTTTTTTGTGTGCAATAAATCATTGCTTGAAGCACAAAAAAAGCTTGTGCGTATGATTTCTTTTCTTTATAGAACTTTTCAGAGGCCAGTGTACCACAATCGCTGAACATGGGATGTCAGTGAGTCAACAAATCCTCTAAACCTTTTGCCAGTGGTCTTTCCAACACTTTTACTGGCCGCATTCCAGGAAAATAACTGTCTGTCTGCCAATTTACTCAGATCCCTCGCTCCAAGTCTGTTATACACAGTTGAGATATTAATTTGCAACAGCAAGGCTTTTACGAATCAATTCTTTACTGACAGGTACAGCCTGGGATCGAAATGCTGCAAAGCCTTTTTTTTCTATATATTCTTTTTGTTTTATGCTTGTTATCGGGGACAGCGTTTGCAATCCTCAACTATCTTCCACCCACAAGCTGGCTGTTCATTATTACAGGTTGAATGAGGTTGCAGCTTATGTCCTTGGTATTACAACCATAGGACTGCATAGTAATGCATGGTATGTATTTTTTGATCAGAGCACTAGACATCCAGCAATTACCTAGCCAGTGCAATTAAAAAGATGATGGCTCCCTGGATCATCTTCCTGCAGTAACGCTTAAAGAAATTACGCATTTGCATCTGGATGATAGAAACCTGCACGAGTGACAGGGCACATTTCTGCGGTGTGGCTTTACTTAACACAAAATGATGTGACACAGCACTTCCATTCATTTGGGATCTCTGAGGTAGATCAGGCAACAGCTTTCACATCACAACGTAGCACATGCAAAATAACATTCTAATGTGTTTCTCCGGTGTGAGCTTGTGTTGTGCGACTGTGTCACGGTATATAAAAGCAGCATGTCCAATATCTCTGCCACTTTAATAAGCGAGCCAAAATAGCAGAAGGCAGTATTCTGGTGTCTGATAATGCTCCAGTCAGTGCGCTTTCCCAGAACACTAATTGTGTAGCAGTTGTTGCGTGTTTCAATTCCAGTTGACAGACATGCTCATCAAGCTGAAAGACCGTGTGAGGGGAGGAGAACCAGGAGATAACTCAGAATAGACCTGCACAGTTCAGTACATTTACACAAGCAATGTGCTTTTCGTCATCAGGGTTGTATCTACTTGTCACAGTGGTGAGGGCACTGATGAGGGCAAGTGGAAACAGGTGTGAAGGCAGGATGGGAAGCTAACTGCAGGGCTGATAAGGACAAGTGGGAACAGGTGTGTAGATGGGCGGGACAGGCAGGTGACGAGGAAAGTCCACGGGTATCTGGTGGATGGATGGGAAATGGCAATGAAACGGCAGAGAGAAAGACTGAGACTCTACTATAATAATGTGCAAAATATATACCATGATAAAGAAAATATGGTCACAATTTAAGGTAAAAACCAAAATGAAATTTAAAAACTCTTCTTGTAAATCAATAAAGTGTCTTTATTCCAAAAATTAACGATGGGTTAATCCCTAGAACAGCTTTGCAGCTTTTGTTTTCTTGATCTGTGCAACAACTTCAACCTGATCAGCATCTTCTACACTTGTTCTGCGTATACAGGTCAGCACAGCAAACCCCAAAATCAGTTTTGTTTGCACCAATTCATGGATGTTGAGTTTAATCTCCACATGGGGCTTAGTCTGTCAATGCAGTACACGGAAGATGAGTTGCACTACAACGTGATATGGCATACTATATGATTATGCAAATGATAAGTAATGCCCGGTCAATTCGAGAGTGAACCCCATGCTCAGGGTGTTCAAACTTGCACTGCGGCACACTCGTCTGCTGTCATGTTCCCCAGTTGTAATGTTCTAAAGATGACATTTCCCCTTGAACCCGCTAATCAGTATTTTACAAGCTCAGTAAGAAGAACAAAAAAAAAATCTTGTTTCATCCATTCAAATTGTGTTCTGCACAGCCTGGGCCTTGTATTCAGCTGCCTCCTCTCACTATATTCTGCGTTGGCTCCTCGGGGATGCCAGTTGAATGTCGAAGCAGCTTATGATGACAGCGATGGCAGGGGAAGGAGGAGGGTGGGATCTGAATGCAAACAGGCGGGTTTGTTTTGGAGAGAATTTTGACTTTCCTTGGACACGTTGATTTCCAGGGGATGATGACAGCGAGATATGCCTGGTTCCATAGTTACTAGATATCAGACGACAGCAAGACGACTAGTTGTCTTACTTGAGATGACGTATGCCATCTGGGGTCGCCGGGACGTTGTATCTTCTCATGTACTCGTGCATCTCAGGGAAACTCTTCTTGAGGTAGTCCTCCGCGCTGCTTTCTTTCACCGTGGCGAATCGGAATCCCTGAGAGGGATGGTGTAACTGCAAGAAAGAATAAATGAAACCAGATGTTAGCCGTAAAAAGAAAAAAAGCATAAATTATGAATAATATTGATGTTTTTCACAGTAGTCTGCTGCTTCTCTCTTTTTCAGTTGAATTCTTTTTTTTTCAAATATCAGATGCAGGAGAGCTTGCGAAACTTTTGAAATGCTGATTGTTTCTTTTCTTCTCTTTTATGAATCTCAATGTCCCTGCACTCTTTGTGATTCATAGATCTGGTGCGTTGACCAAAAACCTGAATTAGCATATGATGATTGCTCAAACAAAGGTGGTTTAATTAAATAATCTATTTGCTGACTTCAGAAAAAGCTACCCAATGCAGTCTGCCTTTTTATCAAATGTACATCAGGGACATTTCAAACGAGAAGGTCCACAACAGCCTGAACTTGAACAAACACATGAAAGTTATTTGCAGCGCTGCACATTCCTGACCTTTGGGTCATGTATCCCCGACAGTTGTTCGTAGGTCTTCTCCCCGACCATGACGGCAGCTAGATTAGCGGTGTAGGTGGACAGGCAGAACAGACAGAAGATTGCCCAGAGGTTCATCAGCAGGCGGCCCGTCCAGCACTTTGGCGGCTTGATGGCCACCGTTCTCCCGAAGAGAATGGCGTAGCACACGTTGAGCGCCGAGGAGAAGGAGAACACCCGGTCGCGGTTGCGTCCACGAGGCGTCATACCAAACGGGCTGTGCCACTCGTACAGGGTGAGGAAGACAGCGGTGACGTGGAGGGAGACAAAGATGCCGAGCCACATGGACCAGTGGAGCGGCCACATGAAGGCACCGATGGGTGCAGCTGTGTCGCGAGTACGAACCTGGGCGGAGGGGACAGGATTAGAAAAGCCCTCGCACAGTAAATGATATAAGAAAAGTAAAACACTCTTTACGTAAACTTGCATAGTGTCGCTTTTTTGTGATATAACATGACAAACCGGTCTCACTCCCAACTCGTGTCCACAGCGCCTGATACCGACACAGATGCTCAGAGCAACTGACCCAGTATGAAGCGTGAGGTAGGCTGGGTGGGAAGGTGGATCGGTCAAACAAAAAAGGACTTTCGTCAGCTGTGTCCTGTGCACAACTAAAAGTAAACTTCAGTAGTTAATCATGAGTCACTAGTCATGTGTCATGTGACTCGCATGACTGGTTTGTCACCAGTCATGCGAGTTGTTCAGTCACATGAACGCTTTTCCTAAACCTAAGTAAGTGGTTTTGTTGCTTAAACCGAACCTTCTATCCTACACTATTTTGAAAAGACACTATGCATGTAGTGAGTGGAAACTGATACGCCGTCTGTGGTGTAACTCTAGGGACAAAGCTGATGCTGGAGGGGGACCAAGAGCATCATAGTTTGAAGCTTAGGGCCACGGACCAAGCGTGAGTATTTGGACAAATTAGGAGTAAAAACGCATTGGTCATGAGGATTAAGTCGGGGTAAGACTGGAAACGGAATATCTATGTTGGGTTAACATTAGACATCAGACATTAAATGGTTAAACATAACCTTGTCTCACCAATTTGAGCTAGGAACTGAAACATTAACTGGAAATCTATTGGTAAAGGTGTTGTCTGAGACACTGCTGTTCAGGAGAATAAAATGGATAGTAGAGAAGACATTTGCTATATATATATATATATATATATATAAAAAAAGAACATCTTTCATTGTAGTGGCATCTTTCTGTCAGCATCTGAAACTAGCTATAGTAATTGTAGTAATAGGGTCACCACAAAAAGCTGCACCCTCTGCAGCCCAAGCCCATACGGGGAAGTGCATTAGAATCCAATAACCTGCGGCTGGAAGTAATAAAACTCTGCTATATTGATACTGACCACCAGCATACCAAGCGGAGAGGGTTGAGGTAAGGTCATTGACAGAGAGCGGAGAAGCATGGGCCAAAGAGTAACAGAAGTGAGATAAATAAAAAAAGTGCAAAGGAAAAAGAGAACATTCTGTCTGAAAAAAAGAGGGAGCAGTACTCACCAGAATTCCCAAGCTGGTGGAGAAGAAGGGCGAGGTGAAGTCAATGACTTGGCTTCTGGCCGAATTAATGCTAAAAGATGTCACTGCCAGGTGGGCAGCGCCAGTGAGCAGATCCCCCACCAATCCTGTCCAGCGACCATTCTTGAACCCCCCGTACTTCCCGTCGCCTACGATGTAGAGGTCGAAAGTGAAGCCCATGTCCTCTGCCAGCTTCTCCAGCAGGTCTACGCAGTAACCATAACAGCACTTCTTTAGGTCCGTGGGAACAGAACTGTTACGTCCTGAGAGGTTCTTAAAAAATCCTTTCAAAACCGAAGATTCATTGGTGAGCGGGTCGAGGCACAGCTGGCCTGCGGGACACAACCCGTCCCCGTCCACTTCTCGGGTAAATACAAACGGGTGCTCCACCAGCGTCACCACCCGCATGTGCAGCCGTGTAGATCGGCGCCAGTCTCCTCCGGCCCCAGTTCCCGGATGGCTTGGCCAAGCCCGCCGGTCCATCAGAACTTTCCCTTTGCGCCAGCGCCCCAGGCGGGTCCAGGTTGGCTGGCCTAAAGGGTCCAGCTGGAGGGACCAGATGTAGTGATGGGCCTCTGAGATGACATTCTGGCTGTGAGCGTCTTTGGATATTAAACCGGTCTGGCCCTCAAAAGATGTGTTGGATAGAAATCTGACGGGAATGAGGGGAGAAAGAAGAAAATACATGACACGGAAAAAGAGGGAGATAGGGGGAGGAGAGTGATGGAAGGAGGTTGAGCAGGAAAGATGATAGAAGAGGAGTTAGAGGAAAGATCATTTTTAGTCTTTTGAAAGTTTAAATTGGCCTATGGATACAAACAGTATAACAGTGTAGTGTTTCCTTCCTTGTTTGGTGAGACTGCGTTTAACGGTTTCAGTACCATGGACAGTGCACAGGGAAGCCAGTTTATTGTTTATTGTATTATTATTAAATGAGTTAAATGCTATAACTTTCAATGGATTATTGTAGAGAACATTTCTAGGGGCATCACACTGAAGCAGGTTTGGCCATCTTTCCAGCCCTTTGGTCAAAGGCATTTTTATGCACTATAATTGCATATAGTGATGCTAAAAAAAGAACACATTTTGCTTTAATTACACATGTATAATTAGTATGATGGTTGAAACCACTACTGAAATTGTGGTTCACATTAGGCTTTGTTGATGCTATCAAAACACCACATATCTTGCTTTAGGAACTAGATGTTCACATTTCCCATAATGAGTAAGTCAACATATATACGTATATATATATATATATATATATATATATATATATATATATATATATATATATATATATATATATATATATACGTATATATGTTGACTTAGCTCGAAAGTAAATGTTCAACCTTGGAAACCTCTTCCAGTTCCTTGATAATGTACCAATGAGGACTGTGTGATATTGTTAAAAGTGATCCTACTCAATACTCGGCTTGGTAAAAATAAGAGAACAACGTTAGTCATGGTTTAAAATGTTGAAAGGTCGGGGCATGAGTTAAAAAACCACAGCAGTCTCCCTCGTCAAAGCCAGATGCTTTGTTGCCTCAATCCACCGCAGCCTGCTCCCTGAGAGGCTTTGCTGTGACAACATCACGCTGCACTACGTTCCACTTTTGTGCACATAGAAATATGTCATTGCAGGCATTTAAACAAATGAGCAAGGCAGCACTTTTTCTGCAAGAGAGTTTCATTGAAGAGGAAAAAAAATCTACCCAGCAAGGATACAATGGTTGACAAAATCTGAAACTTATTGACCCTCATTGTACTCAAGTCGTAGACCTTTTTGATTAAAACAATTTGGTCTTGTATCAATGTTATCTTCTTCACGCTCGCAAGTCAAGTTAACTGGAAGATGCACAGTTGCTAAATACGTTTTCTGCTGGCTTGCTGTTTTAGTACAATTGCCAGTAAGAAAAACACCTTTTTCCAGGATTTCTCTAGCTCCAGGATTTACAGGCTTAAATGTGCAATTACATTTTACCCGTGGTTAGTTTATACAAAAATCCCAATTTAATAGTGTAACCCCAGCACCGGAGAGGTGTATCATTTAGGTGGCCTCAGTGGCGGTCTAAAGTGTGTTTGTGTGTGCGCGCGTGTGTGTGTGTGTATGTGTGTGACAGGATAAGGCAGACCACGGTCCAGTGATCACACCATCTCTCTCACTGAGCCATGCTACTGGCTGTCTGAGAGCGTCAGATATCGGTGCAGACGGACACACTCGCACTCACATAGAGAAAAACACACTCACTCACTCACTCGTCCACTGGAATGGATATGTTTGGATGTAGGGAAGAATGTGGGCACCGTTCTGTGTAAGGCGATGCACACCGCTTTGATATGCCTTCAGGTGGTAATGGTGTGAAAGACGTGACCTTTACCGGAATTTCTCGTTCGTGTCACCTTGCTCGTTGTAAAACAAGAAAAGAAATCCCCTTTCCGCCACCTTGTCTACTTTCCTACATCTTTAACTGCCGTTAAGTCGACCTGACAGCTCAACTAGTCCGTCTGAAGGTCAGCGTCTTCACTGCAGCTTGTAGCTGTTAAACTACCTGGCGACTGTGTCTTTTTCCTCGTTGTATTTAATGAAAGTGACACGCTCTTGCACATTCCTGGCATTGCAGAGGGTGTCGCGTGTTAAAAGGGCACATAATACGGCCGTTAGTATTTCGTGTTTAATCAAGACATCAATACGATTTTAATGCGTTTCACTTTTGGAAGGTGACGTTCCAGACAGTTTCAGACTAATACTAGCAGGTATGTCAGCAGAGTGGAGTCGTATGAAGGGAGCCGAGTTTCACAGTTCTACTGCAGCAGAAAGCTGCTTCTTGGAAAGTCAAAGATGCTTTCTCTCACTCATAAATCGTGCCAACATGTATGAATGTCAAGTGCTTTTTCCACCCGAGTATTTCTCTTTTATGAGATTTGATGGACCATTTTCCTCCCTGCATGAATAGAAATCATTTCGCTCCAGGGTGCTCATTACAACCGGGCTTCACTCAAATTGGCTCCACACAAAGAACTATTACTTTTACTGATATATTATCGCAATTCATACTTATGTACTTATACAAGACTAATACAAATACAGACCGCGAAACATTAAGTAAACATAGACATTTTGTCACGTCAGTCAGTCAAGTAAACGTCAATCACAAAAATGATTTTGTTCCCTATATACCTAACTTATTGTGAATACAGAAATGTATTTAAACCAAAAACCTGTGCATGAAACGTTGTCCCTGACACGTCCAAGACTCAGGCTAGAGGGTTACTTAGAGATTCAGTGTGAAACTTAGGAGCACCGATGCATTTGGGTGAAAATACGTGATATAAAAACAATATCACACAATTTTCATGTATGCAAAAGGGACACTGAAATCATGAATGGAAAATTTAAAAATTCTTTCAGGTTTGGAACCTATAGCACAAAGCTCATGTTGTCCGAGCAGACTTAGGCTATATTCAGACAACTCAGATCTGCACAAATCCCATCTGAACTCACCTGAATCTTAAATAACTAAATCCTCAATCAGACACTGATCAGATGTTTTGCAATGCGACCTCAGTCGGAACAGTCATAACAGAGTTTGTGCAACTTCTTCTGTCACTCTTTGATGTTGTGGGGACGCACTGACATCTGTTTAACATAGATAAAGTTAAAAGTATCCCTCGACTTTCAGAAATTTTGGATGGAATCTGTTTCAGTAAATACATTCACATCACGATCCAACCACAACTGGCTCTGACTGTGCATCATCTCCATCCAAAAATAGCAGCCATTGCTCCACAAAAAGGCAAACATGAAACCAGACAAATAAAACAACCAAGATCCGAGCAATAAATCAGAATTCCCCACATGTCAAAAAGATTTAGTCCAGCGGGCAGATGATTCATGCAAGGACAGGTGCATGTTGGATACATTTGCAGGGGTCTCTTTTCAGATTCGATGACCGTTATACGAGACACTGACTCCCTCCTCCAGAACTGCTACGGCGCCTCCTCCGCTCCAATACAAAACTTTTTATACAATGAGACATGATTCATTTCCACTCCATGAACGCACAAATGGTGGCATTTGAAGCAGAGGAGACGACGAGTGACGTCTAGGTGAATCACATCTATAACCCAGCGACACTAACTTAATGTCATGCCCACCTCCTCTTCTTTCCTCATGAATCACCTAAAAACATTATTCTGAGCATGAGGCAGGGTACAACCACGGAGTAGTGCTCCTGTTCACATCAGAGGCCATGAAGGAGAGTGAGCAACAGCAAAATAAGAAGCTGGATTAAAAAGGATGAAGATTTCCTCACATTTCCATATCACAAAATATCAATCAACAACATTAAACATGTTTTCCAAGTTAGTGTCAAAACATCTTGTTCTTAACACCATAAGGATGTATGTTCATGCCGCAGAACGTTCTGAAGCATACAAGGAGCATCCCTCCTTGTTACAGCAATCCTTCCCTGAAGCAAATAGAACGTGATTTACTTACATTGGTTCAGGGAATGCAAACCTCAAAGCGGACATTCTTTATATATCATATTTCTATCTTTACAGCTCAGCTGGTGAGCAGATCAGGATACTCTGCTTGGCTTTGGTGGGCACGCATTACTTTAAATGTGTTTTATCATGAAGGACTGTCTCTGGTGGGGGAAAAATGAATAAGATAAGCTGCTGTTATTTATCCAGGCAATATCTTATCTGTTATAATACAGAGCTTTTGGCGCTGTAGTTTATCTGTATCGGCATCTCCAGGGGTTATTTATGTCCGTCTCTTTCTTTTTCTGCACACTACTTTTTCCTCCCCTGTTTTCTTATCACATATGTTGCCACCTACCCAGTAACTCTCCTCCCTCAGCTTCTCAGTCTAGTGGACCAACCTTATCGGTGCCTCTCATAGGCTGCTACACAGTTGTTCTCTTCACTTTTAATATAAATATCATAATTATACCATAAAAAACACCTGCACAGCGATCTTCATCTGGTAGAAATGTTGAAACACAACAACAATGTGATAATCTTGATATTTTTTTTTATCTTTTGATGCTCAATCAAATTATTTTGCATAATCTGTCGCCATCGGGACAAGACTTTGGTCGCAGAAGCGTTCTCGTTTCCGTTTGTAGTCGAGTAGAGTAGTGTTTACGCTCAAACTGCGGTTGAATGCAGGTTAGCAGCCCAGGTGGAGAGCAAAAGAGGTGGAACACAAAGGTGGAAATGCAATCTCTGACGGTTATTTCAATCTTTTTTGTTGGTTTCGAGTTTGTTTGGAAACTAGCTGTTCCAATCCAGTTGTAATCATGGTCTCACTACTTCAACTCCAGTCTCGCATCTCAAGTTGCGAAGCAGACTATTCACAATGAGCAGCGACTGGAAAAGGAATTGTTGGCCTTGGCTGTCTTGTGGGTAACATCAGAATCCCCGGAAATATAACCCTTTGCCCAGAGGCTCATCCGTCATCAAACCTACAGACAATGGGTTCCCAGATTGCATGCAATATTATGTGTGCAAATTGAAATGTTGGTGGAACAAAAGTAAATGATTAGGCTACAGATTGTATTCATCATCTTGAGAGCATAACAATCTATATTTAATCTCTCTCTTTTATTTTCTTTGCATAAAACTGTCTAGATTCCTTTTAAAAAGTAGGACTTTTTTCCTGGTTGGTATAGTTGTAGCATTTAATTTCTCAGGGACATGGTTGAGAAGAACAAGTCTTAAATACAATGGGGTACATAAATACAATGGTATAAGTGACCATTATTTTTTTACCATAGGACCAACTGAATTAATGACCAAAAAGTGTAGCTTTTAGATTTTTAGCAAATGGAAACAAGCAATGGTTGCTATTATCATTATTATTATTATTATTATTATTATTATTATTATTATTAACAATACTACTACCACTAATAATACATATCTAAGGGTGTGACCATCAGAGTTTATCTATCGTACATCTTGACGGAAGCCTGAGAAAGCAGATGGAGAGAGAAATGGGATTGCAAATAATAATTCATTAATAAATTAGCCAAGCAGGAATGCCAGTGATAACTGATTAACCCCATTTTAAATACAGAATAATCAAACACCTGATTTATCAAAATGGAATGGTAATCTTTCCTACATTATCAGATTAGTTTAGTTTCATTATTTCTTCATACCATAAATTATTCATGTCAGTATTTTTAGTCTCTAAATATTCAAATTGTGTAGAATAAGATTTATTGTTGACATGTTTCCATTTCTCAATTGAAATAATTGCCAGGATTACTTTAAAACCATTTTCCGTTGGGAACTATAATAATCCAATTTCCGTACACGCATACAACATTACATTAGATAACATGATAGCACAGCGGTCTGATGAACTCTCCTTTCCCTGAAGCAATATTAGCTCATGTACATACATATCCATACACACATATATACTTACACACATATACTAACATACATAACACAAACATCTTCATGTTATTTAAGCTACAACCAATATATTTTCATACTGGCGAGGTTTGTAATCCTGTTGTTCCGGACACAGTTTTACTCCTAAATTAAGATCTTGATTAATGAGGATAGTCACACCTTATCTGACCTGATATTACTCTCCGCTTGTATTTGAAATCCCCAAGTGACCCCCTCATCCATTACATATCCACGTCACCTGCTCGCCTGGAGGAAAACATCTGGCTAAGTATCTGAACAAAATATATTGTGTTTATGCTTTTGCTCTTCAGTTTGTCATCCATCTTTGTGCTGTTGTGATGTCAGCATTGCACAAATTAATTAGGGCTTGTTCAGCGTGCAAAAATAGCCGGTGGCAAAAGGGTTCCCCGTACCGAGTGCTGCAGCGTTGTGCTGAAGTCATACACAGACATCAATACGCAATATACACGATTTCATGGATGCAAGCCAAGGCAATTACGTAGGATATAGACTACAAGCGTTGCACACACATCACCAAGGCCTATATCGTTAACAATAAGGCCTCTCACACTCATGCACACACTCAAACCCAAAACAGGCGTCTTCTCATTGCCATCCAGGTGATTCATTTACAAAGAAAAAGAGAGCCAATGTCCTGCTTTAGCACTGGATCAAATTTGTCCAAAGGGGGTCCGTTTGGGTCTTTACACAACCTGTTGTGGCTCCAGCTGGCTGTCAATTACGGCAGAAAATCGTTTCACGCATTCGCTTATAATATGTGTGAGTACATTTGTTCAAATTGAACAATGATTAATGCTGGACATGGTAGCTTAAGTTTTTTTAATACTTTTTTTGTGACAATTGCTGGAGACGTAAGCCCCAATGCTTGATGAAAGGAAACAAACTGAAAAGAAGTTTAAATGTTTAACATGACTAACCAATTACATTTTTCTCCAATGTGATGTCAGGACCCTTTTTAAAGTGACCTATTTCACTTCTAATGGTGTTTATCTTTTTTCAGTCTTTTCATCTTTTCCTTTCCTTTTACATCTAACAATAATGTCACTGATTTAATTTACTTCATGCACAATATAATAGGTTTTCTATTATATTTTCTACTATTGGGCGGTAGTATAGATTTAAGATAAGTGGTTTTCATCAGTGTTTGAGAAACATCCATTCTCTGTGACAAGATGTTATTGTCTTAAATGTAACTTAATCTTGATCAGACTGACACATAACCACTAATCTCGGGGTTTCTACATGGAATAGGCATTCGTTGAGGAGGCCAATGGTCCCTTCCCTACTTCCTACCCCCTTACTTATGACGTCCTTCAAACGTGGCCTTCATTTTGATGTATTGTAGATGATTGTCTTGCAATGTATTGAGTATCGCAGAATCGCTGTATTATTGGATTATACCATCCTTATTGTGATACCATTGTTATCATGGGCAATATATCATCATATGAGTTGTTCTTTGATTTCCACCTTTAGTGACGCTAGCATTGACAAATATGTCCACAGACCGATAAATATATATTTTTTTAAACAACTGAAACAGGGTCATTGACACCACTAATACATTCAGTATGCAATTGCATCGTGTTTAAGAAAATCAATGTTTTAAGCTTTAATATCTTATACATACAAAATAGGGGCTTGAGGATTTTTGTGACCTTTCAAAAATCTCATAAAATGCATAATATCTGATGTCCAGACTTCATAAAGATAGCATTATTCTAAAATGATATCAAACTTTAATGCATCAGAGCACCCTCTGTCTAGTGTCAGCCCTCAAGCAAAAATAAGTCAAAATTGCTTTCAAAATATATAACAACTTTCATGTGCAAATATCAGGCTCTCCCTCTGCAGAACTTGAGGACAGTCAACTCCAACCTCTCCACACACACTCAAATGGTTTGTATATTTTCTCCCTCGGGCAGTCCACAGCTCTTTTGCCCTCAGTCATTGTGTGCATACCATGATGTAATGAAACATTCATGGCACGTGCCTAGTAGAAAACAGTAGACATCGATGAAATAGTAATATATATATATATATATATATATATATATATATATATATATATATATATTGCAGACAACACATACATTGGTTTCAACCTTCTAGCTCCTTGGTGAGTACAATAAACCCTTTAGGCTGAATCAGACTGATACATGTGTAGAACGCAACTTCTGTTCATCCCGTTAGTTGTGAATTACTTCAAGACATGTTTAGGTTTAGGCAATACAACCACCTAGTTTTAACCATCATGGTTGGGTTTAAGGTAAGTAGGAAACCCTTACCCTTAGTAAAACAAAATAATGTAAGTAAGTGGTAAAGGGTGCCTTGTGTGTCAATATCAGGCGCTGAGGGGAATGAGATCAAGCTGTATACAAATACAGGTGACGGATCATTATATCTGACAACTAAACCACACTGCCTCCACAGTCAGATTAAAGTTCATAAAAAAAAGGAAATCTATGCAATTGTTAGACTGTGCAACAGAAGTAAATGGTAATAGATGATGATCACAACACTGATCCAATTCTTCTGGAGAGACATACGGAAATTGGAAAAATAACAAAAAGTCAACATATATAAAACCCTGCAGCGTGAATGTGATGGGGCAGTCCGAACAATCCCATGGCTCTACAAAAACTGAATTACAAAAAAAGTAAGGAATACCATTTCTGAGTACAAAACAGCCTTTTTTAATCTTTGCAGGTAACCTGCATCCTTTCCTTTCCTCCAGCATCTCCAGCTGGTTACAGTATAGTATGTATGACTATCTAATTCATACAGCTTTCCCTGAACCAATCAGGATGACTTTTCCAAATCTCAGGTGTGTACAACAGCTTAGATTATCCGACATTTGAGAAACAGAACCTCTTCGGGTAAATCCTTTGCCTTCACAGGGTCAGCAACACGGCTCTAATAAACCTGGTAAAAGGTTCTGGAACGTGTCTTCTTTGTTCTGTGATATGTAAAACACTGGCAGGCTAATTAACACTGTACAAAAAGAACCAAAGAAATGGAAAAACACAATCAGAAATCTCCTCCGGCTTCTACAGGCGTTCAAACACTTCTCATCCTAGCGAGATCATTCTGCTGATTCGGCTGTTTTGAGGAGAATCTCAGTAGAAAAGGTCAGACTATCATGGTAATGCACTCGTGTGTGATCACACACTCACCACCGCACATATCTTACTGTAGCACTATGAAGTAGAGTGGCCCAGCTGCAGATTACGACGCTGCTACTAAATGCAAATCATCACACTTTATCATTTCGCCACGCTGCTGCAGTTATTGAGTGCATATAGTGTGCGTTAGAATGTGCCGCACGATTGTGCAGGCATGCACCTTTGCAAATGAGCATGAATATGTGTTTCTGTTTGCGAATTCCAGACCAACGTAGCAGCTGAAGTATGATTAAACGTCTGCACAATGTGTGATAAGTAAAGTCTTCCTCAATGCACCGTGAGGGCTGTGGGGTGGAGATGACCCAGGTTTTTGTATGTGGCCAGCTGCTGATTTCAGCGAAAAGGCTCCGAAAAAAAAACACTGTGTGCTCCCCTAGCCAATCCACACAGCAGACAGACAAAGTCCTCCTCTGATGGGAATGAGACACGTGGGTTCATGTTGTATCAGAGAAGATACGGTACCTTTGTAAAAAAGGAAAAGTTATCATGGTCCGTCTCCCCAGTTGAATGGCTGACAATTGACCTGGATGTGACCTACTTGCAAGTCTAGATTGGGTTGCTCAGTTTGGCAGACGAGTTTCAAAAGGGGAAACGCCAGCGAGCATTTGGAACGATGACACTGGAGGGGAAAGATTTACTGTCAAACATTTACCTATTCTCTACAATATGGGCCCTCACATGACTGTGGATGAATGTCTGCTTGCATTTAAAATATATACCAAACACACCGGACACATTTGGTATCAAAAGAAAGACGGCATGTGATACACAGTCCAGCTGCTACATGCAATTCCTCGCACCTTACCATTTTACCACACTACTGCAATTATTGAATGATATGGAGCCCGTTGCATGCATCCACCTTCGTAGACGTGTGCATCAATGTGTGTTTCTGTGGCGAATTCCAGATAGACGTTGCTGGACTGTGACCAAAACATATGCATGATGTGAGAGAAGTACTTTATACCACAACGAAGACAAAGTAGAAACAAAAAAAAGCTGAATCACATCCGTGAACAGCACCGTGGAGACAAAGGGCCCGAGGGGTGGGAAGTAGAATGAGGGCCGTTGGGTGGAGACGACCCAGGTTTTCGAATGCGGCCGGGAGCTGTTTCCAGCACAATTGCTCTAAAAACTCACTGTGTGTTTCCTTGCCAACTCCTCAAAGCAGATAAAACAGGTTAGCAAGTAGCTCGCAATGCCTGATCCTTGTATTGCTCTATTTGCCTGGATCATTAAGGCGTACACTGGGAAGCCCCCTGGGTAAGCAATCTGGGCGTCAGTGTTGCACTAGACGTGGTAGTTTGCCACTTTGGGGACAATAAAAAAAGAAAGTGCATTTGATTTTATGTGAATGTGTAGGTGCAATTGTGACTTAAGTATCCACTTGATTCCCTACCTTGACAAGTACTCCCCTGAGCTGCCGTTGTTCTTTTGTATATCCATACAGTTAGTAGTCCCAGGTATGAGTGCCAGAGCAGGATTCTCTTGCGCTGCACTACCAACCGCCCGCGCAACCAGCTCCAATGAGTCGTGGACGAAGTGATCCAGAGAAGGAGACTCCATGACCCCGTGTGCCAGTAGCCCCAGTGGCAGCCCTTCTGTTCTCAGCTCGGCCACATTTTGGCTGTCCCCCAAAACCCAGTGAAACTCCGGGAGCGTCATCCGACTGGCCAGCGTCCACAGACGCCGCACTTCGCGGATCTCGCACCCAAATGTCACCACTATCCTTGTGGACGAAGGTTCTCTCAGGGCCTCCAGTTGCTGCATGAGAGCTTGCTGCTGGTCTAATTTGGAGGAGGAGGAGGTGGACGGAGAAGCCGTGGATGAGGCAGAGGGGGAGAAGTAAGGCAAAGACGACGAAGACGAAGACGAAGACGCCTCCGCACCTGTTGCCACACCCGGCGCCACTCCTGAGTGTAAAGATGGAGATGAGGACGATGACAAAGTTGAGGCGCTGGTTGTCAGATTAACAAGAGTGCCCACGTGGAAGCGGGTGTTGTTGTTGATGATGAGGAGGAACTCGCTAATGTCCCATTCCTGACAGAGCAGAATACTGATGTCCCACCAGCCGTTCATCATCAGCAGCGTAGAGAGGAGGCGGGATGGCGGTACCTCCACGGTCCGCATCGCCAGTTGGAAATGGAGGGGATTCTGTGGGGAGATTGTAAAAGGGTAACGGGTGAATGGACAAGCGGTTTGGGAAAGGGAAAAGAAGGAATGTACAAGGCAAACGATTTAAGAGATTAAAAAAAAGAATTGAAGAGACATGAGGCATATGGGATTGGAGAGAAGGGATAGAGATAAGGGGTCGTTAAGGAAATAAACAGAAGGACATGAAGGGGATGGAAATGTGAGGGTGATGGGAGTGATTAACAAGTAGTGATGGGGAGGACAAAGGGTTGATGAGGGTCAGTTGGATTTCATAGAGAGCAGAGAGATAAGAGAAAGACATTTGAGGATGTGTTTTGGAATGAAGGGTAGATTGCGAGAAAGTAGAAAGGCAGAAAGGAAATGGAGAAAAGATATATCAAGAACAATGGAAGTATGGTGTAAGAGGAGGTTAGGTGAGTGGTGGGGATATTATGGGGCACCAGGAAGTTGAAACAGATGTAGTAGAGCGGAGAATAGAAGAAAAAAAGGAAAGAAAAAAAAAAAGACAGAAAGGTTAAAAATCCAACAGCAGAGTTTCTTTCTGCCTAAGAATTCAATTTGTTCCTCGAGAACAAATACATTCAGCGGGATATAATAGATTTCAGCCTCCACTTACCTGCTCACATGAATATCATTATTCACATCATAAGAAATACACAACATCTATTTCAGTATTCTATCTGTATTTTAAGCAACACCTAAAACCTGAAGAAACTCAGCTGGGCCTTCCACATACTGGGCTTGGTCAATTCCATGAGATTTAATTCCCACCTCTGCTTTGTAATTCATGGGATTCGTCAGTTTATTGATGATGTCTGGACAGATCAATGGGGAGACCACAGCAATGGTGTGTGATTTCCACCTGGACCAGTTATGAAAAAAGTGTGGTCTCCTCGTGGTAAGGAAAACCATCCTGGTTAAATGCTGAAGAAATATACACAAATCAGAAGCTTGATTATGTTTCTTTTCTAAATACATTTCACAAAAAAATCAAAGAATCCAAAAATTGGGTTTCTAAAATAACAATGGATGCAAACTATAGTTTGTATTATGTAAAAGGCTGAGTTATTGCTTTGCATTGTAATTTGAGAAATGGGCTTTTTGTCCGTATTGATTTAAATTGGCCTGTACAAGCTTTAGAAAAGAACACAAATATATTCTGTTTAAACCATAGAGGCAGAATAAAAATAAGATCAAGTTATTTTTTCCACTACATTGCATATGAACATTTTCCACACTATATATAAGCGATATAGATTTCCCACCTCCCGGGCTCAGTTGGTTTTACTTCATTTCAGTATGTTAAATCACCATTGAGAACTTCTGAATTATACATTTTTTGAGCATCCTCTTAGGAAAGTCCGGCAACGTGAGCGATCAGTGCACCTGCACACCTGCTTTGCAGGACCTGTTAAACTACTACTGCAAACTACTGTAATGAACTGCTGTCAATTTACTAGGGATTTACAACCGTATCTTACTCATAATAACTGCAACACACCGATACATTTTCATCCTCTGCCTGTAAGTTAACAGGTAATGCGTTCGGTTATCCGTAGCGGCAGATGACTGTAATTTATCAGCATAATACAATATATTATTATTATTATTATATAAGTGGTGGAAATACACTTCTCTAAGTTCAGTAAGTCACTATCCATCAACATCGTACTGTTGATTGTAAGCGAATGATTCTGCTATGATGATAGCACATTTGTATTAATCAAACTGCTCATAGGACATTTTTGAGTGGCAAGACCTGATCAGCTGTTACTGAACGTGACAGCACATCATCCTTCTAAACCCAGACATGAGGGAATTTTGGAGATTAATCAGGTGGCCAGAAACACACCAAAGTGGCCCAAAAAATAGTTAAATAAAGCTGACTAAACAAAGTCAAGCACTCATTTTCATACCTCACTTTAATAAACAAAAAATGATCTTTGAAAGGTTGGACATTTTATAAAAAATAAATATTGTATGCTATATAGAACATTGTTGACGGTAATACATTAGGATGAACATGTATGCTTTGCTGGTAATTGGCTGCAGGTGAAACCACCGAATGAGTCCGCCGGCTCCCTCAGCGCCATTACGATCAGACCAGTGCAAACACACTGCACTCTACACATGCACCGCTTTGCACTTCCAGGATTACAGTGAGCCAGAAGATCAGAGCGGATACATTTCAGAGTTGACACAGTCCCCTCCTGTGATAGGCTGCCAGATCTGCTTCAGTGTACCTTGGCATATAGTGTACCCAACATACACACAGTCAATGTGTCTTGCACTCACACACGCATACCTACACACACTTAAAATGCCCTCAGCTTCTCGTTTAATTTACATTACAACTTTTCCACAAGCCTTGCACTAAAAGTCCATTAGATTCATCTATTGGTTAATTTCCTTAATTTCATTAATCACATTACCCAATGGGCATGCAAATAAGTTAATCATCATTCATCTTTTTTTTGCATACATGGAAGTGTAATTCTGCAATAAAAGTACCAATAGAAGCAATACTATATGTTTTATTTCAGTTTTAGAAGTCCTGTTTCAGGGAAAGAAATGGTAATGCAGTCCACAGGGCATCAGACTCTCACCTCCTCTCATCCCCTGGGAGGATTGGAGGATTTATTCTCAGCTGCAGCACTTCTGCCCTGTGATCACCATAAATCTGTAACCCCCTCTTTGTTCCTCATGTAAATAAACAGAAATTTGCCCAGAAGAGCGGCTGCCTGCTCTATTACATAAATACAAAAATCTGCTGCATTCGACGAACTGGGAAATCCCAGCTTTGTTGTCACTCTGCTCTCTTTCATCACTCTTCTCTCTTTAGAAATCATCCTTTTTTCCCCGGTGATATCACATCATAGTCCAAAATACAGTTTTTGTTTTTTATTTGAAATAAAACTTGCTTGCCTTGCTTTGTGGTAAAACTGCAGGGACTGGCAGAATCATGCGCCAGTGGACAAATCAAATAAACTAGTAATGGCTTGGTATTGATCTTTCCTTGATTGGATGATTCATTGTGGACAAAGTGTGAAAACGGATTAAAATGTGTTTCTGGTACTCTTGTTTTTTTTTTTTAAACAAGATCGCAGAAGTTAGCAGACAAGATTTTCCCATTTTGCAATAATTACAACACAATGTTAATAACAAAATTTATATTGCAGCTGCACAATTTGTTTGTTTGTCTTCACTATTTCACAGCAAATCCTCCCTACGGCCCCAACACCCAACCCTAAACATATCCATAGCTCTTAGCCTTTCATCCTACTGGCCTCCTCTTGTCACTGCCAGTGTTATTTATGAAGGCACAATGAAAACCTCCACTAACTCTCATAGTCAGCAAAGCCCTGTCATTCATCTCCCTGGATAGATTATGAGGGTATAATTATTCCAATAACCCAATTAGCATTATCTACAAATTAATTTACCTGCTTATGATTGAGAAGACAATCTCAGACTCACTATGTCTACCTGTGTGATTTTGACTATATTCTTTCAGTGAAAGTATGCATTCCAAAAGCCATCTTACTTAATTACTATCACCATTACGTAATTACTATCACCAGTCCATCACCACTGACTATTAGCCTAATGCTGTGTTCACACCAAAAGAGTTGCGAAATATTTGTGAGAGTAAATTACATGTTAAATCAGACGAGCAAATGAGGCGAAGAAGCATTGCGAATATTCGCTTTTCTGAAAAATTCGCCCGACACTGAATTGCGAAAGCCAATCAGAGTTGAGAAGCTCCGCCGCCATCACCACCGTCCTGCCTTTGCTGAATCAAACTGCTGGTCCGCTGAAGGAGCGCTGGAAGCGGCTTCATTCAGACACTCGTCCTGAAGGAGTCGGCACTGTGTGCGACTACGGATGATATTATGAACCCAGACACGGGGGCGTTTGATGTTCCAACGTTCGTGGGACTTCCACAACAAGAATAAAGCAGAACTAGAGGTTATTTCAATGGTGAATGGCGGAAATAGTAAAGCCACGGAGATACTAATAGAAATGGTTGTTATTCCTTCCATGGTGGATAGCGGAAATGAAAACTGTTTTACAGAGAAAGCCGCGCCCCCTTTCCGCCGCGAATGGTTGCGAAAAAGCGAAAAGGCGAATTAACCATATACAATCGAGCGACTAAAGTCGGGCGAAAAACCGTTGTGAAAATTCACAACTCTTTTGGTGTGAACACGGCGTAAGATCACTCTTGGGTAATTGAATCTCCTGGAAACGAACACACAACTCGGACAGAGGTTAGACACAATGACCATGAACAAGCACTACTTCACTTATTTTTAAAAACAATAAAGAAGTCAAACACCAGCGCTGGGGAAGGCCCTCGGTGTCTTAATACTGATGCAGTCATGCAGTGGGACAAAACACACAGCTGCCATTTACATGATGGGTATCAAAACTAAGTACTTCATTCAGTATTGCCAGATCATGTCCAGCCCAATCACAATTAAATAGACACTAGTCCAAATCATACACTTGCTAGAAACCTGTGTAAAATGATAAAACCATCTCATGCAAAAACATATCATAAGCGAAATATCTGCATCAAAGAACCAAAGACAAGATGAGTAGCCACTTTCAACCGACAAAGAGAGAAGTACTACAACAAAATACACACTTTCCCATGTCAATGTTGATGATGATGAAGTCACGGTAAGAAGTTCCTCCGTGATCGCAAGCGAGGAATGAATACAACTCATATCAAACCAAATTTCAACCCTATTTTTTTCCAGCCTAACTTAATAAAAAGGAGCCCATTCTGATAACTGACTGGCATAGTACTGGCATTGGGATTTTTTTAAACAATATCCAGCCCTAGTGGGATGGATCAAACTATACTATATAGCCTTCATGTCCTGTATGGAACCAAATGATTGAGTGATTGCTGCGTTTAAAGTGTACATTAAGTTTTTTTTTAACCCTCACCACGTACATTTGTGACCTAAAATTAACAGCACCACTAAATACAACCCTAATAATTGCCACAACTGTCTAATGCTGTCTGCAAAAGTTGAGCAATTTTGTGAATCAGATTGTACAGATAGTTGAACCGACAACATGGCGTATACCTCATAAACATCTCTACGTTGCACTCATTCCACATGTGTCATAATCTGCCAGGCTTCTTGGTTATTTTTTCCTCCGTCTTCATGTTTCGTAAATGTGTTCCCTTTTTAGTTTAATAGTCACCTCTTTCCTTGCAGACTATTTTAATCCATGTCTGTGTGTTCTGTCCCACCTGTGTGGTTGTCTGCCACGCCCAGATTGTTTTTCACCTCATCCCACGTTATTGTTCTTCCTCCAGTGTGTATTTAATCTCCTTGTCTCTTGCCAGTTTGTCTTTGTACTTCCTTGTCAAGCTTTCCAGCCGTCTCTCCTTGTGTAAGATGTAATTACACCTTGCTTTATGTTTTTAGTCTGCCTTAGCATTGGGGATGTTTGGATACCTGCTTTATTCTGGACCATTGCTTCTCAAAGTATTTTTTTTTTACCAACGTCAAAACATTCTCAACATATGACCTTTGACAGAATGGATATTTCTCAATGCTAAGAGCATACGTTTGTACATAATTAGATTAAGCAGCAACCAGCATTTGCATGCTTTGGGTAGTCTTGTGAAGATGCCTTATCTTAACTTCACACAAGCTCGAGGGTTGTCTCATGGGATAGATTTCTACTTGAAAATGAGGTCCTGCTATCAGAGGCAACTGGTCTTTCCCAGGGAGTTTCTCAGTCCCTGCTCTCTTTTTATATGCTAAACTCTCAACCCTTTGCTGCTTCCAAAGCCTCTCACCATCAACTCCCAACCCACCTAGTCCCTTTGCCCTGAGCTGCACTTCATATTTTGGTCCATAAGCTCCATATTCTCATGTGGCCTCATCATTTCAACACTTACGCAACATAATGTGTCCAGCATACTGTGTCAAGGGTTGCTCACAGGTTCAATATATGAGAAACTTTTTGACTGTGTGAACTTTGTTTAACCTAAAGCTTTAAGAGCAGAACATGAGGCAAAGGCCAGACAATGTCCCCAAACAAACACTAATGAGGTCCTCTCAAGACATTCAAAGAGTTTTCATGATTTGAAAACTCAGTTTCGGTAATATTGCTGTCAGCCTTCAACTGGGATTTAATAGCAAAACGAGATTGAGTCAGAAGGGAGTTAAGCCGTCTCTCCAAAAGTCACACACGAGTTCTGGAGTTCAATCTCCGTTTGCTTGTTGATTACCAAGTTCATTTGTATCCAACCACACATCTATTCATCCATCACATAATCAATCTGTATCTGTTGGTTCTACTGCTATATCTATACCTGCTTCTAAGAGCCAGTTTGGACTTTGAACACCTGCTTACTGTTCCAGCGTAATGCTTCCTTGTGCACAGAGCAGGAAATGAGATAATACCCTGGAAACACACACACACACACACACACACACACACACACACACACACACACACACACTCACTAACCATTAGTTAGACTGAAGGGTTCTGGGACACTTGCCACCTACTGAGCTAAAGTAATGTGTGTGTGTGTGTTGGAGAAATAAAAAACAATGAGGCTCTTTTCCCCTCCCAGGAAGGTTGCGCGTGGACAGTTAAAAAAAAAAAAAAAACACACACACACACGTACTGCTACTACGCTCATTGATATGCAATAAACGCCCTGTTGGTGCCACCTAATTAAATTAAATTAAAGGTTTACAGTGTATAGTTACATTAAATCATGTTGTGTTTGTGACTGTCTGTTGTACTTGTGAGAGAGATTTCTACCTGCACGTGCACACACACACACACACACACACACACACACACACACACACACACACACACACACACACACACACACACACAGCAGGTGTCTATTCCAGAGAATGCTCATTGATCAACCATCCCAGTGATTAATTTAGAGTGTTTAAACTTTAAGCTAATTTTCTCACTCTCATTCCAGCTGCGAACTCTACAGATAATCATCAATTAAAGTGTTTGGCACAATAGTTTCACGAACCGCCATGGTTGATTTTCATCAAACATGAAGGCGATCCTTTACCGAACCGAAACCAAAGTAGTTGTAGTCACTTAACCTTAACCCTAGATGCATAAAGGGGAACATAGCTAAACATGTTATGTCATTTTGGAACAGTTATACAGGGCTATTGTTGTCAGTGCCTTCCAAAAGTACCACATGTTTGTGAATATTGCTGCACCCAAACTCCACATAGCTCAAGAATGTCACAGCTTGTGTAAACACCCAAACTATTCTAAGACAAAAGCTATTTTAACGAGGAAGGATCTCAATCAAGTACTTAATTACTGTTCAGTTTAAGTTGATGATTTTGGATGGATGCGAGTTTTAAACAAGCAACAAGCACTGCACATTGTGCAATAACTCCATTTTCTATGCGTAAGATTTTAATGTACAAGGTTCAATGAGGTTTTCCTGCCAAGTGGGTATTGTTTTGTAAAAATAACTTGCATATATATATATATATATATATATATATATATATATATATATATATATATATATATATATATAGTCAAGGCAAGACAACAGGTAAAGAAGCGTAATGTTGAATTTATTTTTAAAAAACAGTGAAATGTCTATGTCATGTCATGTCTGGTGCATGCTGGGAGTGAGCGTGTGTGAGTGAGTCAATGAGTGACCGGTTCTTTTGATTTATTTATTTTTCCTCTTAGATATACATATTCATTTAATGTGGTTTATTGGGTGGTTTTCACCTTAGTTTCGTTGTGTTTTTGGGTAGTTTGGGTTTTTCTTTAGGTGTTTCTGTTCTCCTGCCGACGTCTCGCCGGTCGGCGTCTCCAGACGCCATGGTGAATGGAGACACTTTGTCCCACCTCACGAGGAAGCACGACATTAAGATCGCCATGGACCACTCGTGCAGCGTGGAGGACATCGGGCTGGCGGTGGGGGAGAAGGTCGGACACGGCAGCATTAAGTCGGCCGCGCGCATGAACGGTGCCGTGGTCATCTTTCTGGACCAGGTGGAGAAGGTGAACAGTGTCGTGGAGGCAGGCCTCACGGTGAACGATTTGTTTGTACAGGTGTTGCCGTTAACACAACCGGCAACTAAGATCGTACTGTCCAATGTCCCTCCGTTCATCACCGAGCAGCACGGGGGAGGCTTTGGTTGAAGTGGGAAATGGTGGGGATGGAGGGGAAGGGAAGGGAACGGGTGTAAGCGGAGCTAGTGAGAAGCCCGTGGAGGATGCAGAGCAGGTTTATGGAGTGGTGGAGTAAGGAGAGGAAAGGGTAAGCGGGTTGTGGTAGGCTGAGCAGGTGGAAGAATAAGAGATGGAGGAGGAGGAAGCAAGGGAGCTAAAAGCTGCCCACAAGAAGAAGAAGAATGACCAAAGCGTAGGCAGCGAGGCTAAGGCCAGCAAGGTTGGGGAGGACGAGCAGACGGGTCGGGAGCAGAGGCCGTCTGAGCACAGTGGCAGCGATGCAGAGGTGTCGGACTGCAGTGAAGCTCCGGCTGTCAGTTTAAGCAGCAGCCAGCAGCAACGAATGTACACTGCTGAAAGGATACAAAAGTTCCGACAAAGAACGAAAGGCAAAAAGAGAGTGAAGGTTGCAGATGCTTTTCCTAATTTAGGTTTATTCTACGCCTCAGCCAAACACCACATGAGCCGGAGGTAGGAGTCCGGCCTCACTGACCAGGAGGGGTTCAGATTAAAGAAACGTGTTCCTAAAGTTAAGAGAGCAATGAGCAAAGAGAATGGCGAAAGCTCCAATGTGTGTTTTAATTAATTTATTGTTTTTTATTTTTGTTTTAAATCTCTTACTCGCAATGAATACTTTTAGAGTGGGGAGTTTGAATGTAAATGGAGCCAGAGATGTAAAGAAGAGAACATCTATCTATGAATTTATCAGGATGAAACGTATAGATGTTCTCTTCTGGAAACGCACAGCGACAGCACCAACGAGGCCAACTGGGGGAGAGAGTGGGAAGGGGAAGTCCTCCTGAGTCACAACACAAACCTCAGTGCAGGAGTGGGCTTCCTCTTCTCTAGGTCTTTTACCCCGGTTTCACTGGAGGTCAAACACATCATCGGTTTAACCTTTTTACGGCGGTTTTTATCAATGTGTATGCTCCGGCAACCGGTGCAGAGAGGAAGCTGTTTTTACAAAAGATTAATGATGTTTTAAATGGCTGTGCCTCGGAGGATTTTTTATTCTTGGGTGGGGATTTTAACTGTATGGAAAATGATTTAAAAGACCGTAACCACACAGAGCCACATCCAGCTTCCCAGCAGGTTCTGAGGCAGCTAGTCCATTCTCATGGCCTGGTGGATGTGTGGAGAAGGATGCACGCTGACTGCCGACAGCACACATGGTCCCACTTTAGGGAGGGTAGGATTGCCTCAGCCAGGTTAGACCGGATTTATGTTTTTAAGCACCATTTTAGTATTTTTAAAACATGCAGTATTGTCCCTGTAGGTTTTACTGATCATTCTTTGCTTTTTTGTAATGTTTTTATTGGAAATATTGTACCTAGAAGTGCATATTGGCATTTTAACTCAGTTTTCACCTTTGACAAGAATTTTAGAGAGGTCCTTATTTATTTCTGGGATGTTTTTAGGCTGAGGAAGAGTGATTTTAGTAGTCTTAGGCAGTGGTGGGACCATGGTAAGATTGAAATTAGGCTCCTTTGCCAACAGCACACTTTCAACGTCACCCGAGACATCACCAGGTCTATGAAGGACCTGGAGACTGATATAGTGGATCTAGAGAGCTTAAGCGAGTCCACAGGAGATCGAGGACATATTGAAGTCCTCAAGGGAAAAAGAATGGCTCTGGCCAACCTGTTAGATGTAAAAGTCCAGGGTGCACTGGTCAGGTCCCGATTCCACACCATCGCGGAGATGGACACTCCTTCTAGCTTCTTTTTCGGCCTGGAAAAGACGAGTGGGCAGGGGCGGGTGATCCACTCACTGTTGGCAGACGCAGGGCAGCCAGTTGTGGAACCAAGCCAGATCAGAAAGCGAGCTGTGGGCTTTTACTCCTCCCTGTATACGAGTGAGTACAGGGAGGAGGAAGCGTTGATGGAGGAGTTTTGTGGGGAGCTACCTCAGGTCTCTGAGGGGACCAACAAGGAGCTTGATGAGCCCATAAGCCTGCAGGAGCTGAAGGCCGCCTTGCAGGGGATGCAGGGACGGCGTGCTCCTGGCATTGATGGCCTCTCTGCCGAATTCTACAAGGCTTTCTGGGACATTTTCTCAAGTGACATACTTGATGCTTTTAATGAGAGTCTGGCCTCTGGTTCCATGCTGATGTCCTGCTGGAGAGCTGTGTTACACTGCTGCCAAAAAGGGGAACCTGCAGGACATCGGAAACTGGCGCCCTGTGTCTCTACTGTGTGTGGATTACAAGCTTCTGTCCAAAGTCTGTGCCTCCAGGCTGAGGGGAGCTATGGAGCAGGTCCTCCATCGGGACCAGACCTACTGTGTGCCCGGCAGGTCCATGGTAGACAATGTCTACCTCATTCGGGACGTTTTGGAGGTCTCCAGCTCTTTGGGTATTGACAGTGGTCTGATTTCTCTAGATCAGGAAAAGGCTTTTGACCGCGTTGAACACAGCTTCCTCTGGAAAGTTATGGGGAAGTTTGGGTTCAGCGCTGGTTTCATAGCTAAGATCAAAGTGTTGTACAGTGAGGTTGAGAGTGTGCTGAAAATAAACGGCAGTCTGTGTGCTCCTTTTTGAGTGTATAGAGGGGTCCGGCAGGGTTGTGCTCTGTCCGGGATGCTCTATGCGCTCTCCCTGGAGCCCCTCCTCATCAAGATACGCTCTAGGCTACAAGGGCTGTTTTTACCTGGTTTTAGTAGGAACATGATTTTATTGGCCTATGCCGACAATATTGTTGTTTTTATTAAGGACCAGAGGGATGCAGACCTTTTAATTAACATTGTGGCGAGTTTTAGCAGGACATCGGCAGCGAGGGTGAACTGGAAGAAAAGTGAAGCCCTCGCTGTCGGTGAATGGCGTGACGGCCTCCCAGTTCTTCCCCAGAACCTAGTGTGGCGAAAAGATGGGTTCAAGTACCTTGGGATACATCTCGGACAGGAGAGCATAGTCCAGAAGAACTGGGATGGCGTCACAGAGAAGATTGAGGGAAAGCTTTCCAAGTGGAAGTGGCTGCTCCCTAAGATGTCTTTTAAAGGTAGAGTACTGGTTTTAAACAATCTTATAGCATCCCAGCTGTGGCACCGCTTAACCTGCCTAGACCCTCCCTCAGGCTTTCTAGCCCACATACAAAGGAGGATGGTGGATTTCTTTTGGGAGGGTCTACACTGGGTGCCACAAGTGGTGCTGTTTTTAGCCAGAGAGGAGGGGGGACAGGGCCTTGTCCACCTGGCCAGCCGGACGGCCACTTTTAGACTCCAGTTTATACAGAAGTACCTCACAAGTCCGGAAGGTTTAGTGTGGAGAGATGTGGCTAGCTGCATTCTCAGATGTACAAATAGCCTGGGGCTGGATACTGCTCTGTTTTTAATCAATTCTAGTGTTTTAAAGTTAAGTGGGCTGCCTCCGTTTTATAAGGGTGTTTTTAAGTGTTGGGCCCTTTTTACTCATAAAAGGTGCCCACAGTCAAACTCTCTGTACTGGTTGCTGAGAGAGCCATTGATCTACAGAGCCAAACTGGACATTAGTAGCAGTACCACCCCTGGCCTGACGGGAGCGCTGCTGAAGTCACGAGCCTTGTGCCTGCAGCAGCTGGTGGATGCAGTAGGGCCGACGCTGAGCGATGCCCCGGCCCTGGGCTCTCTACTGGGTCTGCACTATGTCCGGGTGGCGAGGAGGCTCCTGGAGCTGTGGAGACAGAGGCTGACCTGGAAGGAGAGGAGCCTCCTCAGAAACTACAGCCAAAGAGAAGTTGAGCCGGACCCTGCAGACCCTTTCCCTGAGATCTCCCTGAGCCCAGGGCTAGGGGAGCTCACCGGCCCCCTGCTTGCTACGACACGCCCAGAAGATTTGACTCTGCACAGAGCAGACACGAATACTCTGTATTTTAACTGTGTGAAAGGATTAAACAGGTCTGGGCTGTGCAACCGATGCCACACTGTGTGGTCAGACAGACTGAGACAAAATGGACCTGGCCCACAGTGGAAGATTTTATACAAACCTCCCCTGAAGAAATGGACTGCCGACCTCCAGTGGAGGATTTTACACGGTGCTGTCGCTTCAAATGCTTTTATCTCTGTTATTAACCCTTCTGTTTTGAGCCAGTGCCCCTTCTGCAACCTCCGGGAGACTATTTACCATGTTTTTACTAAGTGTGACTTGCTACTTGTTACTAAGAGACTTGCGAGTTTCTTCACTCTTTTAACATTGGTTTTTCATCTTTTTAATGTGGTTTTTACTGAAAGGGTTTTTATCATGGGAGCTGCCTACAAGAAGATAGAAAAAGAAAAGTGGCAGCTCCTGAATTATCTTTCAGGAGAAGCAAAAATGTCTATTTATTTAAGCAGAAAAGCCAGAGTGGAAAGCAGAGAGGGACAGGAGGCCAGGGCAATCTGGCTGTATAACATCAGGGCCAGACTCGGGCTAGAGTTCCATTTTTATAGACACATTGGAGATTTGGACGCTTTTAAACAACGTTGGTGTTTTAATAGTATAGTTTGCTCTGTTGTTGACAAGGAATTGGTTTTTACCGGGTAAATTATGTGTGTGGGTTTTAAAAAAACAACCTGTGACTTTAAAACATTAGCACTTTGTTTGTAAAAGTTGAAAAAAGGATTAATATGTAAATAAAGTGTTTTTGAAAAATGAACCTCTGCTGAATACCAGCACAGTGTGTGTGTGTGTGTGTGTGTGTGTGTGTGTGTGTGTGTGTGTGTGTGTGTGTGTGTGTGTGCACATTCATACCACAGGGCATGTGCTGCTGGGTGCACGCAGCCTTCAATCATTTAATTTGTATTTTTTTTGACAGGAAACCTATTTCATAAAAGAAGAGAGAATTCACTTTTCTTTTACTTTTCTGATAAGAGACACCCTGCGCTCTTCCGTTTATTGTTGTTGTTGTTGTTGTATATTTCAGCACCATGGACAGCGCATGCTGTGCTACCTGCAAGCTCGTTAATGTCTCAGTTTGAAGCAACTGCAGCTTTTCAGAGTCCCTAATTTGATGCTTTATGTGGAGATCAAGAACGTTGGTTTAGATCACACATTGGGCCCAAAAGTGTACATAATGTGGGCCATTTTACCAAGAGAGGTGAAATCAACACTGAACAAGAAAGGAGAAGTAAATGAAACGTGATGTCAGTCTTCTGAAACAACACCTAATACATAGGAGGAGAGAAGAGGGAACAGACCAGCGCCAGGAGGATGAAGTGGTTCTCCCTTCAGCCTCTGTGTATATGTGGGCCACATAAACTAATTGTACACACATTTTCAAATCTGAGATAATTCTTCATGAGTAAACTGCTTTGTGCTCAATACTGTTGCTTGTTGCGCGTCACTGGCTTTCCGGCAATGCGTTATCATACATAACATCTGCAGCAGCCACCGCAGCTGTATGCCGAAGTGCAGGAATCAACAGTTAACAGCACTTTAGATCAAATGTATGAATAACTTTTTTTTTTACCTCACTGTGGCGCGTAAACTCCCGCTGCACAACGCTGACTATGGGCACCCGAAGCGCCAGCGAGACGAACTCCAACTTGACGAACTCGTCCCGGTTCCGTGGAAAGGAGATCATGGCGGAAACCCCCTGCACGACCACGGTGTGACACACGCTCTCCAAGAAGGACAGCGGGTCTTCGCTCTCGGGGCTGCCCGCAGAGGAGCTGGAGAACGCGGGCAGCTCGCCGAGTCCGGACCCCACAGCCATGACGAGCTCCAAGGATAAATTGTATGGCAGCAACCCGGCCCGGTTGACAGCCTCGGCCGCGAGCAGGATCGAGTCCCGGGGTGCGAACACGCGGTTCTCCCTCGAGGTGTTCTCCTCCCGCTGCCGTGCCTGGCTCCTACTCCTGCTGCCCCCCCGCTGGTTATTCACGGAGCCTCTAGCCCTGATGCTCCCGTATCCAGGCGCACCGGCACTTGTTTTCACCTGCTTTTCCAACTCCATCCGCGGCTCCCCGTTCCCAAAAAAACCTCGATCGGTGTCCCAGTCCTCAGAACCGCTGCCGGCGGTGGTGGAGAGCAAGCGAGGCTGAACCTGTAGAGCCCCGACCCGAACAGTGTGGCCGATCCGCTTCAGCACCTGGCACGGCTGCGGGTGAGAGTGAGCGCACGGCGGGAGAAAGACTAGCGCGCACAGCAGTACACATGAGACCCCGGTGCCTGCTCGAGCTGCCGGGCCATTCATCCTCATCCTCATCACCACCGTCTTCATCATCCGCGCTCCACAGCTGCACCGGATTCCCCGTCCAACCACAGAATGGCGGAACACCGGGGCCGCTCAGTTGGTCCCCCTCCTGGCCCCCTGCGTGTGGCCCTCGTGCGGCGCTCAGACCCGCCGCTGCAGTCCCAACTCCGGCTCCAGCTTGCGGCAAAGTTGTGCGTTCCTCCACGGAGGACACGGACAACAGGCTGCTGAGGCGCGAGATCAGGCACGAGCCGCGCTCAAGCGAGAAATGATCCCCAAAAGTGCTTTTTTTCATCTCAAAAGATTTCCATCATTCAAGCTTTTTGATTACTGAACAGGTCGCGGAATCAAACGGAAACATTTCCACATATTCCAGTGGCAGAGGAAACGTGACGCCAAGCCCAGAAGGAAGAGATGTCGGAAAAACACGGTTAATGCGCATCAAACACATTCCAAAACAGTGGGATCCATCAGATGGCTTGACGTCTTCGAAGGAAAATGATCCCATTATCATCCAGAGCGCAGGAGGGACATTCACTTCGTCCTGGTACTCGAGATGAAAAAAAAAGAGAAAAAAAAGAAGATTTTTTTTCTTTTTTTTCTGCCCTTGTTTCAGTAAACACCCTAAAAGCTTTCCAGAGCGCGCGCGCGCGCTGCTTGGCTCGAGTCAACCTCTGTACCAACACTTGTACCGGCGAGACCTACGGCACGAGACCGCGGACTTAACTGCGCACGTTCCAATGAGGTTTAACCCCCTGCTCACTTTACCCACCCCATCCCCTCCAACAGTATCCGGGGGTTATGAATGAATTAATGGGTGGAGGAATATAGACTTCTGTTTCAGTCTCAACATATGCATGCTTCCTAATCTAAAAGGTTGCACATAAGGTTGTGCAATACTCTTATGTCATCAGAAGCTTTATTGCTTCTGTTGCACTATGGAAAACATGTCTGCAACCCAACCCAGTGCCAATCTCACATAAAACTGTTTTAAACACATGCGCCCAGTTTTTTGTCGCAGCATATTATTCTGCAAATGCCAAAATGTCTACACACTGTTGCTGTTTTCAAGCTCACCACATGTCACAGTTTGGTTTCAAACGAGTCCTCAGTGAGCAGGAAGGAAACCGTTTGATTTAGCTCCATAAATAGTGTGCAAGTGTAGTTAATCTTCTAAGGATCCAAACATGTCGAGACAATACATTGCGCAACACGTTAATTAGCTGTTATAGGAGCAATTGTGATATTTTATTGGAGTCTGTGCGCACGCGTGTTTAGTCAGTTAAACAAAACCAGACAGCCACCTGCTCTTAATGAGCTTGTTTAATTTAATCATATCTAAGGACACCAACTTAGATCATTACCAGCTGCTGAGGGATCGGATGTTTAACTGATGTTTAACTGTCTCTTGTTGCTACACACAGGTCAGTGGTCACCATTGACCCAATCAGCAGCCCCCGTTTAAATAGGACCCAGATTAATGATTGAATAATGGTATGATCTAGATTAATGATTGGCTAATGGTCTGTCTTGAAATGATAGGCACGCCTATCGGATATTGGAAGACCAATGACCGGGATCGATCTGATACTGCATGACCTCAAAGGACGGGACTGAAAGGAAAATGGGAGAGATGTCGAGGGGAGATTTTGACAGGGGAGGAAGAAAGGGAAGAGGAGGAGGGGGAGGTGGTGACCAGAGGGGACCTGTGGGAGATAGAGAGGAAGCTTTGGAGGAGAAGGGAAGAGCTGTAAAGAAAGGACAACAAGAAGTGAAGAAGTGATACCAGAGGCAGCTTGGGCTGCAACTTCTTCAAAAAATCAAGTGTATTATAAAGGGTGGACAAAAAAGGAGAACATTGCATTGAGCAAAGGATTCAAGGTGATATTTAGGAGTAGATCTTTGAAAGGAGCATCATAGTTGTTGTTGAACCAAAAAAGCAATTATGTTATTTATATATATATTATTTTTGCCATTACATTTTGCACTGCGCGGAGCAACAGGATATCAGGCAAGCCGCCGCAAAAAAGGCTTCAGAGTCAGACTGCTAATTCTTATTGTAGCTCTTTATGTAAAGACAGTTTAATCATCCAAATGTTGAAGATTTATTCTGCCATTTGAATTGAGGTAGAGGAAGTTTGCACCTTTTAAAATGTATTTTCACTATCCCATCCCAGCTCTCTCCCCACTGGCCACTGGACATTTAAGGGACTGTATGAACATTTATAGGGTTGATGGTGTATGCAGGGAATAGTAATTATTTAAGGAAGGTTTGCCAGAATTTTTTGGAAGAGTGGTTTTATTTCAGCCTTCCCTTCTGTGACTTACAATACTGAAAAGCGATGAAACAATTACATCAGAAAGATGGCTTTGGATGCACTTGGCCAAATAAACATCCCGACAGGTATGTTCCAGAGTGTTATTTTCCTCCTCACAATCTACTAGAAGATCCAATACATGTTTTAATTACAATACATGATGATCTTCTTAGTTAAGTGATTGAGAGTTATAACAGCACTACACCAACCTCCGGCCTGCATCTTCACTATGTTCTTCACTGTAACTTTATAGTTTGTTCTGCCACAGTAACACAGACATGTAGCGCACATATGACTTTGTGTCAAACCAAAGCAGCTTGGTGTTAAACATACACTGCAACAAATTTCCCCGTTAAATTACAGTAAACCACTGGCAGCTACAGGTGCCTGTATTCAACTGTAATTCTACAGCATACCTACTGTAATGTACAACAACTGCTTAATACTGTAAAAAATATTACAGTACAGTGCTGTATAGGAAAGGCATTATACTGTTATTTTAGTATTCCTATAAACAGTGAATTACCTTACAATTTATTACAGTATTATAATATATATTTACAGTATGACACTGCTAGCTAATGATTAAAAAATGTTATGTTTCAAAATAAAACCCCTGAAAATTGCTAACATAGAAACGACTCAGACAAGAGATGACCTTACAATAATACGCTTTTATTAAAAGCCAAAGCAGTGTCAAACACATTCAATAACTGCCAATTTTACAGTGATCACATTTTTGCTAAATAAAAAATAATAAATGCACCATACAAAATTGCATTCATTAAAGCAAATCCATCAAACAGCAAAGACATTTTCAGTAATTACATTCTTGTACAATACAATCAGACCAGAACTCTGAATCCTGTTATGTCACTTTTTATGAGTTATGGTCATTAGTGCAATAGAAAGAATGTAAAAGAACAAGTATTGAACTGCATGTTTGACACAACTTGATGAACTGAAATGAACAACATTTTTAAACGTGTTACCTTGAAAGGAAAACAGACCACCAGGTTGCATTACTCTCTCCTTCATCCTCTATGGAGATGTGCTGTGGGCTTCATGAAGCCACACTCAAAGTCCAGGAGGTTTGTTGTAAGGGAGTCATCATGGAGGTTCACAGCTGCTGCCTTCTTCTGGACACCAGCTTCCCTTGAGACCAATGAAGCACCTAAAAATGTAATAACAGAGAAAGCATATATTAGGTGTGGTATGACAAGTGTATTTGCACTCAATACTAAACCCCATTAGAATAAACAAATACAAATTCTAAGTTAGATTTTACAACATCAATTAGGGATCCTATTTTTTTATATATATATATATATATATATATATATATATATATATATATATATATATATATATATATATATATATATATTGTCTATATTATATACTGTAGTATACTGCAATATGTGACAGTAGCGCACTGTTATTTTTTTCTTCTTCTATGGTGTCAATTTTTGCTGTATTTAACTGTATTCAACTGTATTTACGAAGAACAGTACATTACTGTTGAGACATTCTTGTATTTTTACAGCGATTTGTTACAGTGTGTATATTGCTGGTGGCTTGCAGAAAGCTTCTTCCCTTTCTCCATCAGAATTAGTAAGCAGCGGAGATTTTCCAACCGTAATTATCTTGCGATTAGATATTTGCGGTGTGATCTTTAGCCCGTCTGTGTGGACGAAATAACAAATTTCCGTAAAGTCCCTTGGGGAAAATACATGTCGTTGTCTTTGACCCGAGGAAGATTTGTGGCCGCTTATGGTGTCAGCTAATGGGGATCCAGTTAATAAACTAATAAACTAATGGAGAAACATTGGCTCTGTCACTTAAGAGGTGACCCTTTTTGTACATAAAAGTCAATCAAAGCATGATCAAAACGTAACCTAAAAACATTCATTAAATTGTTTTCCCTGCACTGCGTTTAACTATTTTTTTTTAACTTTCTTGATTTCCTTCTTGGCTGCCGGTCTGTCTGTCCGCCCACTTGCAATATCTTTATCTAACTTTGGCCGTCTTCGTTGCTACCCGCCAGCTGTGTCCTCGTCTTCCTGCTTGCAGCCTCATCTGTTTTCACATGCTCGCCCAGCCGCCTGGTTGGAACACCTATAATACTGCACTCTCCTTTGTCCCTGTCTGAAAATCAGTTTGACCTCTTGTCAAATTGCATATTCATCCAGGTCCCCGTGTGTCTGCTTTGGTTGTCTTATTTGCTGACTATTTCCTTCACCTGTCTCTTCTTGCTCCGTCAGCATCATTGCGTAATCACTCTGTCTCCTTTCCTGTCCGCCTGCCCGTCTCTCAGCTGGTCTGCCTGCTCCATAGCGCTGCTGCAGACTTCTCTGACCCTTACACCTGACAAATAAATTCCTCCACGGTTCAATTCCCTTTCCAGCAGTAGGGCGTATGAACAGATGGAACCTGAAGGTTCACACACCAAAAAAAGAAGAAAAATCAAGGTTAGACCACGGCTGCTATTAGACACACACCTGATGACAGGTTTGAATGCACCAACGCAGACACAAAGCCTTCCCTGCATACAGGTACATATGTATTGATTTACATAAAAAAAATACAAGCCACATGTTGTATTAATTCTAAAACGGGCATCGAACGAGCGAAAAAGCTTGCAACAAAGTGTTCATGTATACATAACAATATCAGAATAATTTCTCTTTATTTACATGCTTCATTAATTAAGTGACGTGATATTATTACAAAACTGTCTTCATAGAGTTTTTGAGAAAGCTGTATGATTAGGACAGAGGTCAGTATTTGTTTTATTTAAGTTTGCGTCACCATCTCAAGCTGTTGCAATAACGTATAAAGTGACTTTTTGCTTTATGTTTTTTTCCCCCCTCATCAAATATCAGTATCGACAGGTCTTATTGTCTTTTACAAGGATCTTGTCACACATGTCTTGTTATGCATGATACCCACACACTTTTCTTCTTTGCAGTTTCCATCCCTTGTGAGTCTCAAATGAAGGGACTTAGTCAAGCGAAGCAGTCGCTGTTAGAAAGCCGAGTAAGGATTTCTGTTGTTGGGTGAAAACAAAATCAATATTTAGGCATGCGTTCATAAGTAATGAAGTATGTTCTGTAGAAATCACACTTTTGCAGTGCATTCAAGTAAACAATTTCAAGATTGTGATTCACACTCCTTCACTCACAACTGATCTCAGAGAAGAAAGAAGAAAACAGAACTAAGTAAAATAGATGCGAGACTGATACACTTGCAATCAATCAGTCCAACACGGTAAGACTGAACATTTTACAGCAATGCTCCGTCAAAGTTAAGCGTTCCAGCCAAAAAAGACTTGCTTTTTATACTTAACTTTTTCCACATATCTTCACAATGCATTTGAATGAAACAGTCATTAAACAATGTCTTTTTTCTTCTTCTCTCATTCATCATTAAGAACTCAAACTGTTACAGAATGCTACTTTTACTGATGAAGGGACCATACATATATTGTTTAATGAGTTCATTCAACATGTGAGAATGTACAGAGTGTAGTACATCACAAATGAAAACCTTGGTATAAACTATTCTCTCAGGGTATAATTGAGATTATAATGTTTGCCACTAATAGCTTTTTATACATGATATTGCTCTTGATAATAGTATAGGAAAAAATGAGAAAAAACACAAAAGAATATTTGCATCCAAACCAAAATGATGTTGTGCTTCTGTACAAACTCAGCACTATAAGCGACCTTGGTACATTCTTTAAAAACGGCACGAATACTAAAAGGTATGGAACTATAACGGTCTAAATGTGGAAGCTTGAACACGCATGCAGTATAATACAGCAGTGAATGTAGTGCTCTGCAGTGAGGGGTGGTTTTAGTTGAATCCAAAAACTGTCAGGGACAAGCCTGTCATATAAAATGACATGTTGGGATGATTGGGATCCAGTTTTCTTAAATAACCTTGAGAGTTTCGAGTGAGTCATTTGTTGGGTCCTGTGCTCCTATTGTGTTAAGAAGAGTATGACAAGATGGGCAGAGAGTGCATTTGAGAAATAAGAGTTGGGGACAGCAGCAGTAGAGAGAGAGAAAACACACATGAGGCATGCACAGATCCCAGAAAAAGAGCAGGAGAGTGAAAGGAGCAAAGTCTGTTTTTTATTGAGTATTTCTTCTGTTTTCTTCACTAATCAGCATTGAACTGGAGTCCTTCACTCCAAAGCCCCGTTTTATCTCACAGACAGACAGACAGTCTCTGTCAGTCCCCCTTTGGACCGTTGCCCCAGATTACAAACCTCAAAAGAATCGGCGGAGGAGAACAATACCCTTGTTTTCAGCCTCCCACCCAAAGGACAGCGCGGTGCCACACAGGAGTCGGAGAGAGCCGAGTCCTGCTGTGCCGTCTCCTCTGCCATGGTCTTATTTACATTTCCTGTTGCATCGACCATCACCCTCTTCCTCGTTTTTCTTTCAATTATCATCAGTGTATTTCAGAACCTGTCATTAAGTAGGATGAGGAGAAAAAAAACTAAAAACAACACAATGCTGTTTGAACACAATCCCTAAAAATAAGGGGCCACAGATCTTCGAAGGTATGATGAGAAGTTTCAAAGAAAATATATACTCAGGCAACAGTAATGCATTGGGACGTTTTCACCATCATTTTAAAGACATCGCATTCAGCAGGAACGCGTTTGAGGGAACTTAAACCTTATAAACCCCAGGTGCCCCCAACAATGGGGTCAGAATTCTTCATCAGGAGCTCTTCCTCACTCTCCAAGTCCTCGTACGCCCATGAATCGATACCAAAGGTACTGATGTAACATAACAAAAAAAACCTGCAAAGCCTGGCCTTTCAAGAGCATACAAGTCCATTTTACATGTTAACACAATTCTACCATACATATTAACATAAACCATAAATATGACTCGAAGGACTCGAACGTGAATTGAGAGAGCTCCCCAAGTTATGAATATATACATTGTTATATCCCTAGCTTGATGCCACACATGATTGGCACACCTTTCTGGAAAGCTTACGACCTACGGAATCTGCCAATTGCGCCTAAACCACTGTCGGACAAAGCCTCAGCAAAATATCAACCACATTCCAGCCAAAAAACTGAAATATGACTTAATAATGGATAAAACTATATTCCACACGGCCTTGCTTGGTATGTATTGGTGCATCTGCTTGAGCAGAGCCTCTCTGTTGGGAAACCAGAGGTGTCCAAGTTCCAGGAAGAAAGTTAAGGCATTTTTGCTTTCAGCTGACCTAAACCTACGGTTCACGAAATCTGCACTAAATTAATTACTAAAAATATTGAACTATATTATTGTAGGGAAAAAAAGCAATGATATGCATCATTTCTTTTGGGAAGTTTCTTTTTTCCTTTTTCTTTCCTGTGTTCTATCATCAACCAATAAACCAGTAACACATATACCGCTATATGAACCTCTTAACTGGTCTCACAAGTGTTTTCTGTATATTATGCCTTTTGAAATTATTCAAATAGCCCTTGTGGTTGAGGAGATATTCTGTATTTAGTATGGGTATGCAAACCATTCTGAATTTTTGAGAAAAAATAGCTGGGGCTTTACTGGGGTTAAAGAAGTAAAAGCCTGCAGGAAGTGGTTCTAAAACTCTTTGATTTGATGACGATAAAGGGCACTTCATATATATATCCAACTGTTGCCAGAGAGAAATGAGCCCACTTATTCATTTCCTCTCATCCATTTACACTGCAAGGAATTTAGAGTGCCCGAGTGGAGTTGAATCGTCTGTGAAAGAATGAAGTCCAGGCAGGGTTTTTCTGCCGTGGCCCATTTCTTGCCCTATCCCACATGTCGGCCCGTTCTGATTCTGCTGGGACTTGGATACAAACCATGGCTTCCCAAAAGGTGCTGCCCAATGCACTTCGCACTCAACGCGGAATTACGCTTCTCTGGAAGAACGTTCGAGGGCGTTGCATAGACATGGTTTATTGGCGTGTTTAATACAAGACTTTAATAAGTTGAAACCTCCCTTAATGCATTTTAACGAATGAAAGTTAAGCTCGCCACATTCAGGATGGTGTGTTGCTATGCAGTTTCAGTTCAGTTACTCTGCTTGTGCAAATGTGACCGGGAAATAGTTATATTCTACCTCTGTGCGTTCGTGTTTATGTTAAACTATAAATAAAAAAAAAGTTCCCGTTTCGACATTTTCATGGCATCAGCATCAACACTTCCAAACGAGGGGATGAGATCATTTTCTTTGCAGCGGCAGGTGACCGGTCCCTATTTAGAGCCTGTGTTTGTGTTCTTCAGGTGATGCAATGGTTAACCTGCCGTGTTGTTAAACAACTAGAAAATCATTTTCATTGGATTCACGCAAAGCGTTGAAAATCTGCAGTCTCGCCAGAAATGCCACTTCATGATCCACACTGTGTTCGGTAATTGCTTCTGCAAACATCAGCAACACGTAATCAATACCACTCGCTCATCTCAGTGAGATGCTTATTACACTCGGCTCATGTGCATTTTCATTTATCCGGCAGATGACACCGGCAAAGACAAGAGAATGTTAATATTGACACAGACCAAGAAGCCATCATCCCTTTTTGAGGCTAATCTCATGCTGACGTTTGCTCCTCGCCGATCAGTTGCATGCCACTACCTATCAGAAAAAGGGAAAAGTTTCTCGTATGAGCAGAATGCTAAAGTTGGCACCAGAACCCACATCATAATATGATGACCACCATTGTAATGCACCGTAACGCCACAGTATACGAGAACATGTGAGCCATGCCTGTCTGACATATTTTCTAACTTCATCTCACTTTTGCACATTGTGTGACTGTGATATAATGTATTGTTACGAAGGCTGCACTCATACAATGAAAACTTTGAAACGAAATGTTCTTGTGCGCCGCAAATACTTTCTATAGTGAGGGCTTCATAACACGTGTCTTGGATTGCAATGAATCACACACACACACACACACACACACACACACACACACACACAATTCAAGAATGATGTATCGGTAGACCTTCATCTGGTAGAGAACTTTAAAGGCTATGCATGTGTTGCTCAACTGAAGAAAGACGTAAAGAAAAGTAATCAAGAAAGTGCTCAACATTCCCTCACTCTGTTTCACGTTGGCCCTCAAGAATGTGAAGAGTTTCTGCACTTGAATTTGTATACCTTTTATTAATATGAAATAAGATGCAGAACTGCTAATCATGTGCATGGCATTTTGGAAGGAGATAAACAGCGTGTGTATTTTGCAAAGTGGGTGCATGGGAGAGGACATTGAGGACGGGGCCCATCGGAGCCGTGGTGAAGCCCAGAGGTGATGTTGCCTGGAAAAGATGATGGATCGCATGTCATGACAGACGGTCGTACTGGAGAGATGGTAAGCGAGCCGGCACAGCGCTCCGCTTGAAATGCCCAAAAATACTGTATGCGCTATAGATGGGGGTAATTGAAAATATAATAAATGAATACAGTGTTTCAATGTTTCTTTGATATTGTTGAATGGATGTTGTCATGGCTCCTTTAATTCTATATTTATCATATAAACACTTGATGAAAAATAAAGCATAAAGCCACCCAGAAAAAATATATATATATAAACAGAATTAAAGTAATTGCAAAGATAAGCAGTAAGAGTTTAGCAGTTGTTTTAAGGTGAATGTGAAAGTTAAGAGTTGCTATTGGAGAGGACATACTAACCTTACTCCTGAAAAGAGATTTTTTTTTTGCGGGGGGGCCGAAAAAAACATGCTTAAGAGTCAGAATACCGCTGACAAAAGTGGGAAGGTCAGTACATCAATGGCAGGCGCAGAAGGCTTGAGCCCGTCTGAAAAAGGGTGTCAGAATACAGAGCACAAGCTGATGGATTTGGGCACATTATGGCCGGCAGGTATACGGGCATAGGGCCGGATCACGGCCTGGAGATATGCAGGTGTCAATCCCTTCGCAGCGCTGCCAAAAGGAGGGGATCTACACAGCGGATGACACGGGAGATTTTAAAAAGGTTGAAGCCGACAGCTTTCTGTGTTCCAGGAGGAGTACAGAAGGCAAATAATTATTGCTCAAACATGGAGCTGTGCAAGGAAACCGGTACAGCTCCTTCATATTTGATGAAGATTACAGACTCCTGTAGTTTTATAATGAAGTTCTCACATATTTAAAGTAGCTGAAAATGTGTATTTTCTCCTACCTAAAGTGAAAAGTTAGCTTAATCGAAGCACTCAATGTGTACAAAAATGACTTTGAACTAAAGACCTGTTTAACTGTTACATGTATTTGCCTGGTGTCTTTACACATCTTAATAATCTATACACAGCGACCAGTTGAAGGATGCATTGTTGTTAATCAAACAAGTATTTTTAATATATTCATTGTCAATACAGTTAGCATTTCCTGGTGGTAACTTTTTACTATCTGATTTGACAGATGTTATACCTTAACAGGAAATCAATCAACACCATAAAAAAAAGAAAATCAATGATCAATGCAAACTAGACAATACAATTATGAAAAATTTAAACCTATAAAAGCAGTCTGATATCAAAACTAGATTACAAATAGAAAAACAAAGTAGTATCACATTATACAACTCAAATACAATGAAATAGGTGATTGATACAATAACTGAATCAAATGTGTCAAAATTAAATAATTAAAATAATTGAAATGTTTATAAATCACTCATAATAATAATAATAGTAATAATAATAATAATAATAATAATAATAATACTAATACGTCTAGCTGAATAGGTAGGATTTACATTTAAATATAAAAATGTCACCACTTCTAGCAGCTTACTTGTATGCATAAGCGGATGAGCTATTGACACTTCCATATGTTCTACCAGCGTGTATCTGTGTCTATGTGCAAGAGAGCGGTTGCACGTGACCAGCACACACTTCCTTATTGTTTTCTGTTGATAATGAAAGAATGTTTATCCAGACAGGCTGTCCTTGACAATAAGCACTGTCCCATCAGCTAAAACCAACACAGCTGTCTGAGTGTGTGGACCCATACCCAGAAATATTTAATTGGTGGGTAAACTCTGAGACACCACTAGTGTTTGAGATGTTTACTCACCCATACATCTAAACTGCAATGTTAATTATGTTTCTAGGGAAAGTATTCCTCCTATTATGTTTGCAGTTTAGAACAGTTTGATGTTTTTAATATACATTGAAACAGAACCAAACAAATCATCTTTAGGAGATGGGTGTCAAACTTTGTTGTAGAATGTGCATTATATGTAAAACCAAACCACACCAAAGACTAGAACAGAGCACCAAAGATAAGCATAGTTTGGGAGCTGTGTAGCCCTCGTGGCCCCCAACCTGATTATCTGTGTATTAATCAACCCCCAAACTTCACCAGATATCTGTCACATGCTTTTTCCCCCCACCAGACCAACACTGTGCATTACTAAAAACTACTCTGCACACTATGTGTTGGAGAGCAAGACATCTGCCCTTGAATCAAGGGAAGCAAAGTCAATTTGTTTTACCCCAAGTTCTCATTACTGAGTCATTTTCACCACACACACACACACACACACACACACACACACACACACACACACACACACACACACACACACACACACACACACACACACACACACACACACACGTTAGAGCATTACATCACCTCATCCCCACTGTGTTATTGTGTTTCCGCCGCCATCCAAGGCACCTGTACGAATGACTCTGAGCTCAAAATCCAGTCGCTCAGGCACATGGTTAACAGAAAATAAATAGATTTTTTTTTTGCTCCTAGAATCCAAATGATGAAGCAAACAACAGGATGGAGCTTTTGGGTGATAAGCTGCATGTAAGCTGCGAAAGCTGCTAAATTACTTCATTCTAATGAAGCAAATGTGGGCAAAGCATGCCACATGAACATGATGTAAGACAAACCTGGCACCAAACACAGAAAAACTGTCATTTAGAGTCAGATCCATCATGGAGGTGTGTTTGCAGGCATTTCAAAATTAATCTAAAATACTGTTAATATGCAAAGAAAAACATTTTAGCAATTACCTATTTCAGGTTAGGGTCAAAGTAACCGATATAATATCATGATAACTAATAATTATGGGCAAACTTATTTGCATAATATTTTGGATGACTTTACATACCAACATTCTATACATACCATACATGTATGTTGAGATAAGTTGTTTTTTTTGTATTCCAGTGTTGGAAGTTTTGCTCTAAAACCTTTTGGTTGAAAGCATAATAAAAGACACAGAGGTCACCCCACTGCACAGTTACTGATGCTTTGACCTCTAGAAGTCTGAGTGGAAAACTAAAATCATTAATTGAGCTTTTTAACAGTCAACACTCCGTTCAACGCGAGAGGAACGACGGGATGAGGTAGACCGAGCTCGAGTGTCAGTCAGCTGGTTGAGCTGCTAAACCCCTTATTATGCTGAATTATGCACTGAAGTAAATTTAGTTTTACAAATAACATACAGATGGTAGCAATCTGGTAGGCGGTGAACACACAGTCAGATGAATGATGCCTTCCTGTGTTCCCAGCTCATTTAAAGAGTCCACTAGAAAAACAGGTCACAGTGTGTCTTTACAATAGTGCTTAAATACACAGACGTCCAGCTGTAAACGGGTTGCTTCAACAACAAAATATTGTTGAAGCAACCTGCCGTCAACAACATTGTCAGGGGAGTGTCAGATAGCATCCATGTAACAACCAATTTCACTTTTCCTTTGTATGTGCACCGATTGCTACTGTTTGTCCTCCCGGTTTCATTTTCCGATCACGTAGCTCTTGAACAATCATTTTGGTCACGTGACTCAAATCGGAGCGTCCTTGAATTCACCAAAAATATTTCAAGCAGATCTCTGACCTTTCTGGAGTCAATACCTTCATTTTGTTATACTGTACTGGAACACAAGATTTGTACTTTACCACTGTATAGTCCTTCAACCGCAATAAGAAATAGCCGGCAGCAACCCAAACTTCTCTATGCATAAAGTATGAAGTACACATCACAATCTCTCTTATTATCAGAGTGCACTTTCCGGCAGAGTTTATTCCAACTGAAACCCTTGGGGGCGCGGTAAATGTTAAATACAAAATAATAATAATCAACATTTATTCTACAGTGTGGCAAAATAATTCTATTGTGATTGGGAAAGCATTGCTCATTAATATTTGCATGAGGGGTCATTTCATGGTCAGAGGAGTATGAACAATATGTGAAACTCATCAGTAGATTTAAGCTAAAGGTCGAACTCTCAGTGAGTTCACCAAGTGACTGAGATGTGAATATTAATACCTTTCAATAAATAGATCCTGTAGAATCATGTGTCTGTGTGACCTAATCGTCTATGAAGACAAATCCTGAATTTCCTTTTTTCTTTTAGCATTTCATAATCAGAAACTGACAATAGTATGAAACTGTCAAGAGGAAATAATAGAAAATATCATGATGCAAAGCAATTCTGCTCTCAAAGTCAGAGAGCAATTATCACTCCGACACTCCAAGCAGCAGTTTCCCTTAAGCCAACAAATTATTGAATAAAAGATTGAATACAGGAAGACAAAAAAAACAGTTTTCTTGCTTCTCTGAAAGCTTTCTGGTTCAGCTGCAGCGACACGTTGATTACATCTTGGCATGTGACACCTGTCTTTCTCTTCAGCCTGAGGCCAGCGAAAAGCCTCGACACATCTTTGAGGCCATTGTGAAATCTCAAAGAATTCAAATAAACAATACGATATTTATCTTCCATGACGTGGATGAAGAAACCACCGATCTTAAAACGTCCCCTTGAGCCAGTGCACCCAAACCACACATTCAGCCATGACCTCACCTCCACCTTACTGTAACCCTGTGTGATGATAAGCAGACGCTTTACAAATGGAATTTAATGTCCACAACACGCTTTAAAAAAAGCAGACAAGAGGCACTTGAGCTACCTAATGTCACACCATAATGATGATGTACTGCACTGAATGCAACCAGTTATGCAAATTGGGAATTCATAAATGAGAATGTCAAGTTGTCGTCTCACAGTCTGTATCCTAAAACAATTAGAAGTTACAGTGGTACCAACAAATTAGTTTTTCCCTCTAATTAATAATTAAAATTATGTAAAAAGCTGCTCCAGAATCTAATCAGGTCACCACCTCTATTAGGGGAGCCCGTTGTGCCAGAATGTGTTTAACATTGTTCTTCAGGTATTGCCTTGCATATTAATTTCCTTTATGAATGCAACAGACATTCTATACTTTAGATTAGGTCACAGAACATGCTTAACTATTGCTTAACTAACGAGTAGTAACTACCTGAATTCACCATGAATTGCAGGATTGTTTTTATCATTTACTAACACTTAACAAATGTTGTTATTAATCATCTATAAGTCCTGAATACTTCATTTACAAATGGGGAATCCATCATTTATAAAGTATGAAACCCAAGTTTATTAATCAGGAATGAAATATTTATATCTGTTTATGAATGAGTTATTTAGAGTATTCAAGTTGGAATAATGCTTTATAAATAATGAATTCAGTGTTTATTCATGCATTACTAATGCTAAATCGTGTTTACTTATTATAAAGTGCTACCCAGACGTGTGATTTGATCGAGCGGTTGGTGGAATTACAAAGTGTGTGCAGTAAATGTGTCCACACTGCCGAGTATTTTTATTTTTTTGCATGCAGCTTCCCAACAGCACTGACGGGCACAGTTTTTGGCTGGAAAAAGTCAAACACAATGCCGGTAAGCAGGTCAGACTGTGCAATGTTCACTGAACAAAACCTCAGTATCGGCCCCGTCTCTCTGTGAAATCAGATAAATAATCCAATAATTTTTTAGGACCCTCTTATTTTCCAAGAGGCACTGGAGTCAGCATTTAGTTCATTCTTCAAACTTTCCTCTATTTTCTGTTTTGTAGAGACAGGGGATTACTGGCTCGGCAGGGGGCCTCCCTTGCCGAGGTATTATGGGACGAGCTGGCCTGAAATGATCTGCTACTCTCTTACTGCTGCTTTCTTTTTGAATCCCTGTTCCCTATTTCTGTCCGTCACTTCGGCTGTCTGTCTCGGCCCATCTTCGGAATTTATGCTGGCATTTCTCTTTTACTGTCCATTACCATCTTCTACTGTATACCCTCCCCTCGTCATAAATCTGCCCTCACTTCATCCTCGCACCATTTGCACCTCCCTCTTTCGCTCAGCTTCTGTCCCCTATGTGAGTGTACTTATGCCATTTGTCATCCATTCACTCATCCAGCCGTCCACAGTGAAGAACAGTTCATCGCAGAGGAGGAGGAGACGGAAGAAGGGTTCATTTTCTGTCTCCACTCTGTCACTCTTTGATTGCCCTGCTGTGTCTATTTCAGTAATAGAGTCATCACAAACTTACAGGGACTTAATGAGGCAGCAATTAACCACCAGCCTGAGTTGTGTGTGTGCCGGGGTAAACTGATTTGAATTGTGTTTATGTAAATTGTCTATATCAGGGTCCTGATTCTCTGTAGAGCTTCTTGTGAGTTGTGACAATATAGTTGCATGCAGGAATGTGTGTGTGTGTGTGTCTGTGTGTTTGGTTTAAATTCCCATTGATGGTCCTCATCCATCACTTCAACAGTTTAAATTGCAAGCACTCGTTGGCAGCGTAATCCATTGCAGATTTCACATCTTGTTAGTTCTGTTAAATTATGTGCTAATTTCAAAGAACAGTCAAGAACATTACACATTCATTCGGTCACTTATTCCCATGTATGCTGTGAAATACTAGTTTTATTGAATACATAACAATATAGAGTAATCTCCATGAGTGTCAGTAGCGCAAGAGAGGTTTTTCCATGCCTATATTGTTATTCCTATATTCAAATTCCCCAATATAAACACCAACATGTGCAGGATGTCCACCATAACCAACCCTTACAGATGTTCATCAGGTAATGAGCAACGGTCTCATTGTTCGGAAATAATGTGAGAGTAGTTTTGTGAACACTGGAGGCTGATACATTAATATTTAAAAAGGGAGAAAAGCTATGAAAACATTGTGAGATGTTTAAAATGTAGCAACACATCAGTCCTGTAAGGATTAACATGGGTGAGTCTGTCGGTCTTTAACAGACCTGCCGATGACTTTCATTTGACATTGCTCCCCTTCCTGCCTCTCAATATGATAAAATGATAAACGCAGTATACACAGTTTAACTTCAGAATACATTAACATGTATATTGATTATTTCTTCCTCTACTACGTATTTCTCTCTGCCACACTCCCTCTCCTTTTCATTTGCTTTGGACGCCTGTTGATTCATAACATAAAAGACAACCCTCAGAGAGCTCAGGCAGAAATGAAAATATTTTGATAAGCTCCCAGTTTTTTTTCACTCGGGGAAACTGTATTCTGCTCTCAGTTCTGAACTAAATGAACCTTGCTGGGTCCTTGATGCGACATCACATTTTTTTTGTTTAGCTTTCTTAATGCAAAGGCATTGGAACCATCAGCCCTTCACCCTTTTCTGATTTGCAGTCAGGCGTCCCTTCTTGCTCTGTATAAATCTGTCTCCACTTTTTAGAAAACTGTTTTGGATTATTACCACTATGGTTACTCATATTCAAATGCATGTTTTTGACACTGGTCTTTCAGTGCATTCTCACTCACAATTTATCACACACCAACGTTTAGTTTTTGTCAGTTTCCACTCTTTAGATGAATAGTGTCTTTTCAAAATAAACTTCTGTCTTCACAGGAAGTTATGGTTTAGGCAGTAAAACCACTTAGTTATGTTTAAGATGTAGCGTGAATAGTGATATATAAAGTAGTCACGTGACTAGTAATTTACAAGTTACTAAGTGGTTAACAACACTAACGACTTAGGTGACTAAGACTAAGTCTTCCTTGCATTGCTCCTTATACTACTACTAATATTAATTAGAGGTCTCACATTCAAACTGGCTGAATGCTAAATATTTTGTAAAAGTCTCTCTCTCTCTCTCTCTCTCTCTCTCTCTCTCTCTCTCTTCAAACTGCATTGCAGCAGTCATTGGGAGAGGGTGACTTAATATAATTTGGCTTCCAAGTTTTAGGGGGGGAGAAACAGATACAAATCAAGCTTTTCTAAATCAAAATATTAAATCAGACTCCCAAAAAATTACCCAGGCAACAGCCCCTCCAGCCCCCACTCTTCTGCAGTCTATGCTCCGCTTTATTTTTATTGAGATATTGGCTCCTGGGATTGCATTTGTGTCTGGAGTTCAGAGCTTTTTTTTTTATGCTAGCATTTCTCCCTTCATTAGGTTGTAGGGTTTCCGTCTCATTCTCCCTCTCCGACTTCCCTTCATCTCTTCCTGCATGAATAAAAGTCTAATTTTGGCGCTGTTGCATCGGCAGCTACTTCATGCAAGACTTTAATACACAGACAATTAAAGACACCACTTTGTGAGAGTGCCATTAGATCTCCGTCAACCAGTGAGACAAAAAGGAGGAAATAGAGAATAGATAATGACACAGAAACAATAAAGTCTAAGACCAAAAAGAATAAAGAAGGAAAAGTGAATTATGTCATTGTCTGTTTTCTGCTTCCCATCATCTGGATCTGTGTTCAGCCAGCAGGGTTTGGCTGAGGCCTCTCATTCAATGCAAATGAGGTTTCCACCACACCGCCTGTTACTGTACTGCTACATGATATCTGGTGAGGCTGGAGCTCCGTGATAACGCCACACTTCTCTGCTCACTTGCCTTTTTAATTTTAATTTCATGATGCACATGCTGCTGCTCTGTCTGTTCTTTTAGCTTTTCATCCTCTGTCTGGCATCTATTTGTGTCAAACTCCTCTTTTCCCACCTGCTCACCCCAATTCTCTCCATTATCCAGCTGCCATCATGGAAATGGATGGAACCACTCTGCTTTTCAAAGAGCATTTTATGAAGTTTCTGAAAGTATAAATCAGAATGTCAAATGCATTGTTGCTAAAGCCTTTTGCCAAAGCACCTTTGAGTACCTTTTAGCATTGATTGTCCCAGGAGAAGTTAAACCCTTAACTTTGAAAAATGTAATGTTCTGATCATTTGAGTACCGCTACTCAATGCAAAGTAGTCAATGTTGATTCAATTTGAGTTTTTGCAGATAAAAATCAATCTTAGATTTAAACCAAACTTTATTAAAATGACCGTTTTTTAAAATGCTTACAAGAATGGATTAAATATGTGATTTAGTACGTGTGAAATGCATTTATACATTTAATGTGTAATACATGTGTGAAAGGGGAATATTTAAGGGCAGAAGTGAGAGGAAAAAAAAAACCTACAAACACAACATGGTGATCATTTGTGTTTGTAACTTAATTTTAAAATGTTCTTACCTAATAAGGAAGTCTACCCATTGTGCCTTCTAAGGACACGCACACGCACATGTTAAAGGGTAACGTTGGTATTTTTCAACCTGGACCGTATGTTCATGTTTTGTGTCTAACAAATGGGGACAACACATTATAAAATTGGTCCAGTACAGTTGCAATGCAATCCCATCGTGGCAAGCTGGCATAATCATCTATGGCCACTAAAAGTGCTTGTTTTTTTGCCAGACTGGCAGTATTGTTATTATAAGTGACTGACAACATTATGGAAAGAGTTTCAATTACCCTCCCAAATGTTTTGTGGCAGCTGGTTACAGAGTTTTCCCTCAATACTGGACCAACTAAAAACAAATGTTATCCCCATTACTCTCTTAGACACATTAACATTGGGTAACAAAAATCAATATTGAGCAACACTGTATGTTTTAACCTTCTGTCCTCCTGACATAATTTACTGATAATGTGTCATTGGGAGACAGGTCTATGCTGATAAAAAGAGTCAGACACACAGGGTCTAGACATCCCCATCCTGCCTTGTAGGGTTCAAAAGTGCACCAAAACATTGTGAAATATAACATCTTAATGAAGATGGCTGCAGGGGAAAGGATGATATTTATAAGAAGAGTAAAGTCAATATATACACAGCTTAATAAGTAGCACTACATTAAAAAGATTCAAATGTATGCATTTGTGTATCTGTATCTGCGGGTATCTGTATCCGAACAGCTTTACCCTTCACGCACTGCTTAAGCAGACCTGATGACGCACACCTGTATCCACTGTCTCTTAACGAGCAGACGATCCACACCTGCGTCACAGAGCGAGGTGACCATAGGCCTCGTTTCACAGCACGCATGTTCAACTCGTCATTGTAGGACAAGCACAGGTGTTACGAACAAATAACACTAACGATGCTCAAGTGTCCCGGGGAGAGGGACAGTGAGCCAGCGTGCACAATACCAGGATCCTGCATATCAAAGCGGCTGGAAGTCGGCCATCACTGATGCAATTATTCACACCTGTGCTATTCCTACTGTGACGAGTTAAAATGTCATCCATTCAAAAATAAATATTGAAATCAGCTGCTTGTTTAAGCGTACAAAGAAATGTGGCACACACACAAACATGGGTACAACATAGAAGGATACAATAACACAATTGAAGATTCTTGCCCAATATTGTTTGCAGATAATATGGCCTATAGAAGGCCAATGTGCAATTCAATCCTCATATCAATTTTCAGTGTCTGTCTTCCAAATGAGTGTTAGAGAATAATGGAGCCACATTGGATTTTAAATATAGCGTAATGCTCCCATTAGGCCAATTGTTAAGGTATGTGCAGAAAAATGTTCCAACCAATGGATCAATTTAAACAATGAAAGTAAACTAAACTGCCTCAAACAAAGCACAGGAGACGTGTTGTGTTTCCGATAGTAATGTTTAATACATTTTTATATTGTACAAAATTACACTTTCACAGTTAACTGCATCCTATTCAACACTGTCTGTCACCTTGGGTTATGTGACCAGAATGAGACAACATTGATTTTGTGCCAAAATAAAGTGCACTAAAGTATGGCGACTACGTATTTTTTCTTCTTCTTAAAGTTCCAGATTAATTAGTTTGTTGTTGGTATGTGAAATAGAGAACAGATCCATTCATGCAAGGTGTGCTGTGCATGGCAGCCCAACAAAAAGAAGAAAAGAAAAAATCTTTAAAAATGTGCCTAATTACAAATATAATAAACATCCTCCATGCAGTCAATACTTCATACTGTACTGTTGATGCAACCATCTGGGTAGCAGTCGTGGGTTTTTCCATGTCTACGTGGTCAGAAATATGTTATCAGATCTAGCAATGCATTCCATCAACTATGAATTCATATGGGTCCCTGAACATTCAAACTTTATATTTATTGAAGACTCTATCGTCTACAATTTTTAATGACAACCGCAAACTCTGCGACACTTACTTCATCTCGTCACCATTCACTACTTTGGAGTTTGAAGGTCTGTCTACTTCTTTGACTTAATAGCAAAAATATACTTTGCTGTAAAATGTTGCTTGAAGATGAGTGATACGTCCCTCGAGTGGGTCGAATTTCAATCTCGACCTTTCTCACGTGTTCAGAAAGGCTCAGACCTCCAGAAAATGTACAAGGTAATCAGTTCTGCGTTGGTTAAAAGGTTTAGGTTTGGCACAAACACACACACACACATACACACACCTGCCTGCAACTGTGACTAGGTAACTTTCAAAAGACATTGTATGCCTGTATTGAGTAGAAAATAATGTGCTGTCCCTGACAAGTCGAAAACTGGTGCCCTATTGGTACCTAAAGCTTCATAATTTGAAGCGTATAAGGCCACTGATTAAGCGACGCCATTTGAGGAGTTGGGAGTGAGAATATGTTGCTGAAGGAACTCAAACAATGAAAGCAACATTTGAGACTGGATGCTTGACAGCTTGCTGGCAGACCAGAGCATCACACACACAGAAGTTGCAGTCACTGCCACTCACAGTGTCCGGGAGTCTTCATGCCATACATAAGCAGCACCAGCACAAAACATATCAGCGGGGCTGAAACCAGCCACTCTCCAAAAAGGATCCACTCAGACGCCGAAGGTTCTACTGGAGCACTCGACATATTCACTACATCTATTACTGCATGTCAGAGAGAAAGGACCAACCATGTTAGAGGAACAGGTTCTTCAATTAGCTTTATTTACTAATTGCTGGAACTGGATTTTCCTGTGATGCTGTAGTTCAAATACCACCTCTAATTCACCAAGGACATATTTGGAAAAGAGTTGGGTTTCCCACTGTTGATAGGAATCCTCTGGAACGTTTGAGCAATGGAGCTGGTTCAGGACTTGGCCTGAAGCATATTTTAAAGCTGGCAAGTGTAGCTCGGAGGTCTCTCTCTGTGATACTGACAATAATTGATATTCAGCCTGCGCCTGTCTACAGTATAAGCCAGGACAGCATGTAGTCAGAATGACCTTTTACAAAAGTGCTTTTCATCTATAATGAAGGTATACTTTCATCACAATTATTAAATCATTTCTTTAACATGTTTAAAAGAATAATGTTGCGATAATTCCAAACTCTAATGTCATCAGCTCTTAGTTGCCACACTCCTACATATTTTGTTGTTGTTGAGAGGGCTAATACATTTGAGCTCATTGATGCCAAAGGGGAGTTTCTTTTCCACCGAGAAATACACTTGGACCCAATCTCAGGCAAAATAGTGACTTCATACCTAGCGAGGGATACCCTGCCATATAAATCCAGACAATAAAGTCAAGGACAAAGTCAAACAAACACACTCACTGCCCTTAGTTCCTGTTCCCAGTATGGTACCGTTTATTTATTTGACTTGCATTACAATACCCAGCTGAATGCACATAAAGTACAAGAAAATCATCTCTTTTATAATGCTCGCGGACAGTTTATCTGTCTCAGATATGACTTGATTTGCCACGGCCTTTGGGAATGACTTTGGATATATTTATGGCGGTCGTAACGTGGTTTCTATCAAGTGAGGTGCTTTTGCTGGGGAGTGTCGGGTAGTTTACTGTAGCTCTTCAAGTTGATGGTGCGTTTTATTCGAACATCCAAAAACTGCAGTAAAACTCGCTATGAAAAGAGGCCAGAAAAAAGAAAAGTTACAGCAGAGCAATAAAAAGATGAGAGAAGAGGTGGAGAGAAGTGAGAGAACAGAGGGAGATTGGATATGGGGAGTGGCTCTTAAGATAGATACTCTCTGATTCTTCAGCTGATGAAAAGGAGGGTCAGGTGGAGTGATAGAACAGGACAGAGGAGGAATAGAGGAATGAAAATAAGATAAGCAGATAATGGAAGGATCAAAGAAGGGTTGAAAATAAAAAGATGGGGAGGAGCGACTTGAAGTCTGGAGAAAATCATCAACTTGAATGTTATCAGTTTAACAAAAATCTGCGTGATTCTTCTCAAACTCAATAACATGTGATACACATAGACCATTCTGGGGTCATATGATTTTAAATCATTTTTTTAGTTCAGAATTGCTGGAAAAAGTCTCACAAAACTTAATTTCAATGATTCTTGCAGGTTTTTGTCCATTTATTTCTAAGATTTCCATACATTATAACCGTTCCAAAATATTTAAAAATGTTGGAAATGAAATAATTCTGACCTTGTTTTACAGGTTGTCTCTCTTCGGATAGCGGACCTAAATCTCATTCCTCGTGTCAATGTAATTCAATGAAATGTTAAATTAACTTTTAAATGTGTTTTATTCATCAGAGATAAATGTAGATGTGTTGTATTAATGGAGCACAAAATGTATTTTGACTAAATCACTTATCTGTACAGCAGGAGTGGTTAGTAGTTCATCCATCCAGAGGGTTTTTATATGATTCATAGTCAGCAATAGGTTCCATATTTAAAAGTACATTGGCTCATTTGTTTCCATGTCCCTTGCAAAGCCAATTTACCAAAGCTGATCCTTGTATTGCATTGTATTCAAATGGATAACTTATACATTAATCAACCCATCTGTGGAACGTAACATTTTGTTTTGAAAAATAATCTTGTTTTGCCTCATCACATGTATAGTCACACTAGCAGTATGCTAACACCAGCGCTGTAATAGAATATTCTCTCTGTTGCAACCGAGGAAGCTTAACATCTCACAAACACTCGTGCCCCATTTTTTTTTTTAAGGGTCAGAGATTAAACGTTTATTCGCTTTCTCCATTTCACTGAGGTAAAGTTCCACCTAGTTGGAACTTCTGCTCCACGGGTTACTCCCTCACTGCCGAGTGGGTGAATGAGTGTCAGTTGTGTAAATGAAATGCATTGCATCAGGCTGGAGAAAGGAAGTGGAAGAATTGCCACCATCCCCGTTCACCCTGGCAGCCATCTGTTCCAATTGCTTTCTTTTGGCATAGTGTGCCAGCGTATTAAGTTTGAGGCAACTTTCTTTCCTTTCAAGAGATGTTAACCCATTTAATAAACCCACTAGCTCCTGTACAACCTTACCATGCCCTACTGGGAACTGTTGTCCTGCCAAAAGAGCCTCCAGCCTCCCTGCTGTTTGTGTGCAATATACCATTTCTTTGTCCGATTTTGGACACAGCATTTGATTAAAACAAATCTCATTGAGTCCAGACTATGTAGTCCATGATGATGTATGACCAACATCTAACAGACTGTTAGAGTTGCACATGACAGCCCATGTCTTGTCACATGCAATATAATGCACTTAGGAGATGAAAGTTTGTGTGTCCGTGCGTGTGAACACCTCAGTGCAGTGATAACCTTGCATATTCACAACCCAGACAGATCTTAATCCTTCGAGACGCGCCGCTCCTCATGTCCTTCCTCAGTCGTAGCGCTGCTACATTCCTTCTCCCTTCACCTGCCATCATTGTCCCACCCTGGACTGTCCACCATGAGATGATAATTACAACTGCGTTGACACGTTGACTCCACAGGGGCCTCCGTCGGCTTTTTCTGTCCTGCAGCATCTGTCTCCCTGTGTCCCTCGTCTCCCTGTGTCTGCAGGTTTCTGTCTGGTTGTGTTTCGGTCAACACCTCTGTCTCCTCACTCAGCATTTCCGCACTCATGGGTGTCTCTCTCTCTTTTTCTGTGCCCCAACCAACTGTCCTGTATCTTTTTGAACTTCTACTTTTTAAACTCTTCTTTTCCCTTTTAACTTGTTTTATTTAGTTGTTTTCCGGTCCACACATCACGGCCACAGCTTGAGAACACAAACACTGTGCTAAGTGAATCTCTGTTGTTGATTAATTGTCTCATTTCATCATTAGGTTTACCCTTTCTTACAAATTCTGTCAGGAGCACTGATGGCTTTTCATTAAGTCACTGAGATAAATGACATCGGCCACAGAAGCACAGCTGGCTTTATGATGTGAAAATTGCTTTATTTTGTCTCTTTAGCGCTATGGGAGGTTAGGAAGGGACAGCCCATATATCTAAGAATGTGTCAGCTCTACCAGAATGTGTGTGCTGTGGAAAAGGGCCAAGATAGTTGGCAAGCCTGTGTTCAGTGTCAGCTTTTATTGGAAATCACACAGTGTGGAGAAAGCACTGCTTTTAGTAGCTCTTATTAATTGTGGATATAAAACACGACCACTTGAGAGGCTGATGTTCTTGGTGTATGGCCATGTTATCTGGCTGTAGAAAATGCAGCTGTAGCAAATAGTGGCCTTTTAAAAATCATGTCAATGGCTTTTTCAATGAAATGCAAGAACCAAAAGGAGTGGATCCCCATGTTCAAGCTTTGTCAAGAATAAAAGGATAGAGTCTGCCGTCTTGGTTTAGACTATGGAGTCTCAGAGTTGTTACTTTTAAAATGATCATACATTTCGGCAAAACTTGATTGGTTGATTACTTTATTTGCAGAGTTAAAGCTCAGACAATTCTCGCTCCAACTGAAGAAGAACATGTCTCTTTCCCTAACTTAACCAACCATATTTCATGTGCCATAACCATGATCTTTCCTTTACCTTAAACTATTGTTGCCAATTGCAGATATAATATGATGCATGGATTTTAGAAATGTTGGCATTGGACGTTAAAAGGAAAGAAAGGGGGAAAATAAAGTGACTCAGACCATTCTTGGGCTTTGCAGAATCGTCCAATGTCAATATTAATCTCCGGCGAAACGGTTGGTTCACATCCGGTTTATTGCACAATCCAGTTTTGTGCACATGCAATTCTCTACCGGAGTATAAACTGCTTTGAAGAGGAGGTGTGGTAGGAGTCAATGCAAACTATATGTCTCTGAAATTGTGTTCATTTATTGAGTTGGGTGGGTAAAACTGCTGTAACACCTGAGATGTGCTGAGAATAGAACCTTTAAAAAAACCATCATGGCCACATTTCAAATGAATGCCTCATTGCAGCATCACATGGGTCAGTAGACATGCATCATTTAGGACACACAGAAGTGTGTGTTTTCTAAAGCAAGGGCTGAAGTAATACAATTAAGATTACCAATGGAAAGATATTCAGCATGAAAAGTAGAAACAACTAAACACACACTCTAGTTTTAGACACAGTTCCACATGCTGTCACCTTGTTTCTTGTGTTTTTCTTTTCCATGCTGCCATTTTATATGTTGACATTTAACAAGAGATTCAGATCTCCCCTTGAGCCATAAGAGCCATTATAACTGTTTACTGCTTCCACTTTAGAAAACTGTCTCTCCACTGCTGCTTCCGACACTCGTCTCCACTGCCTTTTTTACCACCCCCAGCGCAGAGGTGCCATCGGGATATATATATATATATATATATATATATATATATATATATATATATATATCATAAAGCTGCATATTTCACAATGGCATCTCATTACCAGATTCCCCACTCTTCTGTAAATTCAGTAATGGAATAAAACCTCTTTTTCATCAATGGAACCAATACAAGATCTAATCTTGGACTGAATGTTTCCCTTCCCTCTCACTTATAATTCAACTACGCTAAACTCAACTTTGCGGCTCACAAAAATGTCAAGGAGGTATCGCTCTGTTGCAATAGGGCCACTGGTGTATCTTTTGCCCGGTGTGAACCAATCTTAAATAAATAGTTTTGGGAGTGCATTGGTTATCCTATTATTAGCTTGCATATTCATCTAAAGGCTCAGGGATCAAATGTTACATTAGATTACATCAGAAACTGTCAGCTTGAGTGTAGATGAAAGTGATAGACCGGCAGAGAAAGTTGGATGGAGAAACGGTCAAGATGTAGAACACACGTTTAGAACCACGTACAGTGTGTGGTGTACGGTCTGTAACTGGGGAGTTTACACTATGTAGTAGTAAAGGCTACTTCCTGCATGGGTCTGTGCATTTTCCAGCGTGTGTGTGTGTGTGTTCGTTCAAGGGTGGCAGTCGATTGGAGACAGGGAGCCAGAGGGACCTGAGGAAGCCGTTTGATGTCATCACCATGTGTCCTTTCTAGTTACCCTTGGCTCTAATCTATGGTGAGACGCCGTCTAAGTCCTTCATTAGTTACTGGTAGCTCTCTTTAGTGTAATGTCAACTTCTGCAGGCAAGTTGACTCGTGGACGGAATATCAATGTGAACGGACATGTGGTGAAGGTAGATTGTCATGAATATTAACGTTTACATGAATAAGAACATGATGATGATGATGATGATGATGATGATGATTTCCTCGTCTGTGTGGGGTCCAGCAGTACATCAAAGTCCACTAAAATATCTGCGGTTAATGTAAATGTTTCTATGTGAAACCGTTCTCTTTTTTTTCTGATGTTTGTTTTTAAAAAAAGTGATGCATTCTAATTGAATGGCTAAGGCCCAACAAACTGAGATTAGTGACCTTACATCTTATGAGGTCATAAGCCACCCCCGGTAACCGGTTTGTTTTTTGTACCAGAAGGCGGTGTAATCAAGCTCAATTCCGGTGGGATGTGACCCCCCTTCAACCCTGCCGAGTGTGAGCTCTTCTATCAGCAGAATAGAGGTGCACCCCAAGTTCACCTATGCCCAATGTAAACACACACATACACTGTTGTATGCAGGCAAACACACAGGCATGCACAGGAAGTTGCAGATACAAATCAAGAGGCTTGCGTTTTGTGTAGTACGTTCAATTACTTGCATGTTTATTGGATAAATCATTTTGACTTCTTTTTGATTCTCTCTTATGATAAAACAGTGATTTGAAAGCATGCCTGGCTTTTCCCAATTTTTTGATATGCAATAAGTACACAGTCAGAATATAGGGTAGTGGAGATCAAGAGCAATGATTTGTGCTGCAAAGCGGTAATTCCACTGCAAGCACTTTTTTCTTTTTCGGCATTTTCTTGGCATAACGTAACAACATATGAGGAGTATTCATAAAAAAAGACCATTTTCAAAATAAAATTTCACTTTGATGCATCTTGTGCAATTATTCTTACATAACCACCCCCTTTGCACATGCAGATGCTGTGATGTGGTCTATGGGTTTGTTTGCTCACCGGTTAAGCATAATGATGCTTTTAACCCCAACCAAATGGGTTTAGTGACGTGCACACTTAATAAAAAGTCAAAAAGTCTTTTATTTTACTGTTAGGTTTTTCAATGCTCGAGGGGTTGAATCCTCAGTTATAATCTCGGGAAGCCCTTTTCCAACTCCTTGCTGTAATTTGACTATTAACAACAAAATACCGTCTTCCAAACAAGATTCACCGAAAACAAGGAAGCAAAGCATCAGAGGAGGAATTTGCAATTGGATTCAAAGGTAACCATTCAGAGCTCCTCTCCCATCTGTTGTACACGGAAGAGCTGAATGTGATACAATTGCTGCCATTTCAACAATTATGTGACGGTAATACTTTGCTAGTTTAAACAATATAATGCTTGTTTTAGGCCACATGAGTACTTGTTTTTTACATCAGTATTTCAGAATATTATACTAATTTTGTCTTGTGTGTTTGGTAACATGTGTTAACAGGACAACAGCAGGCTGCAACATCAACTACCCTGCGTACCAAACTCATCCTACGAATGCTGCAAAAAAATGTCACGGTAGATAGTATCCATCCCCTTCATTCCAATTGCAGTAGCAGCAACCCTTGAAAAAGAGACCACTACAAGATAAAATCAAACACGTAGAGCCAAGAACTTTCATTCCTAAAGCCATCAGCCAGTATTGCATAAATGCAGCATACTCAACAGGTCTCTTAGCTAGTCACTTGAACTTTTACACTTTCATCTCTTCTGATTTTAAAGTGGATTTCACAGGGTTTCAGTTTATTCTCTCAGTTTAGTTATGAGTATGTTGCCGTCTTACTAAAGGTAATTAGTGTTCATATTTAAACCTCAGCACACAATGAAGCAATGTATTAAAGAGGTGCTCCCTGTTTTGCCAGTTAACGTGAAAAAAAAACTAACAAAATAAGCAAAAACAAAAGGCTTGACTGCTCGAAAGCAAAAAGTGGACAAACACTTAAGTTTGCCCTGCAAATGTGAGGAAGGCCAACAAAAGATCAACTAGGCCTCAAGGATATATTCAATATATGTTGATTGTGGATGTAAACATAATTTGGTTTCCAAAAGCAAAACAAAACCTCCACAGGGTACCTTTAATTTACTGTATGCAGCTGGTTCCCTCATAAGGGAATCTGGGCTGGACTCGCCTCTACATTACAAAGCTGTCGGTCCACAACAGCAAATGGTGTGCGCCGCAGTTAAAAGGCTTGAGAGCAGTTGATCTGATTGGCCTTGATTGATGCCAGCTGCTATCACACCCACAGATAATTTAATCCTCCTAATCCAACCACTTTTACAACAGTGCTGCAGGTGCTCTGGTCATGGAAATCTGTTGGTCACACACAAGAGAGCCCGTGCCACCTCCTGCACTTTGAGTGATAAACACAGTCCGTGCAGAGAATATAGGTACGGTTTTACAACAAATACATAGAGGGCAACAGAGCCACGCGATGGCATTTAGAGATAAACTGCCATCAAAAGAAAAGCAATATTTTCCAGACATGAAAATGAAGAACGGTTGCAATAACGTAGAGGCAAATGAATGACTGTGCCGTGACTAAAGTCATCATCATCAAGCAGGCTTACAGTATCTCCTTACAAATATACTGTACACTGAAGGGCAGAGTCACAAGTCTGGCCACTGATAGCAGTATGAATGCACATCGATTACAACCGCTATCTGCCTCGTCTTAAGGTCCAATTCGCTAAATATATTCTACCCCTGATGTTACACCACAAACACGGTCATGAAGGTTTGCAACTTTTTGTACAATGTTGCCTTTGTGCCCAGAACAGAGTAGAGGAGAGAAACAAGTGAACTACTACTACAACTACACTACAGTTTACAGGAACTGACTGTTGAGGCGCAAAGGCATTCCTCATTTGATCTAAATGTGACAGAGAGAAACCTTATTTCCAATTTAATATGACTAAATTAAAAGATGAATTGAAGTAGACGACAAATGAAAAAGATCTTCCATTCAATCATAATGCTGCCGTGATGACATGGCAGTCTGAGCATGACACACCATATAAATGGGCTTCAGTTACCTCCAACTGTCTGAACACCCTAATAACTGTAGCTACATTTGGCGTGTTGCTCTGATCTTTGCACTGAGGCTCTTTTGCATAGAAAGGACACATTGATGCATATTACAGAATCAAAATGTGCACATTCCACAGGAGCACCACACTATTGGCTTGGCTGCACAGTTAGCGGGTCATTTCACCCTTAGTGAGTGCTTAGAGAATTACACACTTCTATTATCTTTATTTATCTTATTTCTACAGGTTTAGCGGTCGCAAAAGCTGCAATTGTGAATTCGCCTCAGAGTCTTAATTAAAGTATTAACAAACAAGGTGATGTGGAGGGGAGCTGCCCTGTGGTGATGCAGCAGAGGATGAAAGTGCACTAGCCAGGGTCCCGTTGTTAAAAAATCCCCCAGCCAACAGCCAATATTTGAGTCCATGTCAAAGTTGGATAAGAGCTTCTGAGAACATGGGGCAATATACAATTACAAGCTGTGGAAAAGTCAATAAAAAACAATATTGCACGGTCAGTACTCCTATCCCCCATTCCCTCTCCGCACCAAGCTTTGGGAGAGTGTCTTTGCCGTCATCCAGTCAAACCCTGCAGATCATTTTTTATGTGACTTACTGTGATGAGTTTAACCATCAGAGCCCCAATAAATCCCTTTATTGGTGTAAACAGGCTATTTTCAACACCACAAAACTCATCTCACTCGTCTCATTTACCAACAAAGGCCATGCCCCAGTTAGCAAATGTTTATTCATTAATAGAGCCTTTTTAAAAAGGGCTGTTTGGCAGTTATGGTATGGGACAGAGCAGGCAACCCAGAAAGCTGATAAAGGGGTTCAGCGCATCATCCTAATTTTGGAAATGTCACAATGCTCTTGAACGAGGAGAATGGCAGAGAAAAGAGGGGATGAAAAAAGAGAAGAAATTGATTGGTGAGATAATTGGATCGCAAGTGCATGAGAAGCCATATGGACATTTCATATGTTAAATGTTTTATGCATTTGACATTCATGGACATATTTAGTATGGATTGAATAACTCCATACATGAGGCTGAACTACTGTACAATGTCATGGATGTTTTAAACGTTTTTTTTCTTTATTATTTTTGCTGCAACACACTAATTCACTGATAAACAAGCTGTTGACTTTGATGAAACAGATGTCCCTTGTCTCTGATCGTGTTATCAAGCATTAACATTAACAATACACTGGCTGCAGACATTACTAAGCATTATCCATTTTGACAGGCAGCTACATCAGGTGTCCACATGTGCTTGGAACATTCTGTTCTCACACTCGACCCTTGTTCCCTGTTCCAGATATTACTGCAATACGGCAATTTGTCTCCCATCTGATAGAGTAGAAGGCATGTCTAAAAAGAGAGGTGTATCGCAGGTAGATAAAACAAATGTGTGGTTAAAGGGTGACGCGGCACTTGTTAAGCGCTACACGAAAGACGATTTAAAGTTATTAGGAATAACTATTAATTTAACATGTAAACAGGAAGGAAACTAAAGCGCTTGGGCTTCAAAGTGCACAAGCGGAGAGCCAACGTGTAACGTATCACTTTCTCACAAATATACATTGCAAATATACATGCATACATACATGTCGCACTTCGCTACAGAAAGGTCCATAGGCACATTTCCACATTTATAACAATTAATTAAGCATGAAATGATAAAACAACATAATTTGTAAAACATGTAGCATGCCTGCAGAGATGCACGCTGATCTCAGCACTGCAGTCTTTCAGCTAAAGCTAACAGATGAAGTTTTAAATATGCAACAAACCACTGGAGACTAGTTCTATCAATTATATATCATCTTTTTTCGAGGAGGGTTGCATTCATTGTTACATCTCATTAACACAAATGAGCATTGTCCCTGTGCTTAATGCTACTGTTACAGTAGGATTATTAGTTATGTGACATTGATTGAAGTTGAAAATCAATATTATGTGATTTTTCTTACAATAATAAACAGCTTGAGGTCAATTCATTTTTTTACTTCTAAAAATATGTGATGGAGGGGAAAAAAAACATACAGTTGTTGACATTCTCAGTGTTGAGGCAGAAGTTGTAAATGTTTACAATTACATTTTGAGTGAGCGGACAAGATGATAACTCAGCAGGTTGGTGACTATGATTTCAAGTTAGTGAAACATCATGGTTTGGGATGAATGGCAATACAATCACTGATAAACTCAATGTTTAAATGCAATTTCTCTGAGACAACGTTGACACATGCACTGCTTTTCCCCAACTGCAATGTTTTTAAATAAATTAGTTCAATCAGGAGAGACTAGTTACGGAGAAACATAATTTATTACAAAATCTAATACAATTGGCTACAACTGAATTGTGCAAAGTCTTTGGCGATTGGACTCCAACCTGAATCAGGATAAGCAATGGGGTAGTGATGCTGACATCTGCGCCCGCAGAATCCCCCAAAGAAAAATGATTTATTCTTAGAGTGATCAAATAAATCAATACTTTACCTCCAGCCGCAGCGGTTACCTAAGCCACACAGCAACCCCTCGTCCCATCATTCGGGCATAGCCAAGGTTAGGGTGAGCAACCCATGTACACATACCCGAGTGAAGAGGGTCTAGTTAAACAAAGTAAAAGACAGGAAAAGGATCTCAAGGGACCGCAGAACAGGATACGGGGGTCCCCAATGACCGCAGCAGCTAATAGTGCCGATCTAGATATCCTGCACTACTCAACGCAGGATCCGAACAGATCCCGAAGAGTGACAGCGGGGTCCGGACAGACCGCAGGCAGCTAGACTTGGGGTCAAGACGGACCGCAGACAAGGATAGATTAGGGTCCCGTGTAGACCGCAGCACAGGACAGGGTGGATCAGAACTACCACAGTAAAGTGGGAGATATTAAGATCCGGAATTGATAGCGGGGGGTTTCGTCGCACCCAAGGAAGGATAGGTTGAGTCAAGGGAGACCGTAGACAAGTATAGGTAGGGTCCGGTGTAGACCGCAGAATAGACTAACGGAGGGTCTCTGCTGCAACGTTGAGCAGCGATATACTTACCGAATTATAAGAACCATATTGACTATCATCACAACTGACTACCATTAAGAGACCGCAGGACAGAGGGGGGGGGGGGGGGGGGCAAGCTTAGACCGCAGGACAGCTGAGCTGGGGCACACCGCCACACATGACACTCCAAGCCGGGGAAGTCCGTCCGGGAAACGAGGTGTCATTTACAGTATGACCGGTCACAGACGCAAAACCAGAAATGCCGGGAAAGAGAAGGTGACCTACGAAGACGGGACACGATAAGGGGGGCAAGGGTCACACTATGGCGGGTCATGCTAGACCGGCGAGTGTCAAACTTTAGCGGGTCAACCAGACCGGCCCTACCGTACTTGAAGGATCACAACCAGAACCCAAGCCTGTCATTCTCTGACGCCTGTCTTTGACGTGTCACGTCCCGGATCCGCTTGTCGTTCTGACGGGGCACGACCAGGACCAGCGCCTGTCCCTCTGACAGGTCACGACCAGGTCCAGTGCCTGTCAACTGACAAGTATTCGTAGAACCTCGGTGCTCATGGCAGAGGAGAAATACAGGAAAATCAAAGAGTTATAATTAACTGTTTAATTAAAGTGCAAATGGTGATACAGTGTACATATACTCAGCTGAGGGTCTCAGAGCCCAGTACAGAGTCCATGTGACCCTCAGCAAACTAGTGACTCTGTGACCTGATAAACAATAATTCATCTAAGCATTGCAATGTACCGATGGACATCATTACACAGTAATAAAAATGACCTTAATATGCCTACAATCACAATCCTTCATAATAATATCTCTTTAATTATCATAGTACAGGCATTGTAATTACACATAAACGACTCATTTTACCTAGACGTGCCAGTCCAAATGTGACAAACCAAGCTCAACAACATTACACCCTATGACGGGTCAGGACTAGGACCGTCCTCCTCTGCCGGGTCACCACAACACCTGGTGAACATGCCAGACCTGACGAGTGTCATTCTTTGACGGGTCCCGTTAAAGACCAGTGAAACGAGAGTGGGTAGTTTTCCTACCTCCCCGGTATGGATAGGAAATTGGAAGATCCCATTAAGCCAGGCAACGGCGACCTAGGAAACTGAGAAATCAACGTTAAGCCAGGCAACGTTTAACCCAGGAAACTAAGAACAGATTCATTATGCCTGCAATGACCAGAAACTATTACGTTAAAACAGGCAACGTCAACCAGAGAAGTAAAAACTTTACGTTAAGCTGGGCAACGTAAACCAGAGAAGGCAGAGAGAACCGTTTAAGCCAGGCAACGGAGAAGCAGGAAAAGAGAAAGCTTACCTTAAATGCGGACACTGTGGACTCACAAACTCAACGAGACAGGTTAACGAGCCTCAGGTCCCTTAGCCGGACGAGATACGCCCGTACACCAATTAACAACAATGCATTGATCACGACAGTCACAAAGTGCAACGCACACCACCACCACCAGTTATATGTACAACTACCACATACAGTAAAAATAAAAGGACCTATGATTCACCAATATACTGTTGAGGTCAGGGTAAAGGTACCGTCCCATTACCGCAGCCTTATAGCTGCGATGCCCTGATTGTAGCCCAAGTAGCAGCCCCTATGCTACCCCGTACCCGGAAATAATGCCCAGTTGATCGTAGATCCGAGGCCCCCAAATACCACCTAGGTACGGGGAATATTTTACCAGCGGACAGGCCACATTGGAAACTGGGCCTGAGGACTACAGCAGAGACGCGTCCTCAGTTGAGGGCGCTTAGTACTCGCCACTGATGGAATCCCCCTGTGCACCAGAGGGAGGCCAATAACCCCCCAACCCCATGGATGACCATCATCCGTGTAGACCTTTAGTGAACCCCAGAAAACTTCAAAGAGTCTAGACGAAAACGTTACGGTACTCGTATAGACCTGACTGGCCAATCATCCCGGCTCTGCCAGCAAGATAGCCCACACCTGGCATATTTGGACCAGGGAGACACTGTCCCAAGAGCAGGCGACAAAAGAGCATCCCTCAGGTATGACGCAACTGCCCATTTAGTCACGTTACTAAGTACTTGCGCCATAGCAGAAGCCTCCTCAAATGCGCCCACTACCGGGCCTAAATGCAGCCATTCCTACTTATGCCCAGGTCATACCAGGCAGGCCACCTCTTCTGCCCTGAATAATTCCCCGTTGCGATGCCGACGGGACTCGTGCGCAACACAGGAAACGGCGAGGACTTAACCGGTCCGACGACATACTTCTTGCTAACTCCCTTCTCCAGCAGCTGCCTCACCGTTTCCGCCTCATTCACTGCCGACAGGAGGTTTTCAGACACAAATGTCTCGGTCGGCAACGTGAGGACTCCTACCCGGAACCCCTGTGACAACCCTGTCTGTAGATAATCTACGAAAACTGAGTCTGGATGAGAGCGCAGTTCACTAGCAAGTGATTGCAGGTTTATTGGAGTAGAAGGATGCACTTTCAAAATCTGTTTGAATCACGATGTGTACCCCCCCTTCAGGCAACTGCTGGGCGCGCGGCGGGGGCAGACTGACCTGGGATGTGCATCCCTGCAGAAACTACAGACATGGAGAAAACCCCCGACCTCCCCGCAGGACCCACACGCCAGCATTTGTGAGCCGCCAGCAACCATCAGCAGAATCTCGGTGTCCAAAGTGCCCCAATCCAGCCGACTGTTATATACTGAGATACGTACAACGCGGCTTTACCGGAGAACGCTCTATGATACTGGTAGAATATCTTACCCCCGTATCTCAAATGAAGATCCCCGATCAGAGCCAAGTACGTATCCAATTTCTGTCTCCTCTCTGGGTACACCGCACATATCACGTCCCGGTACACTTCGAAAGCTACCACAAATTGCCTGATGGTTAACCCCCCAACTAACCGCGGGTCTGCCGCCTTAAACACCACAGATACGTCTCCTACGGAGGCTACGCTCCTATCACGCTCCGGGGACGGCAACAAAATGCTAATCAGATTAATGTCACTCCCTTGCAAAATTTTCGCCCTGAGCCGTGAAGAAATATTCGCCACCTGCGGAAGATAAGTCCTACCCTGCGCCGGAACTGGGACAGCAGACACCAGTGAATGTTGGGCGGCTGCCACCGGAGCCTCTGCGACCAGTAGATCCGCGCTGCGTGGTCGCCCCAAGCCTAGGGTGGCCATGCAGGTACCTGTCGCCCCCGCCAGCTCGCCTGTTCTCTCCAGCGATAGCAAGCGTGCGTCGATGGTGTGCATGGAGTTTGCCAGACGGCCCCGGCGACGGCCCCGGCGACGCTGGAGGGGAAGACCCACGCTGCGTCCCACTGTTCTTCCTAGCCGGCTCCGCTCGGGAAGCGCCTGCTTTTCCGGCCCCTTTTCGCCGTTTTCGACGCTGTAGCTCGCGCCGGCTCCACCGCCGGGGAAGGACCGACTGGCGCGCTGCCGCTCGTCAAGCTCACCAGCTCCCGGAGCTGGGCGAGAGGAAGACCTGGCGCTGGCACAACCCCTCGGTCTTCGAGCTGTGCCACGAGAATCTCCAGCTCGCCTGAGGGAGAATCGCTCCGCATCGCCCGACGAGAGCCTGGTCTTCCTTACTCCCCTTACGCTTGAGCTTCATTTGTCTTAACGTTATTAAAGGCTTATTCATACAATATACATAACGTGGCATAACACACATGCAATGTGAGTAAGTTATTTGACAAAGACAAATACTTCTTTCCCATTTTTCTGAATTTCTCAAAATGTTTCAGCTTTTCCTTTCCATTCCCTCCATACCTCTGTCTCACTGTGTTCCTTCTAATTAATGCTGATCAAACCAGAGACCTGCAATATATCACTAATGCTCTCTCTCTCTCTCACACACACACTCACCCACACACACTCAGTGAGTCAGTGAACCATTGAGAATAGGTCTATTCTGACTGTGGTCAAATGAGTCACCTGTGAATCAGACCTCATCAATCCTGCTGTCAATACAGGACAGCTGAGCCATTCATCCTGCCCGCCTGCAAGGGGAATGTGTCAGGGCGGCTGCGTGCACACGCAGAGTGTGTGTTTGAGGGAAGGATTGTATTTATTTGTTTATTGGTGAGGGTTTGTTGGTTAGATGCAGAAAAAGTGTATGACTTTGAGAGAAAAATGTGTGCGGACTCTTGAGATAAAAACATGTTCACCTTGACACCCATTGGTTTCATTACACTACATTACATTTAGCTGATGCTTTTATCCAAGGCGATTTAAGTGCATTCAGCCATGAGTAAAAACTCAGAACAACAAGAATCCTGAAAGTACAATTTCTTCAATAAAGTCAAACTACAAAGTACAAAGAAAGGGAAGGAGAGAGACAGGTCTGTAGTTGTTGACTTCCAACTTCCTGGGTTTCTTCAGGAGAGGGTTCACTCTTGCCTCCTTCATCGGGAGGTTAGGATGCATGAGTGAGAGAGTCAATTGAAGGAAGAGCTGGAAGAACAGACAAGGCCAGAGAGAAGGGAGAGAGGGTGTGAATGTTGCGACAGACAGGTGCAGAGTCTGTTGATGTGAGAGGGTTGTCAGTTCCAAAGTGCGGTACAGAGCAAGAGTTAAAAAAGTGGTTAGAGACATGAAGTGGAGTTACAGTGAGGTTAGATGTAGAGCAGTTTCTGGTGAACATATAGTCAAAGTGGTTGCCAGCTTTGTGAGTAGGAGGGGAAGGACTGAGTGAGAGGGCAAAGGAAGACAGTAAGAGTAACAGCTCAGATGACTGTCGGGATGTTAAAGTCACCCAGAAGGATGAGCGGAGGGCCGTTTTCTGGGAAGTTTTATAGGAGGACTTCTAATTCTTCCAAGAAATCTCCCAAGGAGCCAGGTGGATGGTAGAGAACAACAATGTTTAGTTGAACCGGATGAGTAACCGTCACAGCGTGAAACTCAAAAGACAGTGGGGTACACAGGGGAAGCGGGTAGAGAGAAGAATTCCATTTGGGGGAGATGAATAGACTTGTGCCCCCACCCCGACCAGTGGGCCGAGGTGTTTGGCTGAAGGAGAAGGCATAGGTTTCTGGACTACGGACCTTATTTTGGCCGTAGTCATCTTGTTTTTATGCAACCAGAAGTAACACGAAAGGGTGGAGCTAATTGCAAAGCTGAATAAGTAATTGTTAGGCGACCAAAATGTTACAATTAACTTTCAAGAACTGAAAACGCCCTGTGAAAGGGTTATAGTTGCAAGACAAAATCAAAAGACAGCCCACAAATGGTACAATGTCATGGTATCAAACTGTCAATCACAAGTTTTATTATCCGTTTTACTAAAAATGGGACCATGTATTAATGAAAAGTGTATGAAAGAAAAATTGTTGTTTATAAATTTGACTGAGGTAATAAATTAAGTGAGAAGTAGGTTACATTTCTCATGAACTTCTATACATTCAGACTTCTTTCTGCAACCAGAGGTGTTGCCCCCTGATGGCCATTTAGAAAGAATGCAAGCTTAAGACACTTCTACAATGGCTTTACTTTTCAGAACCAAAGGTTGCCGCCTGCTTTTTACCCTCAATTAATCCTCTCCACATGAGAATATAGTAAAGATTTGGTACATTATTTATAACAGTCTTCAGTAGCCCGGGGTATTACACCATATAGACTAACCATCTAATGCAATGAATGTGCAGGACTACAGACAACATGATAGCAATGTCTACTGTACATACAGATAGGGTTGTGTGTGTTTGTGACCTTGAGTTCAACCCTCTCGTGTACTGTGTGTGTGTGTGTGTGTGTGTGTGTGTGTGTGTGTGTGTGTGTGTGTGTGTGTGTGTGTGTGTGTGTGTGTGCATATTTGCAGAAATAATCTGGGGAGAAAAAAAACATACATTTGTTTTTGTATTCAATTTTAGTTTTTTCCCCCGTAAACAGAGGTCCTGACATGGTTTGAGTAGCACGATGGTCCACTCTTGGTAGTACAGGAATGTATGAGTGTGTGTGTGTGTGTGTGTGTGTGTGTGTGTGTGTGCAGGCACAAAGGTGAGAGTTAAAGATGATGCTGTTGCGAACAGATTTTTTCTCATTCACACTTTCTGTGTCGCAGAGGGAAGCCTCAGATATGGGTCATGCCCCTGATCGTGTTTTTCTCCTTTCTGAATTTCTCTGTTTTTCAAACAAAGACAAGGTCAACCAGCAGGCCACTTTTTCCTAATCTTTCTTCCGTGTCTCGGCCTCTACTCTCTCTGCCATCTTTATCTCCATTTCATGCCCCCCCTTCTCTTTCCCATGCCTTTCTCTCCCAATTTTCCATCACTCCGGTCTTTTTTTGCCATGTGTGACTAATCCGCTTTGATGACATTGGTGCTCTGTATGTGTGTGTGTGTGTGTGTGTGTGTGTGTGTGTCTTTGTGTGTGTGTGTTGTTATCTGTTATGTCTGTACTTGCTTGTTTTGGAGCATGAGACCTGATAAAGCTTTACTTTGGGCATGTTAGACGGAATGGTGAGTTAAATCCTTGTGTGCAATGACATGCAACATGTTAACTGATCATTTCCAACACCGCGAAGGAATTTTATCCCAGACAGTGAGCATAGATAATTTAATGAACTATATCTGTGGGAGCAATATGATCAACACATCGCCCATGTTTGTTTTAACAGCTGAGCTGGCTCGGTGAACTTGGTCAATGAGTGAGTAACCAATACGCGTGTTGGCTTAAATCGCGTCAGTGCAACAACTAATGCGAGGATTGCCGTGGAATTGTGTTCAGACATGCATGATCTCCAAAGGATGACTACTACTAACTTTGGTCGTACTCTGACTTTACCTCAGGCCCCACCAGTAAGTTGACGTGCTTCCCTTTTAGTAAAATATCTAACAAGTGGATTTGTCATTAAATTTGGGACAGAAATACATGTTCCCCTCAGGATGAATTATTAACTTTTACCTTTCATCATTTTGGTTAATCATTTTAATTCATCCAGGACTTTAGTTTATGACTAACACCTGCAAAGCTAATGATATTTCCGTCAGCCTCTGCTGCACTTTGTGTCTATTGCAGTCCCACAGAGCAGGTGGATACTGGATATGAATACAGAATAGTAACAGTTAAATTGGTGGTAAGTCAATGATAAAGTGTGCTTGAAATATTGCAACAAAATGAGCACTTATACCTGATATAAACTGTCATCCTACCAAAATGATCAGACGGGATATTTGTCAGTCTTCCAAAATGACTCATGGTGAATTATTCGTAAAAAATACACACTCTCATACGTTTAATATCATGCTGCTTCTTCTTTGGTTACATAGGACATCAACAAATTGCTTGTCAAAAACAAGAATACACATAGGATGTTTAATTATTTGAACACACCTCCATTGCTTTGATTTTCATGGAGAGGTAAAGTGAGGACGGGCCCAAATGTTGCCATTTTATATCAAGCTAAAGAGGGAACAATACAGCATCTGATGACTACAAATGTTGTAAAGCAGACCACTATTTGCAATGACATAGGTCGGTCACATTATGACATTTCAATTAGCTCTCATCGGTTCGTGAAAATTAGTTTAATCCACTGCTATTTGTGTAATTTATTTTAAAATGCCATATCAGACTCCATGTCAACTGTTTTCTCCATCAGAAGGATGGATTAACTGTAACAACTGATTTTTTTTTTCTAAAAGCTTTTAGAAACTGAATGGAGAGTAAAATACCAATTACCATTCAGGAGACAAGAGTAAACATTTAGCATATTCGTAAATAGATCGAAAACATCAAATTTAAAGTGAAATGTCACGAGCCAATAGGGTTCAGAACTGCCACTTAAATCATTGTCCTTAACGCCACCATGGCACCCTACTCTCTCGCTGTGTATTCAGTGTGAGTAATGTGCTGCTTGACACAAGAATGGATGGCAAAAGAAGGTGATGTCAATAGCGGGTGCTCTCCGAGAAGTGCTTTTTTTCATTGCTAGCTGTCATAACAGAAGTGTCTGGTCATGCATCTCTCTGACACCATGCAGTACATCACTCGTCACACTGTAAACATGCACACACACACACTTGGACTCCATAAATGCAAGTAAACACACGCAATGTTTTTTAGTAAGTGAAAGCATTATATTCAGTAGCACTCTTCACGTTAAAAAGTATGCGTTGCATTGAATACCGAGCAGTCGGCCAGACACTGAGAGGCTGTCATGTGACCAGACTAAATCACAGGGTGACGGGAGATACACAAAAGCCAACAAAGCCAAAGTAATAGGGGGGAAAAAAAGAAAGGTATCGAAGGGGAAAAAAAGAAAGACGGACGAAAAGATAGGGCGCGGAAGGACAGTAACAACTAGATTAAGATGGGAAGCGCGAGCAGCGGGTAATTGTTCCCAGGGTGGAAAGAAAGTAGATAGTCACACTAAAGCAGAGCCAGCTATGTAAGAAACTTCGATCAACCGACTTTGGATCAACCCCAAAAAATAAAAAAAAATCCTTTTAATAGTGTTTATATCCCCTCCAGACCATCTGACACATCCTCTGCCCTCCTTTACCTCTCTCCCCATTGTCATTGTTCTCCAACAGCTCAGCCCACCAGCAGCTGTACTCTCTTGCTGAATCCTAAAACCTCTTCCAAGTGAACATGTGTAAACTCGTGCATACAAATATACAAAACTCTATAGCTGAATAGAGACATTGTCTGTTGTCAGGCCGTCTCCAAGATGTTTGTTTGAAAGACAGATGGATGAGCAAAACTGCCAGTAAGTGTGTGTGTGTGTGTGTGTGTGTGTGTGTGTGTGTGTGTGTGTGTGTGTGTGTGTGTGTGTGTGTGTGTGTGTATTGTTGCGTGCTTCTATGCATTTTATGAATGTCAAATCCCTGTATATGGAATTGGGATACATGACACTATTGTTGATATATTTGTGTGCATGCGTCAGTCTTTTCTTTTGGTGGAAATGAGTTGTAGTTCTATCTTTGTGTGTGGACATCAGGTTTTTCTTTGGAGCAAGGGTGGATGTGAATCCACCTCTGTGTGTACGCATGCGTTTTATAGGCATAATAAAGTTTAGAGTTTTATTGATTTTGACTCAGTCCTGACTCACAGCTATCAGCTTCATCTCCACGCCGACCCACATCGAACAGATTAATGCCGATGGACAATAAACCTTAAACTGTTCCACTGATCACCACTCCAAGACTCTAAACTGATTGTTCGGCACTATTAGTTCGGTGGAGGGGGAGGAATGGATGGAATGGTAGTGGAGAAAGGGAGGGCAAGGAGGCAGTGGGAAGAAGGTCACTGTGGTCCAATTGGAATGGACGAGCAGGAAGGAAAGGATGGAATGGTGACAACAAGGTGGGAACAAATGATAATAAAAGCTTATCTTTTCCACTGATAACTACTCAACAAGTTTAAGCTAATTATCCTGCTCTATTAATATGTGTATGGGCACATCTGTGAGGGTTAGTAGGTAAAGGTTGATGGAGGCAGGGCAATAAAGGAGGTGATGAAAGTTAGGAAAAAAGGGCACTGTCATAAAAAATGTAACAGCCTTAATCCATCTGCTCAACAGTTTAAACTGCGGGTGGAAATGTAAAGATGAATACATCTTAAGTGAAAAGAAAATGGATGCGTCTAGTCGAAATAAGGAGAATTCCAGTGAACATACCAGTATTGAGACGTGGATGGAGGGAGGTTGGGATGGTAAGGACGTTGAAAATGAGCAGTGATGAAACATTAAACACTCTTACACCTTGGGCCGAAACTGTAAACTGATTATTAACGGGAGGAACGATGGAGAGCAGGTGAAAGGGGAGGAAGAATGGCAGGGAGAAAGGCATACAAGGTTGAAATTAGGGAGTAACTGCTGATAAAAGTTTAAATGGATGTATTCCTGTGGGAGGAAGCAGACCAAAGGAGAGAAAAGATAGGAGAGTAAATGTGATAATTTGTGGACTAATTCTACAAAATTATGCAGCGCCAATTTATTCAGTCCAATCTCTTATAACTATTAAATAACTACCCAGATTTTTGATTTCTTAATTTACACACAGAGCAACTCAGGTTTATGAATGTGATGATAGAAATGTCTTACAGTCAATGCGACCAATGATTTCCTGCACTTGTTGGTGTAAGGGTCAAACAAACAGTACTTTTTGAACATTGTAAGAGAGAACATTATGGGTTTCTTTAAGCCTGTTATTACGGCTGATATGAAAACATATATATATGAAACATATTTTGGTTCACTATATGCCATTGTTTACAGAAATACAATCTGGTACCGATTAACCTTTCCCATAACGCCACATTTAAGTTGATTCATGTGATTTTGAATGAAATATCTCAACAGTTATGGGGTGAATAGCCATGACACCTCAGAATTCATCATAATAACTGTGATCCACTGACTTTTCATCTAGCTCCATGATCAGGTCAACATTTTTATTTTTCACAATACTTTGGTTTATGATCAAATACCTGCAAAACATTCCCAATAGCCTCAGCTGTACTTTATGTTTAGTGGTAGTTGCCAAATAATAACATGACACAAAATACAATACAAAGCCAGTGCTTAGGGAAAGTGCAGAGTTGTTTCATAATGTTCTGTAGGTTGTCATTGCGAGTGACCCCATTGATATTACAAATGTAATTTGACTATTAAAGTCAATCACGTATTAACTGTATTGTATGACACACTATGGACATGCTTTTTGTTCTTTGCCATATCCTGTAATGGAGTTACAGTCAAGGTAATAATAATGTCCTCAATACACGCTGTTTCAATTTCAATGCCTCAATGTTTGCACACAACATTCACTGAAGCCAGCTATCATTGCATTTCCCGAGCGGTTCCTATGTAGGAAGACGGTGACAGAGATGGGATGTGAGGAATGAAGGGCAGGAGGAGGAGGAGACTGATGGCAACGAACAAAAGAGGAGACTGATTTAGGGTCATTTTATTTATACATGCACATGATAAAAACAGAGGAGGAGGGAAATGCAAACTGTGTAGAGCAGATAAAGGAAGCAAGAGGATCAACAAGAGAACACAGTCAAAATGACAAACCGAGTCCCACGTGGGAGGGAACAAAGGTGGAAAGGGAATGGTAAAATAAAAAGAGAGGTTTCTCTCATCTTCTCATGAGTTCGACCTGATTACTGCTGGCAGATGAAAGATGTCTCAGTCAAGTAATGCGGGGCAGAGAGTGGAGCAAACAAATGGGAAGATAATAGAAAGAGATGGTGCCGGAGGTAATCGGGATGTTGCACTATAACAATTTTAAACAACCTTTTTGCTTTGACTGGAGACGGATTGAGGGAAGTAAGACAGGTGGAGGTGGAGGAACGGGGAAGAAGAGATAAAAGAGAAACAATAATATAAGGTTAAAATAAATATATTTTAAACTGTTTTATTTGGTGGGTCAGGGGGCTAAATTGTTTTCCTGCTCTATCGCATGGCAACAGGAATAAGGAAAGAAAAGAGAACGATGAGGTAAGAGACGTGACTTGGATTAAATAAGGAGCAATATGTTGAGCTTTTCTCAATTGTACCACAGCAAACTGAATTTATTTGGGTTATGGCATTTTTGGAGGGTCATTTTGACACATCTATTCATTAAATAAGTAATCAAAGAAATTTAGAATTCCGTCTCTAAGGTGTCTGAGGTGTGCGTGGGACAGAAACAAAGAAAGAAGGAAAAACAAGAGAAAAAAATGGGATAGGATTGACTATCAGGATGACTAGAGCGGAGAAGAAAAACGAGAATGTGTATTGGAGTTTTACGGGCTACCTGGATCGCCTCCGTGGGATTTACTTGAACCCTTTCATGAATCATAGACTTTTATTGGGGACAGCTCTTAAAACTTCTTCACCGAGATGAATTTATGAAGTGTATGACGACCCCCCCTCCCAGATGAGATTCAGAAAACTGCCCTAGCTGTTTATGAGCATGTGTGACGGCGTCTGCATGTACACATTTTTATTTTTACAAGCATCTCTGTGGTTGTGTTTTATTTGTGTATGCTTGGTACTGCGCTCTGGTATCTTTGTGGTTTATTACACCTTCTGTACAGGGCAAACGCACTTCAACTCATCTTTCATCTCAATTTCCAATGCAAGACCTTCAGGCTGGCTGTGCTTACATGGTTGATACTGTACACGTTGTCTTTATGCATGTTTCTGCATTTTGAGTATGTGTCTGCATGTGCATTTTTAGTCTGGTTACTTATTGTGTTTTTTTAGGAATCCAGCCTGCAAGCCATATTGCCCTCATACAGTATGACAATACACCTTTCAACTGAATGCATTCGAGTCACTGTTCCTATTTCATTGCTGGTTTCTGTAAAGCTTGAAAATCAATATGAAGTATTGCAAATACTTGAAATTCATGTAATTAGGATGGATGTTTAAAACAAGCTGTTTGGTTGAAATTATCTCAGCTATCTATTTTATTTTATTCAGCAAAGCAGATGGCACATAAAAATGTCCCATACTAATGAATTATTAACGTGGTATTTTGGAGGCGGTTAGATGCTCCGATGATTTGAAACAAGGCAAAGGTTTTGATGTCTGATATGGTTTGAAATGGTTTGCCCCTGCTCAAAGCAATAATGTGAAACCCGAAGCATTTTGGTGACGCCGTAAACATCCCAGTTGAAAGATAAGCTCCAATAAACTGCTTCTCTCCAGCTGATTATTGTTGAGGGGCTGGCAGAGATATATTTCAGTAATATATTATGGGTTAGAGTAAAAGTGTGGGTCTCAAAATGTGAGTTGAATCATACAAATTATCACATACGTATGGACACAGTGTTAGAGTTAATTTGGCTGTGTGAGATAACAAATATGCTGTTTACTTAACAAATTATAATTAGGGATGTAACACCTAAACTTCTTCAGAGCCTTCTTCAACCCTAAGTTTCCCAATTTTAACTAGAAAATAAAATATCAGTACCATGATAAAGGCAGAGTAAAACACTTATTTGCCAATAAGTCGGTTGATTTTCATTCTGACTGATCTAGCGTAGTGAAAAGAACATCTTTTTTTATCACCTCTTCACCTAGGTTCTTTTGTTGTCTAGAGTATCCACAGTTTACGTTAACGTTGCTCCAATTGGTAACTGTCCGCCAGTTTCGTGATAGCTACTGGAAGCTGTTTTCTCGAGTTACCTTTGGCCTCCTGCTCTCTGGTAAGCAGTAACGCAGTGTATGTCAAGGGCTTTTATTGTGGAAGAATATCTTGTTGTCAGAATGTCTTGTTTCAGACTACGCAGGCTCCGTCATGTTATTTTATTGCCTTCATACTGTAAGTATAGGCGCAACTCCTTTTGTATCATACATGGGGCCTTCATTGTCCCGGGACACAGTGACCCGGAGCAGACAGAGTTGCATAGTGAAAGTGAGACTTATAGGAAGCCAATTTAAACACAGATGGCGTCATAATTCTTCAGCCATTACATTGTGCAATCAACATCCACTTCATAGCAAAGTCTGGTCTATAGCCACTTTAAAGATTGGAAACTGGACTTAAAAACATCCTGGTACTTTCAAGTTGGAATTCACATCAATAATATGCCACCATGCCAAGGTTGTCAAAGCCAAGCGACTGAGTTATAACTGTGTGTGTGTGTGTGTGTGTGTGTGTGTGTGTGTGTGTGTGTCTGTCTGTCACGATTATGACTAGAGCAGATGTGATGAGAAAGTCACATATGCCCTTGTGTCGTGTGTGTGTGTGTGTGTATGAGATAATTGGCAATACTAGAGGCTGCTAATCATGAAGATTAACATCACCACGCAGTCATATGGTGATGGCGGCTATGATGCATTGCTGTAATAGTCATTACCGACAACTGGTGACAAATTGGCAACTTGAAGCAACTTCCTGTAGTGTCAAATTCAATAAAAGTCTCGAGTGAACCAGCGTCACTCAAAAAGCCTTGTATACATATTTTCTATTGTGCAATATATATTTGCCCGCAGTAAAATATTTATGTTAAATTATCTAATTAATTCAAACTGGATTTGCAAGTCATCATTCATTTCACTTAAATCGTAAAAGTGCACAGTTTGGCTCGAGGCAAAGCGTATGTAACTATAAAGCATTATTCATACCAGTCAGATCTGACCCTCATGCTCTGTAGACAAGAAAGATGATGTAAAGATACTGTATCCCACATGTAATACAGTTGCACTGATATGTATACTATATGATATGTATATTGTAAATGTCCCCACTGCGAGACTAATAAAGGAATAGCTAATATAATACAGTAAGGGGAAAACAAATGAAAATTACCTGATTTGTATTAAAAAGTTGTTACTTTTTCCACTACAATATCACTGATCAAATTTTTTAAACAGTGCATATGACGATGTGTCTATGAGTAGATTATATGTTTTGCATGCATTTATATTTATATGTTGGCACTGCATTTTTGAAAACCTGAAAAAAATGACCTATTCTCGAGTTGCCTGGAAGGACTTTCTTTTAGTATGTTTTAAGTGGAGATAAGGAACCCTTGTCAGGACCCTTTGCATATTTGTGTGTGTTTCTGTGAGTGTGTGTCAAGAAGCTTGCTCACCGGTGAGAAGGTTATTCTACTAATTTGAAGAAAGAAAGGCATGAAGTGGAATTTCATTTCCCCACAAGCTGAATCACAAAAAACACCAACGTAAGTACTTCTACGTAAAGCTTATGAAAACTCCACATGGTACTTTAAAACTCAAGGTGGTTTGTGTTGATCTTATGAACGCAGTACACATATTTCTGTTACCCAATATTTCAATCTCAAATGTGTCTTCCCAGTTGGGCTGACTCGGCAGTGACCTTTGGGATTGATGTTTGGTACGCTTAATCATTTTGCAGTGTAGGGATTACTGAATGTTCACAGCTACCAATGGAGTTAGGGTCATACACATCCCATTGGGATTCACAGCTCAGATACAGTATGTACCTTGATTTGTAAGGGATAAAAACATAAACATCTTATAACAGTGAGTGACAATAAAAATGGTTCTTGGGAAATGATAATGACAGTGTGTGATCCACTCTGGTGTTTACTCAAACTCCACCACGCTTCTATAAATCCCCTTTAAGGCATTCTTGTCAATTTAATCATGATGAATTTCTTTATGATCTCACACCCAAAACTATGAACATGTTAGAACATATTATAGATGTAATACATGCTCAATGATGACTTAAAGATGCACTCAAATGTGATCGCGTATGTTACTGCAAATGTATGCAAATGTATCGAGCATCCTGTCGCCAAGTGTCTTGAAAACAATATTGCTGAACATGTACTTGTATAATGTGATGGAAAAATGTCATTCTATTCATGGAAGTTAAATCCTTTGGGGATTTGTTTATTTCATATATAATCAGATTTTCGTACATTTATGCCTCGTGAAAGCACCAATACAACTGCATTGCAAGACACTCTACACAGGCACAGTTGTTTAATGTGAAATACTCTTTGTTTTTTACACTCTGTTGGATTTTGGAACGCTTGTAGCCCGTGTTGGAGGATTACTGCGAGACACACAGACAAGACGGCACATGAATGGGCTGATGTAGAAGGGGAAACTTGTTTCCTGGATTTTGGTCATCATTCTCTGATAAAAAAATCATGTTTGTGGTTACATAAGCAGGCTTGTGCACAGAGCTACTCCAGAGGCAGACATGCTGCAATGGTTTGATTGGCTGAGTGAAACATCAGTGGGCGGAGTCAAAGAAGCAAACAGCTCAGTGAAGAAAACGCTCTTTATCGGCTGAATAAAAGCTGTTGCTACTCAGAACACATTTGCTTTAAAAAACCTAAAAGTGACCACATGCTGTCTTTTCCAGCAGTCTAATCCTTTTGGTTTTTAAAACAAGCCTGCTGAGATTCAGTGACCTAGTAATGCCCCTTGGCATCATCAAAGGTCGCTGTTTTTTTGACTCACATGTTCTGACAAAAGTACCGACACAACCATATGCAGGTCAGTCTGAATCAGTTTTGTTGATGGTCAGAGTGCTATGTTGCATTTAAAAAATAAAGTAAACAGCCAAGAGATGTCCCCAATGCTCCAAACTACCCGCCTGCCTGGAGAGTATCATCTTTGCATTCTGTTCAAACTCCATGTACCGGCTGCTGTAAACAGCAAGCAGAGGCAGCGAAGCAGCAGACTAGGTGTGTCTGTCTGTCACTGTCTGCGCCTCTGTGAGATTATGCAAGGGGGAGATTATATAAATCAGGAAATTCACATTAGCACCTAACTTGCAAATCATGCCGATGCCTCAGGAGAGAGAGAGAGGAGAGAGTAAAGATGCATGAAGACAGAAAGAGTGGTCACGCCATCAGAATAAACATGTTTCCTCATTTTGGTTTGTTTAAACTGGTGAAAAGAAAACAAACATTCTGATGAAGACAAAGTAAATCCACAGTGACGGCTTGACAACTTCTTGATCAACCTCCATCACTGACTCATCACAGAGTGAAACAAAGTTGGTACTGTTAGTGCTAAAGAAGTGCTATAGACGCTCCGCCGCTGAAGTGCTCACATGGGACATTGTGACCTATTGCCAGAATATTCCGAGAGGCAGCCAAGGCAGTAAGCATGCTTACCATCACATCAATTTGGCAGTTTGTTTTCATGGATTCCCATGTCAAATTCACACGGGGGACTGAAATCAGTGACAGTCCCCACAAACGCGACCAATGACCTACACAGTTTCCCACATGTGCAATTGTTGTAAATACCATGTAAATTGAGTGAGATGCGGCGAGGCAGAGGATGGATTTACAGCATTTCACAGACACAAGCAACACGGGAAACCAATAAAAGCGGGAAGAAAAACATGCAGAACAGATTTTCTAATCGTATGGAGGCACATCCTCTCCTGCTGGTTTTTGGGGAAAGCGGCTATGAGATAAGTTCCTCACACCAATTTACAGAGTGTCCTCACGGGTGATCATTATGGCCTGGAGTGTGTGCACGTGTATGTGCAGGTGTGTGTGTGTGTGCTCTCTTATTAAGCCCGAGGGCAGCAGACAGAATTACAGAAAAGAAGATAAGCTGGGGTGACCTCCGTCCTCTCCTCTTCCTCTCGGCCTGTTTAACCTTCCTGTCTGACCCATGGGACTTGTGCTTGCTACACGCTGCACTCTACAGTCAGAGCGTGCTAACATAATATTTAAGCTGCGGACGGTGCAGGTGGAACGCAAACTTTGGACAGAGCTTGCCCGTCTGTGTGTGTGTGTGTGTGTGTGTGTGTGTGTGTGTGTGTGTGTGTGTTGTGTGTTTTCTCATCAGTGGGTGCATTTAGAGATGTATGTTCACATGTTATGTTTGATCCTGCTGCACTTTAAAAAAAAGCTCTGCATGTGAAAATCGGTGAATCCATTCTGGCAGTTCAGATCCTGTTTATTTTGAGATTTGTTAACTCGCAGGTGTGCTCAAAACGACATCTTTTTCAACATGTACTTTGTTGTTCCTGCTCTCATCTGGACCGAATAGACACGATGTAACATGACCCTCAGGCATTCCCTCTAGGCCAGCTAATCTCCCTCTTCATCTGACACATTTGTCACAATCTTGGCGTGGCGGCATGCAGACGGAGCCAATATTTGTCGACAACACAAAACGGTATTCTGGGCCACGTTTCAATTTAGTGGAAAAAAATAAAGCCTCAAAGTGTTTTTCATGCAACACATACAGCGTCGCTATCAAACTGTCACTGCTATTAGTTGGTGATAAGAGATTAAAATGAAAACAACCACATGAGCACGAATTCACAACTTAATCGAGAAGCGGCGCACAAACACGGTTGCACTTATGACCCGTGAGATGGAAGTTGGGCGATGGTGTGAAGTATCAGGTGGGATGCACTGGATGATTCATGCCAACCAGACAGCCAGTCTTCCTTTTATCCACTCTAGGAAAATCCTGTCGTCATTGCCGTGAGGAGGGAGCAGAGAGGGTGTTTTGTGAGTTGCCTGAAGCAACATTTTTTTTAATTCTGTGAGGTTTTCTGGCTGCCTAAGTGCTACTACTGCAGGATTTTTTTGTAACTTTATTTCACGGAACATCATTTAATGTAGTATCTTTGGAATTAACGATCCTTTGTTCGTCCCTGGTGGGCACCTTTACTCCCCCACATGTGTTATGTAGATACACAGAGTTCATGTGATTGACATAACAGCCTCTCTGCTGGTAAAGGATGCACAGACTCTGGTGCTCTCTGCATGGGTGTGTTTGCTTTCATCTCGTTATAAGAAATATATGTATGTGTGTGTGTGTGTGTGTGTGTGTGTGTGTGTGTGTGTGTGTGTGTGCGGACTGACATTCCTTGTCTTAAATTTGTGTGTGTTTTTATCGGGATATTTATGTTTTTATCGTTTGTTACATTCGCGTGTGTCCATTGTAATGGAAATTAATTAACCTCCTCAATCTCCTTTAGAGAAAACAAATGCGATATGAAACACTCAAATGTCTTTAAGCATTTATTAAACAGAAACTTGGAAATAATTCAATTGAAAGGGCAGAGCTCTTCCCCACAAAATGGTTCGGAGGTCTGACCCGAAAAAAATAGTTCACATGAGTTTTATACATCAACAATTATTCTTTGAAATGGTTGCCCTCTCCCTTTTCCCCTCCCCCCACACTGCCATTCGTGTGTAGACAGGAGTCAGGCCCCGTCACCCAGCTGGCGCCTGCCGCTTGGTCGCGGCCCTGAGGAAGAAAAGTGATAGCCCGAAGAAAGAAAACAAGAAAACAGAAGAATCCAAACAATAGAAAGATACCCCTGCTATCATTCCAAGATGGCCCGGTTCAGTCTGGGCGAACTGACCTCACTAAATGATCCACACGTTTAAGAATAATGCCTTCTAAATAAAATTGCCACCACATCCATGTCTGTGCGTAGGTGTGTGCGTGTGTGTGTGTGTGTTGTCAAACTGACCATCAGACAGTGTCAGAGAGAGGCAGCCCGCTCATCAAGCACAGGCAAGGTATGACACATCAGGCACATGTGGTTCACAGCAGGAGAAAAGTAATGGAGTTCACTGCCCCGGACACACACACACACACACACACACACACACACGCGCGGTAGTGTGATAAGTGAAGCAGGCGACTACCTGTTGTTTCAAAGGTCCATTACACCAATAGTCTAAAACATTTAACATTGAACTGAAACAAATTACCCCCATTTTTCCGAAGGCCCATTGCTCTAAAAATACAAACTCTCCCTCCAACAAACAGACGCATGTGGCTAATTACGATGCTGAATGCATCATCGGATCGTTCTGATTTTTATGGGCATTTGTTTTTGGGATAACAGGCTGTCGAACCAATGGGCTTTTGGTCCAATGGGACATTTATCCGGCTATTAGGTTCTTGTCACAACAATGGCATGGCATGGGGAAGCAGCTCTGTTGCTGATGAATCAACATTCTGATTATGCAATCATCAGGAAAATTAGGCAATGCAATCGTTAGTTTCCTGTGTGGTACACATACCACATTACATTTAGACAGTAATTACATTTTTGACCTAAAAAAACAAATACTTACGATATTTATGTGATTTCCAACTTAAAACAATGTCTGGTAGAGATGAGTTGTGAAACAGCTGTACCGTATGAATATAAATCAACGCACCGACATTAAGGAGTCTCTCCTTATATTAAAATAATATAAGATACACCTTTATTGATCCCCAGGGAGAAAAAAAAAATAGTAACAGTGTTTGTGTCGATTGAACTTAACACAACACATGATCAATTTAATCATCAACCAAGAGGCAAAATGTTTAAAAACCAAATATTTCACTTATAGAGACAGCTTTATGTTCTTCCATTAAGTGCTTTGTCTGGGATGGCGACTTCAATAAGTCAACCAATTCACTTTTAATTTAGTATTTCATCTCGTAAGACTTCAATTTAATAAATGACTCTTGCAGATTTGCATTCTTGACATAGCCACGTTTTAAAGACTAATAAGAACATTTTGGAAAAGAAACGCAATTTTCTGTATTTACATAATCCCCTGTTGGGGTCCAGTGTATGTGTGTGAGTCATCACTTTCAATATAAATAATCAATGCCTCACCCAGAATTTTCCGGACACTGTTTGTGATGAATAATGTATCTAAGAAAATTAATTAAAAAAAATATTTGTATGCACTCATATTTATGTCACTCACCTCAAAGGGGTGAGGGGTTATCAGGTCCAAAATTCTAGTCAGCTATATTTATTGAGCATTTTGGCTCATCGAAAAAATTGTATCCACAAGAAACAGTGCCAGAGCTTGTGTGCGTTTGTGACTGTGCATGCATTTAAATTCTCTACACTTAATCTCCTTTCTGCCACTTCAGCAGGCGGCATCAGAGCACACTTGGCTTTGATTTAATCACACATTGCATTAAATGGTTGACTTGATGTTTACACACTGGATTTTGTTCTTTTTAGGTACACTCAATCACTATTACATACTGTTTTACAAGGTGTTCTTTAGCTGAGCAGGCAATGCTTTTACTTTTTTTTTTCCCATTTACTGCAAATGGCTGCTAATATTTCTATTGTGTGATGTGTCATGCAGCCACGGGGAAATTTGAATGAGAATGAAGAGGCCACTTTAATAACTTCAAAAGAAAGTGCAGTGCATATTAGCTGGGATATTAAAGCATGTAGCGTAGCGTAGCTTGGGGAATAACTCAGCAATTGTATTATTCTAAGTTTTAGTTAGTAGAATATAATTGCAAAGCAAATGCTTCATAATTGCGTTGCACCGAAAATCCCACTGAAGTACACCCTTTGGGGCATAACCGGGAACTGAAATAGTGTATATTTACAAATTGTGTTTTTGGTGTGTGTGTGTGTGTGTGTGTGTGTGTGTGTGTGTAGCTTGTCTGTGACTCCTCTTCACTGTATAAATACATGTGTGTCAGAAACTGAAGTTTTTCGTAAAGTGTATATACACACTCCGTCACACACAGTCCTATATCTGTCATTCTGTCTCTACCTGCATCTGCTGTCAACTGATAAACTTCTGTCATAACAGCAGACATATGCAGGTTGATTTACTGCCCTGAGGTAAATAACTGACACACACACACACACACACACACACACACACACACACACACACACACACACACACACACACACACACACACACAATGGATTTAGACCCAATATGCAGAACAAAGAATCTGGAAGGGGATTTCTGGGATTTTTCATTACGAGTAAAAATGTCAAGTGGAAACGTGTTATTCCCTATATTTGGATGAGTGTGAAAAAAACCCACTTAAAATACACAGATTATGTTTAGCTACGCTAGCAGCATGGCTCTATGAATGGTGATGTTGTCGGGTTGGTTGGTCCAGACTGAAATATTCAACAAACATTGGATGGATTGCAATTACATGTTGTGCAGACAATCGTGGTCCCCAAAGGATGAACCCTTATATGTGTGTGCGTCTTCCTGACTTTTGACCAGGTCAAGACTTCCCTTAATCACTAAAACATCCCAACATCTAATTTAGGGATGGCACAGCATTTTTTTTTTTTACAGAGAATCATGGTCTTCACATGACGAATCCAAATGACTTTGTTGGCTTTTGCCCTAGCGCCACCAATTTTGGGCAACTTTCCCACACCAACTGACGTAAAAGCCATTAAGCTGGGAGATGGAGAACAAATGATGATTCAGAGAAATTCTCAGCAATGTGTTTCCTTCGTGTCTTCTCTTCGGTCTAGCTTAAATTAAGTCTGATTCACCCTCATTTCAGTCCTATAATGTCCCGTTTGACATCCATCCTCCCGTCCTTCCCCCCCATCGACATCTTACGCCTCTCTTTACTCACTACTCCTTTTCTCCTCCTTTGATTCCCCTCATCCATCACCATCTACCGTTCAATTTTGCTTTTGTTTGCCCTCCCGATCATCCCTCACTCCTCTCACCCGCCATCTCCATCTCTTAGTTAATCATTTTGATTGGACCAATCAATATCAGGAAGTGGGGTTGCACAACAAAGCGGTGGGTTGCATTACCGAAGTTCACTGCCTCAGCACAAGTGCAACAAACTCTAAAATGAACAAAATTAAAGAGGCAGTATGGAATCCTATTCTGTAACAGCGCACAGGCCGACAATGACATGAATGCCTATATATATATATATATATATATAACCATGTTGAAATGTATATGTTTTGTACAGGTGCAAGAAATAACTTGTTTTTAAAGCCATTTACAGTGGCTCAATCAGAAGATCAGACTTACTTTGTACAAATTAAAAATAGAGATTAGTTTGATTAATTTCTACTGTGATTTGAGATACATTTGTGATACGTCTCCCTCCACTAAAGCACTAACTGCATGGCCATTCACATTGACATGCTGCGATTTTAGCTGTATTGAAAATGTGCTGCTCTGATGGATATAAACCCCTCGACAGTGACATAGTCCTACCGGTGAGCACATATGAAGGAGATCAAAAGAAAAGTCATTAGCCGATTGGGACCCTGCAAGCTCATCAAATGTGCAGTGGCAATGTCAGCTACAGGTTATTCTATCAAGGCTATTGGCTGTCTGAGTCCACGTGCATACACGTAATTACTAAGCCTTCTGGCAGTGTGAGTCACATGACCATCCAACGGAGTCTCCTGGGAATGAGAATTTGGGGGTGCATGCCTTGAATACCCTCAGCATGTGTGAGTGTAGTTAGAGTGGGATATTTGACCACCCACATCCCACAGGAACATGAATCTAACACTATTACCTGACACACACTGGACAAACACATGTCTAAATGTCTTTAGTGCATGCGATTATCAACATGTCAATCGCAATGTCAATATTTGTGGAGGTTGGAGTTAATCACAAGCTGATTTGACAATGTTCAACCAAGTAAATCTCTCTCCTAAATCATGGCAGGTAAATTACTATTACAATATCTTGTTTCATTTTACAGGCTTTGCATATGCAGAACATTGAGACTTCTATTGGGACCAAGCACAGGGAAAGCATCATCTTTTGTCACGGAAGACACAATGCCACAATGCCCTGATTAGATGAGCTGCAACATGGCTGGAAATAGGTCCAATGAGCAAGAGTGGTCAGACCATGGATTATGGATTATTATTATAATAACCCCCAGGTTGGTCAAATGTATTCATAAATCAAAATTAAGGCAAAATCCATCACAGTGTGCAACCTGATTTACTTCAGCTTTGATCTACCGTGGTTTCTGTTGTATTTAGCAGACAGAGTGCCATGAGGGATTATAAGCAACATTATGCATATGCTCACTTTGGTTTTATTGTCCAAATAAAGTAGTGGAGGGTGAGCATGGTTGCACAAATAACAATAACAAATACAATATATCTGTCCATTCTATTTTATTTTATTCTTATAGCGTAATTTACCACAATTTATTTAATAATTTCATTCACCGGACAAAACTGTCTGAACCGTCTGAACCGTCCATCCCATGTTTACTTGTGCAGCATCTGACAGGTTTGATCTCTAGAATTCTTCTGCCATTTGGCTGTGTTTCCGTAGCCGTGCGATATTCCCGAGTTTAGGTGCTTTCAAGTATCAGCTTTGATGAAACTGCCTTTTGATGTGTTGACACTATGTGGCAGAGGTAGAAAACTGAAACAAAACACTTTTCTTCCTCCTGTGTTTAGACTCTCATTATCGAATAGAATACCTTTCCAAAGGTAAGTGAAAGGTTAAAAGGGGGAAAGAGCGATGGAGCGAAAGGCGGAAGAAAGTCCATTTAAATGAGAGGGGAAGAGATTGAGCCACAGGAGGAAGAGAGAGGTTTACATGAGGGTAATAAGGGGAGAGAGAGAGAGAGAGAGAAAGAGAGATAGACAGACAGAGAGAGAGAGAGCACGGAGGAAGAATCACTAACTGAGGAAGAGAGCAGGTTTTTGGCTGGGCTCCAGTGAGCTGACTGAAGAAGACCCTGCTGTCAACTTGTATCTCTGTGACAGACAGCGGACCTGCCACTTGGGGCCCTGCTGAGATGCTCTCACACACACACACACGCACGCACACAAGCAAACGCACACACACACGCACACACACGGACAGGCCTACAAACAAAAATAAACATGCAGACATACACACTCGCAAAATCACATATACACCTCAGTATTAGGACACATTTGCAAATGCAGAGACAGATGCAGACATCTACACATGCACAGGTTTCAAATCATGAACACATGAGCAGTTGTGCAGCACAGCAATTATTATTTTCAGGTGATTATACACTAAAGAAAACATTCCAATAATATGATATGTCATTGCTGTCAATAGGTTCCCCTCAAGGCTACACACTGTTCCTTTAAATATGCATATGTGCAGCACCCATAACACACAGAAAAGTGAGCGGCAACAGTAAACACACACACACACACAAATGCACACTTTGTTTGTGGAAACACACATGGACCTGCAGTTGCAGAACCACAAATATGTACTCACACACATGCATGCAGTATTTACTAATTTGCAAACGGAAATGGATGCAAAGGACAAGATTTTGGTATCGGAAATGTTCTGGTTTCCGTTTGTAGTCCGAGTGGTGTTGACTAATCATTGGCCGAAATACAATCTCAGAAGCCATGGGCTCTCTTCCCACAGCAATTTAGTTATTAATTGGCTTAAAATTAGCTTGTAAACTGGCTTCTTGTGATACAATCTGGTCGTACACGTCGTCTCCAACTCCAGTCTCGCATCTCAAGTTGCCAATCGGACTGTAAAACAATGAACAGGTCACTTAAAATAAAGTCTTGGACTAGATATTTGCAGACTTGAGGTATTGGCCCTTTGCCCCCAAGAGGCGTATCTGTCAACAGACGGATAGCGGATGGGTTCTGAGATTGGTGATTACGATCATGCTCATATTGTACATTCGTGCACGCAAACACACATTTCAGGTTGATAATGTGAAAACTTTAAGGGACACGATACAACATTGACAATCATATTATTTGCCTAACCTTTTTTCTCATTCTAACCTTAATCCTAGTTAACCAAAGATGTGAGCAACAGCCACAATTCCGTAGTGTTAAACAAATGCTAGTCCTCACAAAGGTTGCAGTTTGACAGTGGTAAAAAAAAGGAAGAAGAAACAAATCAGTACACACAGACGAACAGAAACAAGCATAACTTGTCTGATCACTAATGGCCGTGTCTCCTGCAGTGTGACAACATCACACTGCTTCTTTTCTTCTTTCTGTGTAATATGATCCCATGAGAGCCATCTGTCTGCAGTCTCTGTGCGTGAGTGGAAACCAGCTCTTGCTACCGTCCCTTTTTTTTGTTCCCGATAATGATGACACCTGACCCCCCACGTTCCAGTGTGCCCTGCAGGACCCTGGAACCAATCAGAGTCGGAGTTGCTCCGTGAGGGAAATCCTGTTGGAACCCGCGTCAAGCAATTAGAAGGCCCGAAGGGAACCAAGGTGGAGAAATGGGATCCTGATCACTTCTTCAGAACATCCGAGAGGGAAAGAGATAGATTGTTTCTCGCTGTGACCATGGTAGTGTGTGTGATAGTCTCTGTGTGCACTGTTGTTTGTGTGTGTGTGTCTAACAAGAGACAGGTCACAGATCAATAACCAAACCCTTCTTCAGACTAGTTGAGCCTCAACTAGCTTTCCAGCACTCTGAAAATACTCAGAATCTCACAGACATTTTGTCCTCCGACATCCTCGGACTTTGGATGTTCACCCTCGGGGCTCAGCATATCATCATGTATATGTGCTGTCCTATCTCAACTCTCTGAACACTGCGAAATAATCATAATTCTGATCAAACAGCAAAACGTGTGAAATGAGATGAACACAGCTGTCAAGGGTTGCTTATTGACCAACAGATATAGCAATTATTAAGTTGACATCTTTCTTTGATCATAGTGAACCACTATTAGGAACCACTACCGCAGCTTCTGTGTGAACTGAAATAATTTAGATCGAATGAAAACAGGGCCCTGTTTCTCGTACCTGGCTAAACAAAGTCAAGCAAATGTCCTAATCTCCATCTTAAATTAGCGAGATGATTGACATCAGGCTATCTGGGTTTCTTCACGGCTGATCCGCGCTGAAACGGTCTCGTTAATTCTAGCCAGATGTCAGTCATCTGGATAAAAGCGCCCGCTCCTCTTCAGAAGGGATAATAATGGAGCACTGACACCACGATGTTCTAACAGTACAATGGACAATAAACTCAGAGGAACCTCTTTTTATTTCTCTAATGAGAAGCAGGAGATGATCATGAAGGCATATGAGGAAGTCAGTACCGTAGTCATTCACAGCAAACGCGTTGCGAATATTCCAACGTTTTTGCAACATTGTTGCCTTGAACGCAACTTTAACAGCGCCCCCGCTGAGAGACATAAGCGTCGCAAATATATCAGACAAGTTAAATGCGTCAGTGTTGGGAAAATGTATCGGCTAATTTGAAGTGCTTCATCACCCAAATCAATCAGATTATATTTACAAATAAGTATATACTTATGAGGATATATGTACTGTATGCACGTATGAATCATGTATTATATGTATATACATGTATGTGTAGATTACCAAATAACTAGGAGTTTGAATATGTGTATGGGCGGATCAGTATGTATGTATTATTCATAATCAGAAATTCAATCAATTGAAACAGTGAAAATACATTGTGTGTGATTCTCTGTATTCTCATCACGATCACCTTAATCATGTTCTACAATAATGATATGCATGGTGTACTAATAACACTGTCATATAATTATGAGTGCTTTCAACACATCCATAAGTTTCTTAAGAGCTAAATAAACTTAAGAACAGCGGCATGCAGCGGCTGACAGTCTGTGTCTGAATGACGGGCGATCGGCTGCGCTTGTGGCGATCAATGTCCGCGGCTCGAGAAGCTCTCGTAAAAAATGTATTTCTTGGCGGCAAAATCCACACAGGAAGTCATGATAATGTAAAGGATGGATCCTGGCAATCTGAAAGAACTCTCTCCCTATAAAACTAATATAACTAATATCGCTCCTTCATCAATGAGGAAGAAGCTGCCTTTTTTGTCCGTGGGAGTGGCCAGCTTATGCAGTGAAGTTCAGTAAGCCTGCCCAGGAGCAGGTTTACATTTTTGGCTGTGTTGCTATGGTGATTAATCTAAGTTTGCTTCGAGAAACCAAGAAAGCCTGACCTACGTCATCTTATCCTGACAATTAGCCCGCTAACTCAGTAAGCCAGGTACGAGAAACAGGGCCCAGCAGTTGCTACTGAACTCGCAAAAACACAACGTTAATGCATTTCTCAAAACAAAAAAAAACGCTTGTCTACAGACTAGAAAGCGCTTTTTGGTGCTAGTGTTATCCAAATAAAATAAAAATAGAAAAAGTATATACATATCAAAAAGAGAGGTATTAAATCTGACTTGTCCAAGAAGCAAATTTGTAATACTATAGAATAGAAAGATCAAAACATGGAGTAATAAAATGGACATTGGGGAGAGAGCATGTTGGAATGAACTCATGTTAATGAAATGCATGAGTGTATCACTATATAAGGTTGCAGAGGTGGACGTCTTGCATGATACACAGGTAGTGACTCATATTTCAGCATCATTTTGTATATATATATATATATTTTTTTTTTTTACAGACAAAAACCCAAAAGTGAAGAAAAAAAAGTATGACACATAGACCGGCAGTCAGAAATGAGAAACTTCGGCTGGGAGTGTGTAGGGATTTAGGGACATTCACTTTAACCGTACGTTGTTGTTGCTCCAGAGGCCACATCGCTAATGACTAAACAATCTCTGACTGCGTATTGTTTTCTCGAAAGAACATCTGCTCCGAACAATAATTGGATTGTTTTACCAATAGTTGCATTCCCCTGTGTGCTAATTGAAATTCCTGCCTGTCAGAAAAATCAACTTTGGTAGACTGAACATAAACAGGTGTATGTGTCCTTTGATAAATCCCTCGACCCTTCTCTCTAATTCTTTCTTTAAATGTCCTTGTTGTTGTGTTATCTCTGCCTTACTTATTCAAGCATGCACACACACACACACACACACACACACACACACACACACACACACACACACACACACACACACACACACACACAGAACATCTTCATCCTCTGGACTCTACCGGGTTGTGAGTACCACAACAGTAGCTTTCTCTAACAGGGTTATTATAATAGCTGTCAGGCGAGGAGGAGATGCCATCTTATCTTGTCTCTTTTCATGCCGATTAGCACCATTGAGCTCCGCCGAGCTGTTGAACGATTCCTCTGGAAAACTAAACCTATTGTAAACCATTCATTCCTTTTGTGAGTTTTTATTTTTTTTATTCTCATACTGATTAGGAAATGTATCCAGTGATATGCCTTGCTCACAATGTGCTGTATTATTCTCAGGCTGTAGATGAGCAAATGTAACCACCGTTCCTTCCCTCAATGCAGTGGCTCATGGAAGATAAAGTAAAGCAACACCCACATGGCTGACTGACCCACATGACTGACTGACCCACTCCTGGACCCTCTGCAGTTCGCCTACAGGGCCAACAGGTCTGTAGACGATGCAGTCAACATGGCCCTCCACCACATCCTCCAGCATCTAGACTCCCCAGGAACCTACGCCAGGATGCTGTTTGTGGACTTCAGCTCTGCCTTCAACACCATCATCCCGTCTCTGCTGCAGGACAAGCTCTCCCAGCTGCACGTGCCCGACTCCACCTGCAGGTGGATCACAGACTTCCTGACTGACAGGAAGCAGCATGTGAGGCTGGGCTCCATCATTTCCCAAGACCTCAAGTGGGAGCTGAACATCAGCTCCATCACAAAGAAGGCCCAGCAGAGGATGTTCTTCCTGAGGCAGCTGAGGAAATTCAACCTGCCAAAGACAATGATCGTGCAGTTCTACATTGCCATCGTTGAGTCCATCCTCTGTTCCTCCAACACCGTCTGGCACACTGCAGCCACTGCCAAGGACAAGGCCAGGCTGCAGCGCATCATCTGCTCTGCGGAGAGGGTGATTGGCTGCAATTTGTCATCCCTCCAGGTCCTGTCCACTTGCTGTCCACTTCCAGGACACTGAAGCGGGCAAGAAAGATCGCAGCTGACCCCTCTCACTCTGGACACAACCTGTTTGTGTCCCTCCCCTCTGGCAGGAGGTTGAGGTCCATCAGGACTAAGACCTCACGCCACACTAACAGTTTCTTCCCGTCGGCAGTCGGGCTCATCAATAGAGCCCGGGTTCCCCACTGACTGACTCTATCACAGGACTATTCTCAGACCAATTATTTTTATTTGTATTCCTTTCTCTCCTCCTACCGGTCACTCCACTGCACAATTCATATTCAAACACTCATGCCACATACACTTAATGTATGCAACTAATGTCTAATGTATGCACCTTCCGCCTAACTAAATTCCTCATTTGTGCAAACATTCCTGGCAATAAACGGATTCTGATTCTGATTCTGACATGTAAAGTATATGTGTGCTCAGGAGTTTCTGTGGATTTATTTGGAGTCAAAGCTTTGTTGGGTACATGTGGAAAACTAATAGCTGCGCTAGTTTTTTAAAAGCCATCAGGCTCACGCAGGATACAATTTAAAGTTTTAACTGACAATATGCATGACACAGGAATGGATCAACATTCCAAACATACCCTCAATAAGTAAATTAAGGGTTATTGTGCAGCAGTGTAATTTGACCTTTTATGCCAAGCGGTCACATAGTGTAATACCACAAACTATGTAGGAACAAGTCTGTTAATAGTGGAATATTTACTGTGCAAATGCATGAAGTCCTCTTGTCAATTCACTGTCTGATTAGCACAGTGTGTCATGCCAACTGCAGTCGTGTTGCATATGGTGACTTTAAGGGAGTATTAATTAGATGCTGCTTAGAACTGACATGATTAACAAACATTCAAGTGATGTGCACCATGCAGTGCACTCACCTACATATTAACACATATTTGTCAAGTTTCTGAACTAAATATTTTGTTCTGGGGACTCATTACAGAACTGAATCTGAATGGATTTTATCTTAACTTCATTTAAAGATGGAAAAAATTGAAAATTCTGGCTGAGTCCCATGCCACTTTGTAAGCTTCAGCCTTATGTGGATGTAGCGCGGCGATCAAATTCAGAATTAAATCCCCTTGACTGTTTATATTTACCTATATTAACGCTCCAGGACATTTCAAGCATTATCATGCAGTTTGAATAGCCTTTCATCTTAGTTTCTGCACTACATTGCAATACAGACCTATTTAACAGTGCTGCTGCCATTTTTGGCTGGTCTTTAGAATTTAGGACAGGCTCTATGTCATTCTAATTTAGGATTCCTAACCTGGGAAACCGCTAAAATAGAAGGGTTCTAATAGCTAAATGTGTGTCCTAAGGATATTTTTTCCCTGAATGCAGTTGGTAAACTTGTTGCTGTAATACCAAAAATTCTAAAAGGCATCCTTAACGGAGATAAGATAGGATTTCAGAATGAAGTTTTTGTAATGAAGCCTTTAGTCAATATTTTAAATAAAGAATTAAAAAAAATAGAAAATGGCAAGACTGTGTGTTGTGCCAGCATGTCCCACTCCAATATTCCTGTTCCGTCTCTGTGGGCTTTCAAGTTGATATAAGCCGAAAGCCCAAATCACCTCAAAAGCTTGAAAGCTTTTGACTGATGAGTCTCTGTGTGTCTCGCTCCTCATCTGCAGAGTAATGCGCCAATTCTTGTTTTGCAAGCTTTCGCACAACAATCTCCTCCTCCACGCGAGCCCACAGGGTTAAACGTGTGAAATATTTTTGCACCCGGCATGTCAGCTCTACTTCACACTTTTAACATCTGCACTGTGCGGTTCCCCCCAACCCCCCACCTCCCCAGGTCCCATCCTTTTCTCCAGCTCAGCTGGCATCAAAGACGGCGGGAGCGAGAGGGAGAGAGTGCTGCCCTAGTGCCAAGACATTTGTATAGTGATGAGTGATCCACGATGCGTTCAGCATACCAAACTAGAAAACCGGGGATTTTAATTCTACATCTGGCCCTTGTTCAGGAGCAACGATTTTTTCTTTCCTATTTCTCTTTTCTATCTCCTTTCAATACCATTATGTCTAACAGTGTCTCTTTCCCTTCTCCGGATCCATATTCTAAGCAAGAGAAACGGTATGGGATGGAAGACTCATGTGCAAATAAACCACAATCCCTGAGCATGCAGCTTTTGTAAACTAATCAATATGGCAATTGGTAACCACACAAACATGCACAAAAGCACACACATACAATAGACTGGTGGAACATTACTTTTCATCCGTAATAGATTAAGATATTTCTTTTAAAAAGCTAAACTTAGCTGCACAAGCTTCTTTAAAATGTAAATATAAGCCAAATATTAATACATCGAGCCAACTTAATAACATGTACCACCAAGCCATGCTTTTAAAATGATATGCAGCACTTTGCAGCATCCATGTATAGATTAAATAAAATAAACATTACATTTCATTTAGCTGACGCTTTTTTTTATCCAAAGCAACTTACAATAAGTGCATCCAACCATGAGTACAAACTCAGAACAACAAGAATCAAGAAAGTACAATTTTTTTCAAGAACGTTAAACTACAAAGAGCTATCAGTAAGTGCCATTTAAGTGCTAATAAAGTGCTACCTTCCTTATTCAAGGTATAGTATATATAGGTACAGTTAAAGCAGTATTTTAAAGTAACTACTCCCTTTTGAGTTTAAAGTGCTATGGAGTAGTTTTTCTATGAGGGTGTTCTAGTTGTGTTAATCTTGTGCATGTGCGTGAGGTTTTGAGTGCACATGGGTGACTCAATTCACATTCCTGCCAACGGTTTCACACTATTCCTCTAATCAACAGATGACGGTACTACACAAAGACACTGTGTATTGTAATACTGCAGCAAAGACATGAAAACAATAACATATTTTGTGTTTGTTTAACAGCATGGATGCACAAAATCCTTATTGGTGAGTAACACTAAATGTAAACCAACTACAAGACTCCTTTAATGACTGTAATAGCTTGTAGCTGGACTCATCCAGTTACCCAACTGGCTTAGTTAACTATTCTATTCTATTCTATTCTAACTATACTATTCTATATATCTGGCACAAACTAAACATCAAGATCGCTAGTTTGCAGTGATTGGATTACATGGTTTGATTATGTTTTAATTGGTATGTAAACTGCATCTCTACTTTCCTGGTGATTGGTGATCCTTGGGGGGATCGGGGATTGTGGTGCGTGGGTTTTGGGGGGGGCGGTGCATGTTTTTTTTTTTTTGGTGGGGGGGGGCGGTGCGTGGGTTTTGGGGGGGGGGGGGGGGGTGCTCTAATGCAGTGGTACCCAACCTTTTTTGAGCCACGGACCGGTTTTGTGTCAGACAATATTTTCACGGACCGGCCTTCACGGTGTAGACGAAAAATATGACGTAATAAATATGACGTAATTAATTTGACGTAATTAATATGACGTAATACGACCGGCATAAATACAATTATAAAATGCATAAAGATACAACTCACCATGACGCTGCATTAGTGGAGCCCTGAGCTTGTTTCTCTGCTACGAGCCGGTCCGTCTCGGGTGACGGGAGAAAAAGACCGAGGTGTTTATGTCCAGTCTACTGACTCTACTCCGTAACTTCAACCTGTATGTGCCCTCTGTAACTTCATTAAAACCCGCTTCACAAAGACAGGATGTTGGAATGGAGGCAGGGTTGAGAAAGTTTGTTTAATTAATTGTTTCATTCCCAACGTCAACCACGTTGTGGAAGCAATGGGATGCCCAGTGGTAAAGCCGTGCCAAAGGGTCCCGGGGACCAGTGTGTATGTAAGTAATCCAAAGTAAAACCAAAGAGAAGCTGAAAACTGCTGGAAGCTGCAAAGAGGCCGAGAGTGGTAGATCACTTCTCTGTCTAATTACAGAAAGGCATTTGATTTATTGTTAATATTAAAAAATGCATAATGGAGCCTAAAAGTGGGTCGTGAAACAGACTAAATATTCCCATTAGCGGAAAGCCTTTCCTTAAATTTATGGATATCAGCACCATCATCGATAAAGCCAGTGATGCTTGATAGTGACCGGTTGAAATGTGTGAAACTTGACATTTAGTTACAGTGTGAACGGTTGGTATATGCAGCACACAGCTCAACATGCAGTACAACATATCTATGTTACTGCACTGTATGTGTGATGTAAACACACAATTTATCTCTTTTGTAGTCTGGTTCTGTTTGCCTGCATGTTCAGGTTTTGTGTTTTTTAATGTGTGTGTTTGCAAAAATGTGTTTGCTGACTGTAGTGATGTGTGTGAGCTGCAGAGCATGAAGTCTGGCCCACACGTACAAACAACAGATGTATGATGTGGCAATTTACTACTGCAGTCTTAGCACTAACAGCTGTTATAGGCAAGAGAGAGAGAGAGAGAGCGAGAGAGCGAGACAGGATGTTGGAATGGAGAAAGAGAGAGAGAGAGAGAGAGAGAGAGCAGTCAAATCTAATTCTGCTTTGTTTCGCATCAGCGTGAGAGTCGTCCTCAGTCCAATGAGCAGCCTGTGTGTTTAGGACTCGGCAGATGTGTCGAGAAAGTGCTCCTTCAGTAAGATAAAATATGAATGTTTTTTCGACATGCAGCTAAAATAAAGCTCTCAGCGCTGTGTGATAAAGTAACAGCTTGTCCTTTATCTTCAAAAAAAAGAGAAAAAGAGGCAGGAACTGCAAAAAAGTGGCTCCCTGTGGACTCATAACTGAACTAATCTCACCACAATGTTACAGACAACATGCTGCAAGGACAAACACATCATGTGTGTTCTTGAGTTAGAGATTACCTGTGGAAAAATGATATATCTTACAATACAATATACATATACAATATCCATTCATTCAAGTATTTTTCATTTCTTTACACTTTTTGTTGTAATCAAAGAAGCCAACATGACCTCAGCAAGTGAAGTGAAATTAAATAATTTCTACGGATCATACAGTCTGAAAGACTTCTCATCACACTGGCATCTGGAGGTCACGTACCAATAAACAGAAACACAGGAAGTAAGAAGATATCTTGCAAGCCTCTATCTTGCTTTGACTCTAGTTATACAAATGCACATTTGGAAACACATATATGTTAGAGTAAAAACAAAAAACACTGTTCAAATTGGGAAATATGTAATCTTAATTATTTTTTTTATATATTAATTTGTATTAATGTATTCATCATTTACTTTGGCCTTTCCACTTGATTCAATCCAACTAAACTCTTGCCTGTAGTCCTGCATATAGCTGTGAACTAGTTTTGCGGCTGCATTTTTGATGAGTTGAGGAGGTTGCTTCCAGCTTTAAAGATACAAAATGAGCGGAGCACGTTTGCATATGAAATGTTAAGTCCACTATACGCGTTTTGTTTAAGAGAAAAAAAAAAACAAAAGGTGATAATATGACACACACAATATTAATGTCATGCATTATTAGTGACTTCTAATGCGTTTCTATACAAATGGAAATGTGACCTGTGTATTGCTTTTTTCCTTTCACATAGAAAACACATGAAAGGTCTCTGTCCACAGTGTATTCAACCTATGATCTCATTTATAGTAAGGTATGAATTTTACACTTTTAAATTAGATTTGTCAGTACACTATTCAGTGCTCTTTCATTCATATTTACTTTTCCATTGACGCTGTATTTTAGAACCAGGGAATTAGTCTCAGAAGCTTGTGAGTATGCGGTAACCTCACCAAATATGTATGCAATAGTGGAATCTGGTCTTTGGTCTGTCCCGTGTGGTTGATTTACAAAAGAAGCAGTACCTTTTTACAAATAGAAAGTAAAGCAAATAAAGACAAAAAGAGGCTGAATATGGATCAGGTGTCAGCATGTTGGAGTTATCTGTTACATTCTCACAGTATTATCATAAAAAATGTACTCTTTCATCAAGTCATGCTAGTTCACGTGAGCTGCACCAATATTTGAGGGACAGATATTTTGCTTCCTTTTCCTCCCGTCTGTGGGAAGTATGAAACCCATTCACAGACAGAAATGGGAGCTGCTTTATGAGTGAAAAAGATTGCAAATTGAGAACAATGTCTCACAACCAGCAGTTTCTGCACCATGGACAGAGGCTTGATGAGGACGTTTTCACTTTTCCTATATTTTAGGTTCCGTATTTATTCCATTATTTTGTCCAAACCCACCAGCAAAAAAAAGTCAGCAAAGATTTATTTGAACGCCAATGTTTCCTCAAACTTTGTTCTGACCTTTCTTGTTGACCTTGTGGTCTTTCCTCTTTGCACCTTGTCACCTCATTTCTCCTGTTTCTCTTCGCTCAACACTTATTCTGGATGTGGTCACACCTGAACTCTCTCACCTCTTACTCTCATCTCAACTCTGCTCTCCATCCCCCCCACTGCCCCTCCTTTCCTGATACAATGTCCTCACTCAGGTTCCCAAGTGACCCTTCTTGTCAGGATGCTCACCCAAGTGTCCTCTGCAGTATGACGTCTTTATCATGCTCCCCTTCCACCTCCTCGCTTGTTATTTTCTCCTTCTGTCTTGCCAGAAATGCAATCTCAGAAGGCTTCTTGCCATTCTTCCCTTCCTCCCCATCACTCAGCTTCCTTTGTGTTATCTGAAGAATGCTCACATCCCTCGTGTTCTATCAAGGAATCTCAGACTCCAAGCAATCATAAATAAGCACCCAGTTATGCTGTAACTCATGCAGACATAGAATTAATACAAAATGAATACACAATACAGAGAGCTAGTAAGACAGAAAGAGACGTACAACCCAAATAACACATATATCCTGTCACCTAAATCATATTTTGAAATTCAGTGAAAATGTATAATATATATATATATATAAAAAAACCTTATAGAAAGTATTTTGTTGCTTACATTATGGGAAATCTGTCTGATAAAATACTCACTCGTGTGGAGTGTTAATAATAACATGCTATTTCAAGAGAGCGTCCTCTAATAGTGGACACTTTATACCCTACCCGTGTATTCATCAAACTGACATCCCACTTGGTTCAGGAGAGTTGAGAAATGCTCAAGAGGGGATCAAAAAGTCATTTTTGCCATTTCAAATTGTAGCATTCTTGTTGATGAAGCACACAGGGCAGCACCAGCTGGGCGACCCGTGTTTCCCCAAAGCTCTTCCTGTCTGACACAGTCAATTTTAGAACCTTTTAGTCTTCGCTACCTTATGGCAGGGTTTGCTCTTAGCTTGAATGGCATGTGTTTATACAAGAGTATGCACAATATCATTAATATTCTAACAGAAATGGCACAATAACATTCTGAATAACGTAACACATGACAATCATATGATGATCGGAGGATACAATCTGCTCTGCTCTCCATCCAGCCCAACTCTGGTTGGTCTCATCACCAAGGATGATGAGACCCACTAACAGGAAGGAGGTCAACCAAGGTCAACAGCAAGACCAAGGAGATTGTTGTTGACTTCCAGAGAGGCCACACTCAACACCCACCACTGACCATCAATGGTGCTGATATAGTGAGCGTGAGCAGCACCACATTCCTGGGGGTGGAAATTAGTGAGGACCTCTCGTGGACAGCCAACACAACATCACTGGCAGAGAAAGCCCAGAGGTGCCTCTTTCTCCGCAAACTCAAGAAAGCAAGAACCCCCCACGCATCATGTGCACTTTTTACCGTGGCACCATTGATGTCTGCAGACTCTATTAGTGGTCGGTTCACACTGGTGTCAGGCAATGATGACTCCTGATTGCAAAGATGAACTTGTAAAGGAACAACAACCCATCTGCCAAAGAAAGTGTTGATAGGTGTGGCACTCAGGTAATGGGGAAACAAGTGTAGTAAACATGTCAATGAATAGCCTCTGAGGAAGAGGGAATGTGAAGAGGAGGCTCAAAGGAATCAACCATGGCATTGCGTGCAGATCCAGTGCAGCTGGGAACAATTAGCTGCATTTCTCTCCCCTTATTCCCAAGCGACAATGATGGCTTCTGGATAGACTAGGCAACAAAGAGCCTGTGTTTGTGTGCCTCGACAAAGAGTCAGTTGACTTAGCGGCAGTAACTTTATTCAGAGGATGACAGCTAGAAAATAGAGAATGGCTTGGATATTCTGTTAAATAGGAACATGCAGCCTTATGTTATGCCTGCCTCAGATGAGGCACTTGCAGTTTCATCAATTCAATGCACTTAATGTGCAATTTATAAATGATAAAGACACCACGTTTGTTCAAATGCCTAATGAGACCTCTGCTTGATCATCTGACCGCTAGCAGCCATGTGCATTAGGATTCTTGAATACCAAGAACAAAGGGGTAAGTAGGGTGACGCACTGAAACCCCCTGAGGAAGATCTAAGGGTTAAATGCATGGGAAAAGTCGTGTGACTTGGACTTGACATGGATGAGTGCTATTCATGTCCATTTTACAAAACCAGTCAATGTTAACAACTTTAAACTATGACCAAGATCATTCTTCAACCAATACCACAAGTGTTTGTGCTGATACTTAACCAGACCTTGTAGGGATCATTGATGGAGCACTTCATATGTAACAACCTATTTTGACGTCAGAAAGGCACAAGAAAACAGTGTTATTCAGAAGAAATCAGCATGGAAGCCAGTGAAAATGGTAATATGTTGTTTGTTACTTGTTACTATTTGTTACTGTTAACTCTTGAAACTCTGCAGCGAGTAATTTAGAAAGATTGTCCAACACTGCCTGGACGGAGAAGGATACACTTTATGGCTGAAATGACAAAGAAATGACAAAGAAAGTGCAAAAATATAGGTTTCCAAATGGGCGTTATGTTTCCATTGCTGCCGATCAGAGCAGGAGCAGATGAATACCTACGACTACTACTGAGTAATTTGTTCCGGGAATAAATATTGACTTCTCGCTAAACACAAAAGAGATTTTTTTGTCCAGTAGGAAACACGTTTTAGAGAGCCTCACTTAAACATATCAATGACAAATAATAAAAAAAGACTGCCTTCGGCTGTTTTCAACTAGTATTGGGAATAAACCGATGTGCAAGCAAAGCCAGCCCCCAAATCCTCAATGCACACATGAAATAGGCCATGTCTAAATGAGAACAGATCAACCGTGCCTATCACAATCTGCACAAAAACTACATGACGCATCCCAAATCAAGCGCTAAGTGATTAAGTTGTTTGGATTTCAGCTTTAAGACCTCTCTTATTTCCTCTTTCATTAAAGATATGCAGAAACACAGTACTGTGCTGATTGTAAAAGTAATATCCTCACTTATACCCTTCCGTTATAAAGCCTCCGGTCTCAAATTGTTATGAATAATTGACTGTGTGACGGCCCACTGTCTGGCCTCCTATGCTGCTCTGCTTCTTTTTAAATAAACATATCAAAAGCCTGTGTGTTAGACCACTTTGTGACAAGCCTAAGCTAGTTGTAAAGAAAATTATTCACTTTTGGGGAAGCAGCCTGTTTCAGATTTGACCATGATGCGATTGTACTTCGGATAAACATTTACATTCCATAAAGCATTAAAGGGCAGGTTTAAGTCTGATTGTGTGGCATTTATTATGAAGGATTAGCAGGGAAATTCCGGCTTTGTGCATGCATGCATCCAGTCAATTCATTAGAGGCTTTTCTTGAACAATTTGTACTCAGAAAAACAGAATTTTTTTATTTAATGCAAATGTCCAATAATGTAGCTGGCACACTCCGAAGTGACTGAAGGGAGGGCAAACTAAATATACCCCTTGTGATATATTTGTGAGGACTGGCATTGTTATAGGCTGCTTTGCTATTATTTGACTTGATGAAAAGCAGCTAGATGACCTCTCAGGTTGAATATACACACATGCACCAACACACTCCAATCTGGCTGATGTCAAACACAGTTATTGTAAGTAAGGGGTCTGCACCGTAGAGGTTGCTCTTTTTAATCAACATAACCTGCCATGTGGTGCACACATACACAGCGAGTCAACCCTGTTATGCGTTAACTATATATTAGACGGACACCTTGCTGATAGCGGTCATTATCTGTGTCATTGGCGGACTCTTGCAATACTCTGTCCACAACCAGGCCCTTGCCCTCTGGCATTACAATTGCATACACAGCCAGGGCCATCATATTAGGGCTCAACACAGGTTTATAATGTGTCCAGACATGGAGACATCAAACTGCTGAGACAGGAGATTCACAACATGACCAGACCTGTCGTATTCCTGGTGCTTTTTCCAATGAAATAGATACTTTTCTTTCACAAAGTGGATACATGCTTCCTATGAACCAATTTATTCCCCCCTTCTTGTCCCAATTTGTAATGACCGATGCCCTGTGCACTGCAGTTTCCATCATCTCCAACTCCCACTGCTGTTGCATGAAGGGTTTGGACAGCCACACGTCTCCCCTGACAAACACTGAGGTGACAGCTACTTCTTTTTACCTGACAGAGTGGAGCATCCCTGGGAGGATGCGACACACACAGAAGCTCACACTATCCCTCCAGATCCTGTCACTTTTCCTACAGGTGCTCTGGCCCAGCAGCTGCTCGTGCTTTGACAACAACATGATCCCTCACCGGTGTCCCACCCGTCAACACTGTCAGTTACTTTTAACAGAGCGCCCACTTGATGAACCAAAGCATTGTCTTTTGTCAGCAAGGGTTATAGCTTTGTAATTACATTCCGTCATCCTATTTTAGATATTGGTATTAGGTCAAAAGCCCCCCAGGTTTTATTCATGGTGTTTTTAGGTGTTTCAGAAGTCATTGCTGTAGTGTTTTAGATAGATACATACATACTCTTCGAAGAGATCATTTCACATTCACCGCATTAAAATGTGTGTGTGTGTGTGTGGGGGGGAGGGAGGTGGGTTAAAAGAATATCATTCCCATGTGCTAGTAGGCCACACCAGCATGCACAATGCCTGGATAGGGTGGGAATGCGGTGTTGAGAACGCCAAAGACGGTATCTTCATTGGGTGGGAAAGCAGCGTGGGGAATGCCGAAGTCGGGATCTCCATTGGGTGGGAGAGCGGCGTGGGGGACGCCCCCCCCCCCCCCGTGGCTGTTGGAAGGCGAGGCTGTCCCCCATTGTCGCCGTTGTCGGAGGATGGATACAGAGAGCTGCAGTGGTCGTGGATGGCTAAACGCAGCCAAGGATGCTGATGACAAGCGTGGTAAGAAAAGGAGGGAGCTTCAGGATATAGCTGGTTATCCGGGAGGGTTGAGAAAGAGTGTTTGTATAAGTAAAGCATTTAAGAGTTTGCTTGTGTGTCGCACGCCGAAGAGGAACTCAACGGGTTGGTTGTACATAAGTTCTTAGTGCACATGCATTTAGCTGTGTTCGGGGTGCGGTCTTCGTTTCCAAACTAAGTTTTATAAAAGACTATTCATCGTATCAAGGGTCAAAATGATTGACACATAAGCAAGTCTGTGTCGTTGAAGAACAGAAACAGACTCCTCAGTGTCAAAGTGAAAACATTTCTACAAACTCATCCAAATGAAACTTGGATAGTCGTGAACCACTTGGCTGCTACTGTTACATCAGAGTAGACTGATGAGGAGTTCAACTAAGCATGAGCTACAATTAAGAGACACACCTTGTTTTATTTAGGTCAAATATTTTCTGAACTCTATTAATTATACGTTTCAAGCCAAAATATTAATTAGAGGATAATAGAGCTCAGACAAATAGCTCATGGCTTCGTCATCACCGGATACGATTAACTGCTTTATACAGCAGTCATAAAAATTACACCCTTGTTGACACTAAACTGTTTTGGCGTAGACAATAATCAGTAGTTGCAACCAAATGTATTGTTAATTTGCTCATGTGAGTGTTTACATGTTCAGATACCATTGCATCCAGCTGTGCATTCAAGGCTTCTTCACATCTACCTCCCAAGTGCTTTAGTCCACCTCTGTGTCATGTTGGAGTTGGGATGAAGATGAATGCACAGTTTCACGTTAAATCCCCCACCAGGAAAACAAATCCAGTGATATAAAGAAGGAGCAATGCTTGTAACACATTGAGCTCATGGATCCATAATGGATTTGAGGTTTCTCCTCATCCTCCTCTCTTCATCAAGTCAGTGGAGTATTCCTTGAAGAAGTTAGGTGCATGGCAGGACAACCAGATGCATTTAAACAGCGATCAAGAGATTACATTGGAACTGAGCGCCCTGGTATGAGTAGGAGATCATTACAAGACTGTGTTGCTGTCTTTTCATCGTATGTATTTCCTTCTATAGTTCAGCATGTTCAATCACTGATGGTAAATGTGCATGATACTATATTTACCCGAGCAGAATCTCTTTCCCTCTAACTTTATCTGTCATCAGTGTAGAAAAAGCACAACAAAATTGTGGAATTATTTGACAAATACATTGTGCAAACATGTTTCCCCACAGTTGACGTGATCTGGTGCTGGGATTTTTTTAAACTTGATAATACTATTCTGGTAAATGATCAACGATGAGGAAGATGTTGTAATTATTACGCAAGGTATTAGATAATTAGTACTTATGGCACGACAGAAGAAGGGAGGGGAATTTATTTTCTCTTTTGTTAACAAGTGACCTAACATAGCTCTGGTGTTTGGAATGAGGTAGCAAATACACATGCTCAAGAAATGTGTCAACACGCCCACAGATGAGGAATTAGCGTCACTATTTCCTTGTCACAAGCGTATAAATTGCAGCACCTGCAGTCGGTGAAGGCAGTCTCCTCACAGGTTAGACACCGACACATCACTCACAATGTGGACCTTCATCGTGGTTTCCGTCCTTCTGACAGGTAAGATCATTGATCTCTCATTTGTAAATATAGACTGAGTTTCTATTGTATTGATGATGTTGATTATTAATCATGTAACCACATGTTGTTTGCAGCTGGACTCAGAGCGGAGGACTATAGCAACAGTTTGAGAGGCATTTTGCGTCATGCTTGTCCAGACAAACACGTCGTATCTCAGATTAATAGGTAAACTTGCACATGAATCTGAAAACATTTCAATAACTTAACAATCAAAATGTACACTTTATATTCACTGTTTCTACTGATCCGTCCATTAAATCAATGTGATTCATGTTAAAGCTCCTACAGTGCCAATGACCAAGATCGCCAATGGAAGATCCAGTGCAAGTCTTTCGTCACCACCTCAGACTGCTCCTGGTCCAGTTCCCAGGACTTGTATGAGAAAGAACTCAGCTACAATTGCCCGGCCAATCATGTGGTTGCTGGCATCTACAGCAATTACAACAACGCACAAGGAGGCAGAAGGTTGGTAGTTTGTTGTAATTATGCTCTGAAATATTAACACTATTGAATGTAAGACTTTAAATGTACATGATATACAAGCACATTTATACTTCATTGGAACTGAGATGAGTTCATTTTGAAACGCATATCCATACTTTTTGTTAAATTGTAATCAATAAACAGCTTGTTAAATAAATAAATGTCAGTGTTAAATATTTAACTAATGATTGTTAGCGCATAACAACGCCTAACACCAGCTTGAGGGAACTGCTTTGTTCATGAGACTGAGGTCTGAAATCCATCTGCACACACACCTCAATGACGTCATGCATTCCTATCATTGATGAAGATTGTCCCTGTTCATAACAGTCTCATCATAGTCAAGTTTCACTACTTGATGAAATGTTAAATGGTTTGCTTGATCTGGTCTTGTTTCAGTTGGAAATTCCTCTGCTGCTCTGCTCCAAACTTGCTCACATTTGAATGTCGTAAAACTCCAATGGTCAACTACTGGGGCGAAGACTTCAACTGGCAACTTCCTGCAGGCCAATTCCTCACAGGAGTCCAGACCCACCTCAAGAATAATGACAACGGGTAAATATACTGACGCCAGAATATGTTTCTACTTTTAGCATTTGTTAATGTTACATGAAATTAGTAATAATAAATTTAACTTTCTAATGACGTTGCTTTTTCATTGACAGAGATCATCGCTGGAGTTTTAATTTCTGCAAAGGAAAAACACAAGGTAATTAGTTTCATTGTACTTGCCAATGACTGCCTGTACTATTTTTTTAAATATATATATATACACATATATATATATATATATATATAGATATATATATATATATATATATATAGTGTGTGTGTGTATGTACACATGTGTTTTTGTCTTGGCTATATTTGTTATCAGCAGAACAATTAACATTATTTCGCAAATCAATATAATCCGACTAAACCTATTGTATTCTCTTTATAGATACCAAGACAGTCAACTCACAAATCCTGACAGCAAACCGACAAATAGAAGAGCATTTAATCGAAGGAGATGTTTTTGTCTCAAATGCAAGGAATGCCAGAATCTGTAAAAACTGCAGATGGCTAAAGTTACTGAAGACAGTTAAAGTGCCATATGTCGTGAGTGACTCCTTTACCAACTCTGAAAAGATCCAGATTGACAATGCAATCAGTGCCTTCCACATGAGCACCTGCATCCGGTTTGTTACTCGTACTGACCAGACCGACTACGTCAGCATCGTGAAACAAAACGGATGTTGGTCGTGGGTTGGGCGAACTGGAAAGTCCCAAGAACTTTCTCTGGACACAGGATGCCTTCAAAAGGGCATCATTCAGCACGAGCTCATTCACGCACTTGGCTTCTGGCACGAGCAAAGTAGAAATGACAGGGACGCTTTCGTCAAGATCAACTTTGGAAACATCCTGAAAGGACAAGAAGGAAACTTTGGCCGATTTGAAACAAACAACCTCAATGTTCCATACGACTACACGTCTGTAATGCATTATGCACCGAAAGACTTCTCAAAGAATTCAGAAGATACCATCGTTCCCATCGACGCCTCTGCACAAATAGGCCAGAGAGACGGCATGTCAGAGAATGACATTCTGAAGATCAACAAGCTTTATGTCTGCAGTAAGTACACAAATAAAGCAGTTAGATCAATAGGGGACATCTTAACCATGCTAGTTAAATGTAACTTTCCCAGTCTGTTAGACCTTTGCCTGTAACTCACCTAGTAAACGTACCTTTCTCTTACAGCGGATTACCTCCATGCATACAGCGAGTGGGACAATACGTTGGAGAACACGTTCAGTCGCACTTGTCCTGATACCCAAGCTGTATCTGGCATTACAAGGTAAGCAGTACAAATCCACTTAAGGTTTATACATTATTCCTCAACATGTCAATCCATAGCTTTAGTTTTATTTTGTTGAGTGTTAGGTTTTCTAACGTGCTGATTTCTTTCCACAATAGTCTCTACAATAACGACAAAAAAGATCGACTTTGGGCGTTTTCGTGCAAGGCTTTCAAGTTACAAAGAGCATGCAAGTGGTCGAAGCCTATGAACGAACATTGGGAGTCAAAGAGCTTCAAATGTGGAGAGAATGAAGTAATCACCGGCGTCTACAGTGACCGCAGCAACCTCTTCCAGGACAGGAAGTAAGTCATTTGTCTATGCCTTAATTAAACAAAACATTAATTCGGGAAACTTTAATAGCATGCGGAGTAAAACAATGTATATGAACATATGATTCTTTATCTTCAGATGGAGCTTTCAGTGCTGCAGTTCTCCTGGTTTTACCACATCCAACTGCCAAACAGTGACAGACATCAACTACTATAAGGAATACTTCAGCTGGACGGTCGCCAGCGACCACTTCCTGACTGGAGTGTCAAGCTCCTTTGATAGTAGCAGTCGGTAAGATCATTAGTAACAGTTTATCACATCCACATCCCACTTACAACGACTCTCAGATGCCAAAGCTTTTCACCTTTTATTCTGTGTTTTCTGTTATCAGTGGAATAAGCAGTGTGTTAATGCTCTTAAGACGTTATTGTTTCTCGTTGACAGTGACCGTCGGTGGAGTTATACATACTGCCAGGGCAACAGTCAGTGAAGCTACCATGAAGGAGAAGATCCTGGACAAGATGTTTTGCTGAGCCACAATAATGCACCACATTGATTGCTGTTGCACCTCACCTGTTGGCTGTCAGCTCTGATTGAGGCCTTCTAAATGTATATTTGTGAGCGGCTGCTGGTTGAACCAACTAAGACTCATGACCAGAACGGTCACTGACAGATACTTAGTCTCAGAGCTGCACTCGCGATGCACTTGTGAAAGAAAACACAACATCAATATGGTTACAGTGTGTTGATGCAAAGCTCAATGATTTCCGAGTTATTCCCTGTTCTCACACAGTGGATCAGATTGGTGGAGCTGTGTATGTGCCACATAGCTGGCAGTGTCCATGTTTCTCATACAATGTCCCTCTCCTGGTGTTTAACCAGGTTTGTAACATTAAATATATGACTAATGTTATGTAATTACTTGCTGATCTAGATTAGATCATTCGGTCATCTCTGTCAGACTTGAGTTGAATACTTTGATACCTCCAAAGTGTTTTAATGTGTATATATGTTTACATGTATAGTATTTATTTGTGGATTGCAATGCAGAATAATATATTGCAATTGATGTGCATAGATATCGGTAGTTAGACAAAATCCTGTATTTGCTTTTCTAACTTGTAAATAAAGTCAACATGAAATACAATATCTGAGTTTTCGGGCTTAATAACCTGATTCAATACATGTTCACACTGCAATATTCGGTAGCACTTTATAATAAGTACACACTTTTTAGCATTAGTAAAGCATGAATAAACAATGAATTCCTCATTTATAAAGCATTATTCCAACATGCTTATTAGTAACTCATATATAAACACAGTTATAAATGCTTGATTAATAAGCTATGGTTTCATACTTCATAAATGATTGATTCCCCATTTGTAAATGAAGTATTCATGACTTATAGATGATTAATAAGATCATTTGTAAAGTGTTAGTAAATGTTAACAAAAATGTTGCAATTCATGAGGAAATCAGGTAGTTACTACTCATTTATTCAGTAGTTACTACTCATTAGTTAAGTATTAGTTAAGCATGTTCTGTGACTTAATATAAATTGTAGACTATTTATGCTTTACAAAGCATTAATACATGCCATGATGAATTCAGTAGTTACAACTCATTAATCCAGTAGTTACTACTCGTTAGTTAAGTATTTGTTAACCTCTTAGCGTTCCTGTAAAATTTGCCGAAAAACGGCTATCCAGGTATACCTAAAGTAAATTGGAAGCTGTACTTGAACTATTTGGAGTAAATGCATGGTCTTGGTCTCTTTTGAAAGGGAACAATCTGAAGCTTTTTTCCCTCAATAGTCAGAATCACTTTAATTGCTGCTGACACTGAGCTATATAAGTTTGACTGTCTAATACCTTGTGTAATAATTACAACATCTTCCTCATCATTGATCATTTACCAGAATAGTATCATCAAGTTTAAAAAAATCCCAGCACCAGATCACGTCAACTGTGGGGAAACATGTTTGCACAATGTATTTGTCAAATAATCCCACAATTTCTGTTTTGCTTTTTTATACACTGATGACAGATAAAGTTAAAGGGAAAGAGATCCTGCTCGGGTAAATATAGTACAGTAGTAGTCATGCACATTTACCATCAGTGATTGAACATGCTGAACTATAGAAGGAAATACATACGATGAAAAGACAGCAACACAGTCTTGTAATGATCTCCTACTCATACCAGGGCGCTCAGTTCCAATGAGAATCTCTTGATCGCTGTTTAAATGCATCTGGTTGTCCTGCCATGCACCTAACTTCTTCAAGGAATACTCCACTGACTTAAAGAAGAGAGGAGGATGAGGAGAAACCTTGAATCCATCATGGATCCATGAGATCAATGTGCTACAAGCATTGCTCCTTCTTTATATCACTGAATATGTTTCTCCTGGTGGAGGATTTAACGTGAAACTGTGCATTCATCTTCATCCCAACTCCAACATGACACAGAGGTGGACTAAAGCACTTGGGAGATAGATGTGAAGAAGCCTTGCATGCAAAGCTGGATGCAATGGTATCTGAACATTTAAACACTCACCTGAGCAAATTAACAATACATTTGGTTGCAACTACTGATTATTGTCTACACCAAAACAGTTTAGTGTCAACACGGGTGTGATTTTTATGACTGCTGTCTAAAGCAGTTAATCGTCTCTGGTGATGACGAAGCCAAGAGCTATTTGTCTGAGCTCTATTATCCTCTAATTAATCTCTTGGCTTGAAACGTATAATTTGAGAGTTTGAAAATATTTGACCTAAATAAAACAAGGTGTGTCTCTTAATTGTAGCTCATGCTTAGTTGAACTCCTCATCAGTCTACTCTGCTGTAACAGTAGCAGCCAAGTGGTTCACGACTATCCAAGTTCTTTATTTGGATGAGTTTGTAGAAATGTTTTCACTTTGATACTGAGGAGTCTGTTTCTGTTCTTCAATGAGAGGAGAATGCCGAAGTTGGGATCTCCATTGGGTGGGAGAGCGGCATGGGGGACGCCCCCCCCTGTGGCTGTTGGAAGGCGAGGCTGTCCCCCACGCCGTTGTCGGAGGATGGATACAGAGAGCTGCGGTGATCGTGGATGGCTAAACGCAGCCATGGTTGCTGGTGACAAAGCGTGGTAAGAAAAGGAGAGGACTGCAGGACTTCAGGATATAGCTGGTCCAGGAGGGTTGAGAAAGAGTGTGTGTATAAGTAAAGCATTTAGAGTTTGCTTGTGTGTCGCAAGTCGAAGAGGAACTGAACGGGTTGGTTGTACTTAAGTACTTAGTGCACATGCATTTAGCTGTGTTCGGGGTGCGGTCTTCGTTCCCACACACATTTATACACAAGTTGTATAAATGATTGACACATAAGCAAGTCTTGTATCATATTTAGCATATTATCCACTGTTTATACACTAGCAACAGCATGTAGTGTGTGTATTTTCAGTGAGTAAGGTTGGACCACCCCGGTATTGAATACTTTATCATGTTTGTGTTGTCAGAGTTTTTCTTTTAAGTTAGCTGCGACATTCAAAACACATGCTCACATTAAAGCTCCACTAGATTAGTAGTTGTCTCTTGGAAAGACTCATCACCACTGTTTTTGGAAAAGTCTGAACATTAATGTGGACGAATTAACATCAAATATATGAATATTGCAGTGTGAACATGTATTGAATCAGGATATTAAGCCAAGAAACTCAGATATTTTATTTCATCTTGACTTTATTTACAAGTTAGAAAAGCAAATACAGGATGTTGTCTATGTACATCAATTGCAATGCATTATTCTGCATTACAATCCACAAATAAATACTATACATGTAAACATATATACATTCAAACACTTTGGAGGTATCAAAGTATTCAACTCAAGTCTGACAGAGATGACCGAATGATCTAATCTAAATCAGCAATTAATGACATAACATTAGTCACATATTTAATGTTACAAACCTGGTTAAACACCAGGAGAGGGACATTGCATGAGAAACATGGACCCTGCCAGCTATGTGGCACATACACAGCTCCACCAATCTGATCCACTGTGTGAGAACAGGGAATAACTCGGAAATCATTGAGCTTTGCATCAACACACTGTAACCATATTGATGTTGTGTTTTCTTTCACAAGTGCATTGCGAGTGCAGCTCTGAGACTAAGTATCTGTCAGTGACTGTTCTGGTCACGAGTCTTAGTTGGTTCAACCAGCAGCCGCTCACAAATATACATTTAAAAGGCCTCAATCAGAGCTGACAGCCAACAGGTGAGATGCAACAGCAATCAATGTGGTGCATTATTGTGGCTCAGCAAAACATCTTGTCCAGGATCTTCTCCTTCATGGTAGCTTCACTGACTGTTGCCCTGGCAGTATGTATAACTCCACCGACGGTCACTGTCAACGAGAAACAATAACGTTTTAAGAGCATTAACACACTGCTTATTCCACTGATAACAGAAAACACAGAATAAAAGGTGAAAAGCTTTGGCATCTGAGAGTCGCTGTAAGTGGGATGTGGATGTGATAAACTGTTACTAATGATCTTACCGACTGCTACTATCAAAGGAGCTTGATACTCCAGTCAGGAAGTGGTCGCTGGCGACCGTCCAGCTGAAGTATTCCTTATAGTAGTTGATGTCTGTCACTGTTTGGCAGTTGGATGTGGTAAAACCAGGAGAACTGCAGCACTGAAAGCTCCATCTGAAGATAAAGAATCATATGTTCATATACATTGTTTTACTCCACCTGCAATTAAAGTTTCCCGAATTAATGTTTTGTTTAATTAAGGCATAGACAAATGACTTACTTCCTGTCCTGGAAGAGGTTGCTGCGGTCACTGTAGACGCCGGTGATTACTTCATTCTCTCCACATTTGAAGCTCTTTGACTCCCAATGTTCGTTCATAGGCTTCGACCACTTGCATGCTCTTTGTAACTTGAAAGCCTTGCACGAAAACGCCCAAAGTCGATCTTTTTTGTCGTTATTGTAGAGACTATTGTGGAAAGAAATCAGCACGTTAGAAAACCTAACACTCAACAAAATAAAACTAAAGCTATGGATTGACATGTTGAGGAATAATGTATAAACCTTAAGTGGATTTGTACTGCTTACCTTGTAATGCCAGATACAGCTTGGGTATCAGGACAAGTGCGACTGAACGTGTTCTCCAACGTATTGTCCCACTCGCTGTATGCATGGAGGTAATCCGCTGTAAGAGAAAGGTACGTTTACTAGGTGAGTTACAGGCAAAGGTCTAACAGACTGGGAAAGTTACATTTAACTAGCATGGTTAAGATGTCCCCTATTGATCTAACTGCTTTATTTGTGTACTTACTGCAGACATAAAGCTTGTTGATCTTCAGAATGTCATTCTCTGACATGCCGTCTCTCTGGCCTATTTGTGCAGAAGCGTCGATGGGAACGATGGTATCTTCTGAATTCTTTGAGAAGTCTTTCGGTGCATAATGCATTACAGACGTGTAGTCGTATGGAACATTGAGGTTGTTTGTTTCAAATCGGCCAAAGTTTCCTTCTTGTCCTTTCAGGATGTTTCCAAAGTTGATCTTGACGAAAGCGTCCCTGTCATTTCTACTTTGCTCGTGCCAGAAGCCAAGTGCGTGAATGAGCTCGTGCTGAATGATGCCCTTTTGAAGGCATCCTGTGTCCAGAGAAAGTTCTTGGGACTTTCCAGTTCGCCCAACCCACGACCAACATCCGTTTTGTTTCACGATGCTGACGTAGTCGGTCTGGTCAGTACGAGTAACAAACCGGATGCAGGTGCTCATGTGGAAGGCACTGATTGCATTGTCAATCTGGATCTTTTCAGAGTTGGTAAAGGAGTCACTCACGACATATGGCACTTTAACTGTCTTCAGTAACTTTAGCCATCTGCAGTTTTTACAGATTCTGGCATTCCTTGCATTTGAGACAAAAACATCTCCTTCGATTAAATGCTCTTCTATTTGTCGGTTTGCTGTCAGGATTTGTGAGTTGACTGTCTTGGTATCTATAAAGAGAATACAATAGGTTTAGTCGGATTATATTGATTTGCGAAATAATGTTAATTGTTCTGCTGATAACAAATATAGCCAAGACAAAAACACATGTGTACACACACACACACACACTATATATATATATATAGTAAACGGCAGTCATTGGCAAGTACAATGAAATTAATTACCTTGTGTTTTTCCTTTGCAGAAATTGAAACTCCAGCGATGATCTCTGTCAATGAAAAAGCAACGTCATTAGAAAGTTAAAGTTATTGTTACTAATTTCATGCAACATTAATAAATGTTAAAAGTAGAAACATATTCTGGCTTCAGTATATTTACCCGTTTTCATTATTCTTGAGGTGGGTCTGGACTCCTGTGAGGAATTGGCCTGCAGGAAGTTGCCAGTTGAAGTCTTCGCCCCAGTAGTTGACCATTGGAGTTTTACGACATTCAAATGTGAGCAAGTTTGGAGCAGAGCAGCAGAGGAATTTCCAACTGAAACAAGACCAGATCAAGCAAACCATTTAACATTTCATCAAGTAGTGAAACTTGACTATGATGAGACTGTTATGAACAGGGACAATCTTCATCAATGACAGGAATGCATGACGTCATTGAGGTGTGTGTGCAGATGGATTTCAGACCTCAGTCTCATGAACAAAGCAGTTCCCTCAAGCTGGTGTTTGGCGTTGTTATGCGCTAACAATCATTAGTTAAATATTGAACACTGACATTTATTTATTTAACAAGCTGTTTATTGATTACAATTTAACAAAAAGTATGGATATGCGTTTCAAAATGAACTCATCTCAGTTCCAATGAAGTATAAATGTGCTTGTATATCATGTACATTTAAAGTCTTACATTCAATAGTGTTAATATTTCAGAGCATAATTACAACAAACTACCAACCTTCTGCCTCCTTGTGCGTTGTTGTAATTGCTGTAGATGCCAGCAACCACATGATTGGCCGGGCAATTGTAGCTGAGTTCTTTCTCATACAAGTCCTGGGAACTGGACCAGGAGCAGTCTGAGGTGGTGACGAAAGACTTGCACTGGATCTTCCATTGGCGATCTTGGTCATTGGCACTGTAGGAGCTTTAACATGAATCACATTGATTTAATGGACGGATCAGTAGAAACAGTGAATATAAAGTGTACATTTTGATTGTTAAGTTATTGAAATGTTTTCAGATTCATGTGCAAGTTTACCTATTAATCTGAGATACGACGTGTTTGTCTGGACAAGCATGACGCAAAATGCCTCTCAAACTGTTGCTATAGTCCTCCGCTCTGAGTCCAGCTGCAAACAACATGTGGTTGCATGATTAATAATCAACATCATCAATACAATAGAAACTCAGTCTATATTTACAAATGAGAGATCAATGATCTTACCTGTCAGAAGGACGGAAACCACGATGAAGGTCCACATTGTGAGTGATGTGTCGGTGTCTAACCTGTGAGGAGACTGCCTTCACCGACTGCAGGTGCTGCAATTTATACGCTTGTGACAAGGAAATAGTGACGCTAATTCCTCATCTGTGGGCGTGTTGACACATTTCTTGAGCATGTGTATTTGCTACCTCATTCCAAACACCAGAGCTATGTTAGGTCACTTGTTAACAAAAGAGAAAATAAATTCCCCTCCCTTCTTCTGTCGTGCCATAAGTACTAATTATCTAATACCTTGCGTAATAATTACAACATCTTCCTCATCGTTGATCATTTACCAGAATAGTATTATCAAGTTTAAAAAAATCCCAGCACCAGATCACGTCAACTGTGGGGAAACATGTTTGCACAATGTATTTGTCAAATAATTCCCCAATTTTGTTGTTGCTTTTTCTACACTGATGACAGATAAAGTTAGAGGGAAAGAGATTCTGCTCGGGTAAATATAGTATCATGCACATTTACCATCAGTGATTGAACATGGTGAACTATAGAAGGAAATACATACGATGAAAAGACAGCAACACAGTCTTGTAATGATCTCCTACTCATACCAGGGCGCTCAGTTCCAATGAGAATCTCTTGATCGCTGTTTAAATGCATCTGGTTGTCCTGCCATGCACCTAACTTCTTCAAGGAATACTCCACTGACATGATGAAGAGAGGAGGATGAGGAGAAACCTCAAATCCATTATGGATTCATGAGCTCAATGTGTTACAAGCATTGCTCCTTCTTTATATCACTGGATATGTTTCTCCTGATGGAGGATTTAACATGAAACTGTGCATTCATCTTCATCCCAACTCCAACATGACACAGAGGTGGACTAAAGCACTTGGGAGATAGATGTGAAGAAGCCTTGAATGCACAGCTGGATGCAGTGCTATCTGAACATGTAAACACTCACATGAGCAAATTAACAATACATTTGGTTGCAACTATTGATTATTGTCTACGCCAAAACAGTTTAGTGTCAACAAGGGTGTGATTTTTATGACTAAAGCAGTTAATCGTCTCTGGTGATGACGAAGCCACGAGCTATTTGTCTGAGCTCTATTATCCTCTAATTAATCTTCCTAAACACAAGGTGTGTCTCTTAGTTGTAGCTCATGCTTAGTTGAACTCCTCACCAGTCTACTCTGATGTAACAGTAGCAGCCAAGTGGTTCACGACTATCCAACAATGTTCTGCATTTGCGCTTCATTTGGATGAGTTTGTAGAAATGTTTTCACTTTGACACTGAGGAGTCCGTTTCTGTTATTCAATGATGTTACGTCCCCTTTTTAGTTTAGGGGGGGCGGACAAACACAGGTCTGCCAAAGAATAAGTGAAAGAAAGTCAACAATAGGAGTAACGTTATTAAACAATATTTATTCATTGCTGGTGATTAACCAAACAAAAGGTTCTCTATGAAGTGGGAGAGATTGGGACAGTTTGAGGTCGTGCCAACCAAATAGAAATCAAGAAAACAGAACTAGGCCTGGCTATCTACCTCTGGAAATAAAAACAAAATGGCTTCTCAAGCTTCTCTAAAAAAATTACCAAAACACATACAGAGGGAGCACCGACCAATAACCTAATGTTTCTAGACACAAAGCACCTACGTGTTTGCACACATGTACCCCAAACGTAACTACTGCCCTCAACCTCTCACCACAAACCTTTAAGCCTAATAGTGTTAGTGTGTACATCGTAAGAAAGACCACCGCAAAAGTCTTCTGGCTTCCTCCTTTTAAAATGGCCACCACCATACTGATTGGCCTTCGCAGGTGGCAACCAATTAACAGGTTGGAAGGTGTGGGGGGAAACAAGAGGGGAGAACACAAAACACTGACACGTAACAAATGACAAAAGCTTGAAAAAGTCCACTGGGATTCAAAGCGTAACATCGGAAAAGTCTTGGGCTCTGGAATCTTGAACTGTTCATCACTCAAGGTGCGCCAAAATGACCCAGTGGATGTGGACCCGAATATTTTACATTTATAAAATTGTTATTTTGATGCTAGATGTCGTGCTGAATTACAGTCAACAGTTTAGTTATCAATGACAAATTAATCTCTGCGATTCATAGTCATCATTTACAGTCAACCAGGTGGAAACCATTCAAAACACAAGATGACACACATGAATGCAGGTAGTAGCTTACCAGTGACGAAGCAGTCATTGCTTTTGTTGTTGACTGATTCATTAATTGATGGGAAGTCCTTCGGTGAGGAATCTGGTAATCTGGGCTTGGCTCAAACTGGTTTTGTGCAATAATTAGGTCAATGTCATTATCTGCATAACTTTTATGGATAAACAAGAGGAGCACAGCCAAGAGAAACTTACGCAACATGAGTTATTAAATAACAGCAGAAATATGTATGTCAAACTACTGAACTGCTGATTAGAAATCAAACAAGATGGATGTCAACGCTTTCAGTCTGGGTCAAAGTGGGCTGACTAACACACTGATATAGCCATCTATAAAACCATGCTGCTGAAAAAGATCTTGTAATTAAATTACCAACAGCTCCTACAGTGGCAAAATATAGACACAAAGTAGCTCATTTGCTAATGTGTGTTCATTTCTTCCATACAGTACTGCTAGTTTAAAAGATGCGGTCCACTGGCTCCACTTTTCTCATCCACTAAATTTAACTCATCCTGTGATATAATGAATGCCTCCAGAGCAGCGCAAGCTCCTAAAATGTTTCTCGTCGCCCAACTAAATGTTATGTGCAGTGATGAGTGGGCATTGTCTTTTGGTGTATTTATCAGACTGGCGGACTGTGTATATGTTTATTTCTTCTCCTATTTTTCGGACTTTGTGTCTTTCACCCTGCCTGTCCACCTGTTTGCAAGACAGTCTATATGTCTGTCTGAGAATTGCAATTGTGTGTGTGTGTGTGTGTGTGTGTGTGTGTGTGTGTGTGTGTGTGTGTGTGTGTGTGTGTGTGTGTGTGTGTGTGCGCGCTATAGGGGCAGGGGGAGATTGAAAAGGGTCCCAATGAGTATGTGATGGGTACAATCTCATTAGTGCTTATGTCTGATAACAGGCATGTGGTTTATGCACATCCTTCATGCTATCTCTTCAATTTCAAGGACACACACACACACACACACACACACACACACACACATGCAAACACTCACTTATATAATATGCATGCTACTTTTATTGAGCTCATGTTCACATACTTGTATTTTAATTTTGGCTTCAAGGGACGTTTTTTTGTTGAAGGGACGCTTCTGTTTTCAAGAAAATAGATTCTGTTTTCTTATTTTTCTCTTTGGTCAAAGAAAACTTTACAAGAGAACATTTTTTTAATTGTTTGTCCAATGAAAGAAAAATAAAACCACACATTTATCAACGTTTAGTAATTACACTGATTTAATTATATATGTATATATATATATATATATATATATGATATAAAAACCTTTCAGCGTTCAGCTTCTGAATGGCTTACATACTGCTCGTAGATGCTTTTGGATTTCTCTGTACCTCTAGAAATTATGTCACGTTTACTCAATTCCTTTTTTTTAACAATACAATATAGTCATTTTTCTCCGTACAGACTCTTTTGGGTGGCATCTCTCTAATGCAGATTCAGCTTGTGGACTGTGTCAGAATATTTGCACACGGCACAAAACCTGTCCCTATATATCGGGGACGTTACCTATGATAAAAATAAATAATCACCCCCACGCCTCCAATTTATGATCAAGTGTGATTCATTATTTAGTACTCCTGGAGCAAATGTGCAACGACCAGTCTCCTTCCCGAATGTCAATATACTGATTACATGTGTGGGTGTTGTAGTGCAAAGCGTGGAACCTTGAGGAACCTTGAGGAACAGACCACCGGACATAAGAATAATGAAATGAAGAATATCTACAGCACATAACGATTTATATTATCACTGTTATGACACATCGGGAGTTGGCATCTTTTATTTTTCCCTCCGAAAATTAAGAGAAAATATAAGAGACATTTAAAATAATGTTGCTTCATGAGGCCCATCATTTTGGGGTGATTGCTGAAACAACTGATGCTGCTGTTTTTCTTGGGAGGACCATCTGCAGCCAAATAGACTACAACACTGAGAAAGGCATGGGAGGACTGACATTACCAAAAGTGTATCCATCCTATATTTGACTATCAGGGAGCCTGCATTCACTTTTATTCAATAGCCAGATGGATTGACTCCCATTGGGATTCATGAATACATCCGACTCTGCAGTTCTATACACAAGCAACTTTCATCTACTCATCAGCACAATTGTCTCACAAACCTGGCTCTCCATTAAATGTATAAGCTTGTTGGACAGGTATTATACATGAGGAAATATGGAGATCATTGACAAGTGCAAAACAAAGTGTCTCCTTCTCCTCAGCATGTGTTTTTTTCTTTCTTCTTTTTTCCCTCAGAGTACTGTCAACTGCAGTTCCAGAAAGCTGATTTATGTCCTTGTCACATCATGTTTATTCCAGTTTGGTTGTTTGTTGTAAAAAAAGAAGAAGAAAGAACTCCAATGCAACTTCTATTTGTGAATCTTTATCCCTTAGCCATACAAACACAGACGTACACACAACATGAAGTACATGCTGTGTCTACTTTCATGAACTGAAAACTCAGGTTGAAAGGGTCAAAGCTTCAAGACAAAAACCCTGACAACTCCCAGACCGGACAACGCTATGGTAGCAACACTGTGGTAGCAACCAGTGGTTCACAAGGTAGCCATGCCCTAAAGCAGGCCCTGATTTTTCTCTAAATGGGGTGATCATTTATTAAATGAACATCATGATGTATTGAACAAGACCTGAAACTAGCGATTGAGACCATGAAGTCATGTTTTCAATGTTTGCTGAATGAATAAATCAGGTCACAGACGTCTCATGTCTAGGATTTAGACATCCCTAGTATGTGTGGTATGAATTTGGTCTGGGAATATGTTCCTCTCTGTCAAAGCTCCACTTTGTAATTTAAGATGATCAAACCGCAGTCTTTGGGATTCCATGGATTTCTATTAGAGTCCATAGCTTTAAGGGAGCCTGAGGCAAAGGCAATGGGATGAAGGAACAATTATCTGTAGAAACCCAGAAACATGAATGGATAGCGTCGAGGCAGAACTAACACTGCAGTGCCACGCATCAAGCTCATTACATGCTCAGATGTTAATAACCTAAATAATATTGAAATACATTGAAAAAGAAACCCGTTTCTGAGTTCACCTTTAAAAAGTTCAATAAAAAGAAAAGTGAGCTTTTTTCTTTTTCGAAAAAGGAAATAGAGTCTTTGTTATGATTCCATATTATGATGATACTGCTTACTAAATTGATTCGGCAAGGCAAAGCAGCCAACAGTCAGCAAACGCTCACGCTGGTTGTTCTAAGCTTTTGGTCAAATTCCCAGTGGACCAATTGACAAATCCCTCCCCTCCCTCCAAACTGTTTTATGGCAGTGGATTAAAGGAGGAGAAAAACAAGTCTGAACTCTCGACAGTCCCACGACTGCCTAAACATGGCAAACGTTCTCTTTCCTGTTCCCTGTCTCCTTCTCTTAATTCTGCCTTCTCTCCAAGATTTAAATCCATGAAACAGCAGGTGACACCACAGCACGGCAGGACTTGAGGTATTTTGGGGAAAGGTTCAGCGCTGGTGCATCCAAGACTGTCCCGAAATCCTGTCTGAGGGATTGTGTGGGGTGTTTAAAGAAATATCTGCATCATGTCAGTGTCGGCATGTCGCTCTATGAGCTGGAAAACCCACACCCATTCATTTGGTTTCCATAGTACTTATAAAAGTATAATATATCAACACGCCTTCCACCCAAAACGCATATAATATTTTACATTTAATCAGTGTCTTGGAAGCCTGTACAAGTGGATCATCACAGTACACTGGCCTGGGAGTTTGTATTTTCTTTCTGCACACAAAGGCAGTTTTAGTTTGGCCTCCAATGTGGTGACCATGCATTCTCAGTACATTCATCAAACTAACACAGCCGATGTGTTAATCTGCACTAAACACTGAACTTTCAACTATGCACACATTCATTAATACTCATCTCCAAGACAACGCTAGACAAAAAAAAAGCCATTCGTTATTTCGCCAAATTAAATCCATTATTGGTGAATATTATCGGACGACTGGAAGAATGAATTTAGAATGATTTGCAATTAAATATGATACATGGAAAATGAAATACACCTAATGAGATAACTCTGGCTAGTGTATAAACACAAAAAAAAAAACTTGCCGTCTGAGGCAGTGTTGGCCCCAGAATACAAATGTATTGAAGAAACAGTATATAACAGCACTCATAAACTATCTCACAGACCCCATACATTTGGTATGTTTGATTTTTAATCACCACATTTTCCTCTTTACACTCTGATTGTCAAGTTGAGCAATGTTTCATTGATTAAGAATGGACCACAGCAATCAATGTTATATTGCATTATAAATGAATCACTCATGGCTTCATGATATTTAAGTTCTGATTGAAACTGCCCGTTTGAAGTGATTTAAATGGGCACGCAGAACCAGCGATACAGAGGAACGAGCAATAGCAGGTATGATGGAAATCAATGACTCATAGTATGTTCATAGCTAATACATTCAAGTTGGCATCGCAGACAGAGGAACCAACGTGTGTTGGAGGAACAAGTGTCATCATAATGAGCTATAGTCGTATACATATACATTCCACAATTCTCACAGACTTGATCATCCTCTCCACCAGCCCATTTATACACCTTTAAGATGTCTTGTCTGCTCTCCTGAGTTCTCTTCCTCTAGTGGCTGGTCATATTTTTCCCCAACTGCTTTAGCTGACTGGTTGCCCATGTACAGTGATATTTAAGTATCCCAGCTTAGCGCTGGGTGAAGCTGATATACAAAGAGCAGTCAGCGCTTCTCTCTGCCTCTGGGGCTGTTAATCGAAGATACTGACTTTACTTCTTTTACTTTACAGTGTACGGCTTCCACACTCACTGTCATGAAACCTTCATCATGTCGCCTTCAATGTTTAGGTAAGTGAGAGGATATCCAGCACAATATTCAGCAGCACAACACATCAGTTTTATCTAAATGTGACTTTTTGCTTGTAATAATGTAATGAAATAGTGGGTTATCACCATTGCGTGTGATGGATGGAAATGTAGTATGAACAAGAACGATAATATGAATGTCTTCTTTCTGTGTGTTCTTGTACCTAATCAGCTTTTTTGTTTTCTTCTATTAACCAGTGCAGTGCCTGTTTGGAATGGGCTGAGTACTTGGCCTCCACTCATCCAAACAACTACACAATGTGCACTGCACTTCCACAGGTCCACTACAGAACACCCGCCATGTGTGAAGTCGATCGAATGAACGGCTGAAAATACAGACGGACTAGAACTCAACAAAGAAAATACAGTTTATTTATTTCAGAAGCAAGCTGGTGTTTTCTGATTTCACACAACAGTTGGAGAAACAAGTGTGCAAGGTTGTTGGAGAGAGAGGCAGTGTGTGTGTGTGTGTGTGTGTGTGTGTGTGTGTGTGTGTGAGACAAGTGAGCATAAATCTGGATAATATATCTGTGCTGACAAAACACTACAGCTCCCGGCCACACACAAGCACATGCACACACACGTGTGACCCCGCCCCAACACACACACACACACACCTACACACACGCTTCAGTGGACCAATGATCCATCCCATACAGTCAGTCAGACCCCTTTTAAGCTAATTGGCTCTACAGCGGTGATGCAGGCAAAGCTCATTACAGGCCGCCTGACACACTCACTTCAGCAGACGTGCCTCTCTGCTCCTGAGGTTTGGGGCCGGCTAAATAAAACTTGTTTTCTTTTTCTCAATCATTTCTATTCTAACAAAATGGCTTAAAAGGTTAGGTCTTTTTTTTTACGACTCCTTTAATCTTTAACTTTCCACAAATGCGTTTGGTGTTTTGCATAAATGTCACACTAAATAAAAGGCCAATACATTCAGCTTTATTAGATCCATCAATTTAGTCTCAATATTAAATTCATGTGTCTATGAAAGCATTACATTTGTGTGACCTCCACTTCTACTGTCACTCAATCAATATTCATTCTGAAGCTATTCTGTCATGCAGAATAACTTTATCACATCTTTCAGCCATAAAATGAGCCCATCCCAGCTTCTTTTCATGAACCCAAAATAAAAAAGATCACCCCTTTTTATTACAGTATTTTATGTTTACTTAATGTTTAAACGTGCAGTATCTTCTCAGGCTGCGCTCTGATGTGTGCCGCAGAGCGCAAACTTCCGCCAAGGCTGTTTCTGTGAGTTAAAAACAATGCGTGTGTCTGTGATACAGATTTGCTCCACAATTTAATGGGTTCTTCTTTGACCCATGCTTCACCCTTCCACCAAGTTTCATGAAAATCGGGCCTCTAGTGTTTTTAGTTTGTTTCATAATCCAGACGAACAAAAGAACAAACACGACCGAAAACATAACCTCCTTGACGGAGGTCATTATAAGCTGTACATTGTTATTAAGTAGTATGAGTGATACTGAAGTATTATTCTAAACAAACCTGTTATCCTCTTCTAGAAAGCACACAAAAAACATTAAAGAAATCAAGATATATTCCATATCAATGAAGTAGAGTTTTAAAGTGTCTGATTCTTCCAAAAAGCAGACATTCAGAAATTCAATGTTCTGAATCCTGCTAAGCAACTGATTCTACTAAAAGTTGTCAGTCTCCTCAAAAAGTAAGCTAAAATAAGCAAAGGTTACTTTTTGGCCTTCTATTCTTCACTGTGTCGGAATCCTTCCTGTTTTTGTCTTTCTTTTTAAAGACGTAAGTATGACCTGACAGCACCCTGTCTACTCCGTCTGTCTTAGGACAGGCATCAGGTCTCTCACTGTGATCGATTTTCATATGTTTTCTGATCATTGCCTTCATTACTTCATACTTAGCAGAGAATTGAACTCGGATTGCTGGTCGGATTGTCTTTATATAAATTGCACTATCAAGTGTCTCCTCGCTTAGTGCCTCATCACTCATCCTTTCTCCTCATCTTTAGTCGACTCCCATTTCAACAAAACTGATCGTTGAAGTCTCCTCTATTTCCACATTTGTTTTCTCCTTTCCTTTCCTTCTCTCCTTATCCTTCATTATCCACTCTTGTCAGCTTTTACTCTCACTTCCCTTTCCTCTTTTACAGCTCTCCTCCTCTTCTTCCTTCTCCTTTTCTCTTATGCTTGCTTTGTTATGTGTGTACCTCCATCTCAAACGTTTGATCCTCTCCTCCTGTCTACGTCATCTTCTTCCTTTACTCATTGTCTGTTGTATTTACATAAGTATAGAAGTATAGAGGTTTACAAACGACATCCTTGTCAAGATCAGACCTTTCTAACCATCACTGACTGCCCACACCTCCAGCAAAGGATGCAAGGAAAAGCTGACAGGCATATGTTTGTGCGTGTGCGTGTGTGCAGGCAGTGCTACTTTAATAGTGCTGACAACTTCTCTCAGATTTGGACTAAAAAAGGAAAAACAGTTTCTAACATGTATTTTTAGCAAAAGTAAATAGACACCGCAGTATTGAAAACATGGCATGTGGCGTTTACCCATACCAGCCATTTGACAACAACTGGTACAGACCTGGTACAAACTTTGTTGATCCTCTGACCTTTCCTAAAAATGCCAATGTCAGCTCAAAATTTGTAATCGCCCAATACTTTTGTTCATGACCAATCACAACTGGAAAAATAAGATTATTCGGAATATTCTAATAAACCCTAAAACAAATATGGGCGCCGCACATCAACCAAAGACAGTCAATGTTATTAAGCCCAAAGTTAATGGAATTGTCAAGGGATTATCTGTAAATATTTCCCATTTCTTCCATATGTCCCATTTCATGTGCACACGGTATACAATACGGCTTCAAAGAGATGCCAGCAAAGCAGTACATTCATACTGTGTTTCATGTTGCCAAAGTTCTGTTGACTTCCTGTATGCAAAGTGCATTGCAATATGACTCATGGTCCTTGAAACTGTATTACAAATGATGTTGATGTGATCAAACCAGATATATTTCCGAGAAGTATGGTTTGATTGGTGATTCAGAATTCTTTCAGGTCAGCATGGAGTACTTAGAAAATGTGGGTGTTCACGTATATGTGCAAGCTGACTCTGTCTGCCCCATACATAAATCAGCATTTACTTAATAAATGAACATTGTCTACACAGCAGCATAATAGACAAAACTGCTCCTTCCTACGCTAATTCTGTTAGGTCCTGTGCTTTAATAACTCTTAGCTGCTTTATGCTAATAGTGTTAGTGGCCTCTCGTTTCAAGAGCAGGCTAATATTGTTATAGTCTTTGTATCTAATTAGCATAGCAGTGGCTGTGAAAGAGCTGTATTGACATAAAGCCGAGAAAACCCAATGAGAGGAGTGACCGTGTGTGTGTGTGCTTTCTTCTGGCTTGCATTAGCATTCAAAAGCACATGGATGTTTCCTTGCAGTCTTGTGCATGTCAGAGTGTGGATATGTTGGCTGAGGGAAGGGTCGTTAGATACTACAGTATTTCTATCCGTCAGACAGTCATCAACTCATCCCAGCTTAATCACATAATGGCTTAAAAGGCTGGGAGACAGACGGCGGGGAAAGAGGATAAGACAGCTGGAAGCTTAATTATCCAAAGAGTAAGAAATTGACATAGTATCATTGCCTCATCTGGATCACAAGTCAACATTCAGCGAGCTTCGACAGAATTTTCTTATTCTATAATCACATGTGTTTACATGTAAATCATAAACGGTTGAAATTCTGATGGCATTTTTTTTTTTCAGAAATCAAGTAGTAATTTCCAGTCCGGACAATTCAAAAAAATTGAGGAAAAGTTTAGAACTAAGAAAAAGGTTGTGTTGACACATTGACACTTGCTTTCTGTGTGCATGGAATATAATAATACATTTATTTGTATAGCACTTTAAAGGGTACTCAAAGTTGTATGGTCCAGGAAAATTGTGGTTATGGGATATGACATTTTGTAAAGGTATTTGAAGGGTTTAGTCAGTAGTTAGTACCAGAAGATCATGGTTATGTTTAAAATGCAACAATTAATTGCAGGTCTGTGACAGTAGAGGAACTTTAGTCTCCTGCATGAAAACCAAACTTGCCACATGATTCATGATGGTGTTAGAAGAGTCAATCCAGGGAATGACGTTGTATAACAACCCGGTCTCGTACAAAATGATGTTCCCATAAAACAACTCTCAATTACATTTAGAGGGAAACTCATTTCCTTCCGGTTTACAGTTCCAGTTAGAAACTATTTGAAATGTGTGCTTAATGTTGTAAATTTAAACAAAGCAAACCAGAACATGCTACACAATGACTTTGGTGAAAAACATCACTGTCCGGCTCAAAGTGACTAACAACTAAATCAAAGAGAAATTCAACAAAAGCCCTTGGTTCACACAGAACATGAAGAGGAGTCCCCTGTGTTTATTTTATCCCACTACCACCTTGTATTGACTTGACCGCAAACTCTTTTGAAAGTTATTTCTGATACTTCAAAATCAAAATGTAATCCACAACAAATTACATTTAACTTGAAAGTTCTGTTGGATTGGAGAGTCATTTTTAGGAGAGTTGCCAGCTTGATAACTTGTCAGAAGAAATTGTGTTATATTCTAAACCTATTGGCTTCCAATTAGCCTTTAAACTAGGGGGTCTCACTCAGGGCCCTGCGAGAATATATTCTATCAATGTGCCGATAACTGTAGCAATTCACCCTCATGCATAAATGTGAAATAGGGTGAGCAGTTATGATCCACAAGAAGTCCACTTAGTTTGTATTAATTTACCTGTATTGAACCTTGTGCAATGATGGATTATATGGAGAGAATTTTTTATCAAAAGGGACAAAGTTACTGGAAACTATGTCATATCTTAAACGGGGATATTTATTTTTAAGAACACCTCTGTGTTGCCTTTGCCAGCACTCTTGTGTAATTACCATTAATTAACCCCAGTACCAAATCCTGATGGGAAAACAGGACAACAATAGAGATAAGAGGTAATTAATTATTATCAATTGATGAAGGTCTGGGAGGTTGGATTTGTTTAGGGGGAAGGAAAAATTGTTAGCAAACTACTCATCGGTAAATCCTCCAAATTATATAGTACTGTCATTATTAATAAAACAGGCAATGTTTACTTCCAACAATTTAAAAGTAGGCAGCTGGAAGCCAATACTATTTTGACGCATGACGTTTTAAATTGTACAGTGGCTATAAAACCATCTATTGAAATGTATTTAAGTATGTCTTTTGTGGTGATTTCTCATAAAGACTACCATTTTCTCTGGTTGTATTTGCCTTGATTGACAACCGTCATGGGCTGTTGCTGGCTCAGGCTGACTCTTGATTATCCTTCTGATAACTGAAGATCACTAGCAAACCCAAATGCAGGCTTCATGATCTCTTTAGATACTCGTGGGTCATTTCAAACGGATTTCAGTGCTGTCTATAGTTCCTTACAGTTACTGTATATCTACATGGGCTCGCCTCGTGTCACTCACTTTGCAAACCACCATGCAGAGGATTCTCAGCTGTCTTCAGCTGAGTTAGAGTGCAGCATTACCACTCTGAACACACTACTATTGTATTTTAAAACAGTACATTTTGAGTAGAACAATGCAGCTCAAACAGACAAAAAGTATCCTGACATGACACAGGGCAAATAGGTAGATAGGCCAATGCCTTTTTTACATTATATAGATTGAACAAAAATACATCTTAGAATTCCGAATCGAGGGTATAAAATCAAAATGTAGCATTCATTTGTTAGGTTGCATAATATACATTTCATGTATCAAACATATATCTATTTTGGGGCCCTGTGTAAGGTGGAAGTTTGTGCATAGACATTGAAGTGGATTTTATTAACAGTTTGGTTTTTGCAGAAGCTAATGTTGTATCATAATATTGTGTAATATTGAGTTGTTGGTACTGCATTTGATTTAATTTGGGATATTATATAAATATCCTATGCTTTAATTTGTATTATATATGTCGGTAGCACTATAATAACTACACACTATTTAGCAGCTCATGTTTTGCGATCGGAATTGGGTCACAAGAAAAAGCAAAAATGTGGGCATCGTTCCGGTTAGTCTGAAGGTTGACGATATAGACGTTTGAGGATTGAAGCCGCAGACCGCTGTCCTTGTGCAGATAGTGCATGATTTATTATTTACGTGTGCTAATGTGTTTTTTGAACATCTCAGGGGGGACTGAACTGGCATTAAACCTTCTCCGAGCTGCTCTCTGGCACCGAGCCAAACGCCACATACTGAAAACTTTGCAGTTTCTGTCTTGAATTTTCCCGTCTCTCGCCGTATCAGTCTGTCGAGCACCAGCCAATAAAGCATGTCTTTAAAAGAATGTTTTATTTTTTTATGAAGGAGTCGAGGGACAACAAACTTAAGCTATCAAAAATATTGAATCTGATGTCACATTCATGCTGACGATGCACATTTCATGTATCAAACATATATGTTTTGGGTCCCTGAGCTCTGGCTTCAGGAAGGTGTAAGTTTGTGCACGTACACAGACGAGGATTTTATTAACTGTTTGGTTTTTGCAGGGATGTAGCTAATATTGTGTAATATTGAGTTTTTACTAGAATTGTGTGAGTTTTTGACAGATGAGAAGAGTTATACTGAATTCAAAACATACTCATGGTGGGCATGCCAAAAATAAAGTGATAATTAATTTTGTATATTTGCACTGTTTTTTTATATATACTGTATATGTGTGTGTTATATTTCTGGCAGTGTGGAGAAGGCTTCTTTGTTTTATATGATTAAAAAGGTAGTGTAATACATTTAATGTGAATAATCCAAATAATTACAGACGTTGGGGGAATTCGGGCCCACGACTTCAGTGATGTCAACATACCATTCGTGTCCCGGTGTGTTTGTACGTCCACAGACGTGTGTGTGTGCCGGCTTGACGGGGACAGATGATGCCGATACTTCCCCCACAACCTGTCGTGTCCAAGGGCAGTCATTTCTCACAAAAATCAATGTTTTCAATCTGGTCATTGCCAATTCACCATCAACAGCATTAAAATCAATAATTCTGCTTTCATAAGGTGTTTTCACATGCACCCATTACCACGCACTCTCACACAGTCCCACACACAATGTGTATTTTGTTTATTGAATTCTGTCTTTTCCTGGCCTTCAATGTGACTTTGTCTGTTCTCTAATCCATATAATTACTTCTCTGTGTTAAATGGGATTATTGTCATTTATTTCATGTGACACACTGGCGTTTATCTTCATTCATGCTAGAAAATCTTCTACGAATGGACTGATTAAGGTTGATTATAAATAATTGTTATTCAATAACACCACTGATTCCATTAAGCCTGTTAACCGTGGACACCATGAAATAGAACTCACTTGATAATTATATTCAGCTGTTATCATGTCCATCAGGGTGTCCTTGGGATGCTCACAGGGGCCCAGCTTGCCAGTGGGCCCTTGCATTTAGAAGGAGAAACTGAATAAAAGCCATGCTGCTTTTGTATAATGTATAGGTTTTGAGGGGAAACATATTGTGTAAATCTAATGATATAAAACAGTAAGAAATCTCCAACGGAAAAGGCCTCAAAACTCACTTATCCTCTTCCTATCCTAATGTGTGAATGGGGCCCTTTGACATTAAACACCCAGGGACCCATTAAGCCTTAATCCAGTCAGGGTGTTTAGATATTTACTGGTGCAGACACAAGAGGAGAAAGAGGGAAGGGACAGAGACAAAAAGAAGTGCAATGGTTATATAAGATACAACGATTTTGCTCTGATGACTGTCTACGCCTCCTGTTTGTCAAATAATTGATTTAATAATGCTCCTGATGATTTATATAGCACTGAACGGTGTAGGCCTAAATACATGTTTGATCTACTGATCTCATATGAATCGGTCTGATCATCATTTGGATGGACCAACATCTCTGTAAAAACTAAGGGCTCAAAAATGTCTTTTTGGTACTGCATTTTATTTAATTTGCGATCTTGTATAAATATCCTACACTGCATTTTTTATTCTATACGTCTTATTGTATTGCATCTTATCTCTGTGTTTTCATTTTGCTTTGTGTTGCACAAAGCACTTTGAATAGATAGAGATTGATGGCAATGACGTCTTTATCTAAAATACATAAGTTTATATTTGATGTTCTTGTGACTTTATTTCCATAGCTTCCAGGACTTTCCGCTTGTGCGATGTTTTAAGTCGGCCGTGCCCTCATTGACTGGCACGGCATACGGACTAGTTATCGTCATGTTTTTCTTGGCAGCTGATGTTGTCAGAAACAAAGCCGGTCTGCATCAAAAAGCATTTGGGTCATCATGTAGCCATCGGCATCATGGGACTCTTTTTGTCTAAACAAATAAGTTCCAATAGCGTGTGTTTGGGTGTCCCTAACATGGAGTTCTGTGACTCCCTCCAGGTGCCTTTAGCCGTCCTGTCAGGTCTGGACTCCTCAGCCCAGTGAGAGGCTGACAGAGGTAAGCTCACACAGTGGTGCCCCGAGTGAAAGGTTACACCGATGCACATTGCCAGAGACACAAAATATTATGACTGAACTGAAGTTGAAAAATAACCATTGAAATGTGTTTATGGGCATGACTTGTCCTGAGTGATGCTGGTGAGGGAACGCATGATATAAAAGGTACCCAGTTCAGAATGCAGTGCTCAAATGTTCACACACTAATATATATATATATATATATATATATATATATATATATATATATTAGTGTGTGAATTATCATATTTCACAATCTGTATTATGTATTCTGTAACAGAAACTCAAGATTTATAAATAATGTATCATGGGTTGACGACCAAAGATTTTGTGAACACATTTCCATGGAATTCACTCATTCAAACCATGTTTTCAGTGTTTACAAGGTCTCACATTAGCTGGCTGCTGTGCCACCAGACCATCACCGTGCTGCATATACAACTTACTTTCTGACAGCCCTGACATAACACATGTTTTAAAAGGGTATAGTTCACAATATCACAAGATCACTCCCAACTTTTTAACCCAATTTACGTCCTGTAAAGTTTGTCAGTTTGAGCCTAAAAGCACACCCAGGAGGAAAAGCTGCTTCACTTTTTACATTCTTTCTTTTTTTACATAGCCATAGCAAAAGGTGCAATAAATAACTTGCATTTCATGCAATACTTGCATACTTGTATTGAGACGCTTACATTGAATGGAGCGATTGTTCATTTTAGTTTTTATTTATTTTAGTTTTCATTTGACTTTTCCTGCTAGGAATGTGCTGTGAAAAAGTTCCATACAGCAGACAAACAAGCAAACAAGCAAGGCAGGCGGCGGTAGACTGATTGCACAAACTAATTGCAGATGACGAGCAGCTGTGTGAGGCAGGTGACAGCATCCTTTGAGGACCTGAAGGCTGAGCCGAATCTGTGGCCGCTCCATAAATGAGCCTTTTTCACACAGCCTACGGTGCCTTTGGGCAGCCCTCCTCAACTCGTGACATCACACATTTCCAATTCATTTATGCATCCACGTTGCACCATTGTTATTTCCTTGCGATCGTCATTGTAACTTAATTTGGGGTTTTAATGCTCTTTGCGACCTTGTGGAAGCTTTTCTTTTTTGTATTGATCTTGTTCAAATGATGTATTTACCAGGGATTATTGACCACTTTTATGCAAACATGGTTCGCCCTGTAAATGCAGCATGGCCAGTTAATATTTCCCAAATTTTCAAGATTGCCTGGACGGTTCATTAAACAATTCACTTTGCAGACTGACTGAAGGTTGTACTCCAAAAACTGTGCATTCATCTGCCACATTTTTGTAACAAGACAGACCTTGGCGGCACATTATGACATACTCTGTCTACAACCATGGACTTTGATAGAACCAGCCCTTGAATTCGGACACCGTAAGCTATTAATTAGATGACCTAGAGGCAGAGGAGATGATGGAGCACCTGTCGCCATGACTCATTGTTCACACGGGCAGCATCATTTGGGCTTGAATCTCTAACCCTGCAGGATTATGACCAATCGCTTCCCACTGAAGAATGATAGTAATTAATGTGTTTTCCCATGTTAGTGCTATTGGTTTACAACACACACGTGTCAAGTATTCAAAGGAACAGAAACGTACTGTGAAGGGTAATCTCCCAATGAGTCCAATAGATCCTAGATTGGTTAATCATCAAACTGCTCACATTTATGAATCACTTTTTAATTCAGTCTGGCTCAAATGATGGCTAAAATTGCAGAAATGCAGTGTCCCAGATGCTTGTGCGATGTTTTGTGTTGTCATATTGTGCACTACAGTGTAATCTGGTTTAAATGTGTAATCTGTGAGGGGATGTTATAAATGTCCGCGCACATGTATATGTCTGTGTGTTATTTACCAGTCTGGACCAGCTGCTTCAAGTGATTGACAAATGACAAAGCATTGACAATTATGAGACAAGAGTCTTGAGAGGTGCGGTAAAGACTGGAGTGTGGAGACGAAAAAGAAAAGCATGGAAGAAGTTTGATACAAGGGCCAGAGAGAAAAAATACCATAATCCATTGAGAGAGATGAATGAAATCTGGCAGGTGTGCAGGAACAAGCAGATGTCCATGCTCTAACAGAGTGTTCCTAGTCTGAAATCTCACCTGACTGCTGCTCTAAAAACCCAGGCTCCTTCTGCCCAACTGATGTTTATATCACCCTACAGGCAAGGTGAAAGGGGGTGTGTGTGTGTGTGTGTGGGGGGGGGGGGGGGCAGTGATGGGAGGAGAAGGCTGATTCGCTGTGGAGAGAAGCGGGTAGAGGGAAAGGGAAGACTGAAGGTTTTTTTGAGAAACTGGAGAGAAGGCGGTGGGGAGAAAGGTGGATTGGATAAATTGGCTGTAAGAAAGGAGAGGGGGGGAAGATAAGGGGGTAAAGTTGGGACAAAGAGGAGCACCAGGTCTGGAGAAAGGGATAGAGATGGACTGTTCCCAGAAGAATTAAAAGCCAAGAACAAATCCTCATCTTCCATTTACTACTGATGCAGTCTCTTACTCTCTCTCTTAAACACACATTCAAATAATAAACACATGAACCAAACGATAGATAATTGCCTCATGGGAGAAAGAGACCATTAGCGCTGGATTGACAGGTGGACTGTTGTGCACATTGCAGGAATTATTAAAATGGCAGCACACAAACATACACTGTGTGTGTGTGTGTGTGTGTGTGTGTGTGTGTGTGTGTGTGTGTGTATATATAAATAATGGCCATTATACTCATACACAGAACACTCTCTGATGCATATGTTGCATGAGAAGGCATAAACACAAACACTTGAAGCATAGTGGGTATAATTGTCTCTTGTGGGAGATGGATAGATGGGCGTCGATGGGTTGGTGTGCAGGCTGTGGGAATAAGTTAAAATGATTACACACACACAAATGCAGCTAAATGAATGTCAGCAGGCAAGCCAACAATCTTTTATGTCAGCATGAGTAGATGTGCTCACTTTCTTTGCACAGAAATGCACATGCTAGTACACGCCGGTGTCAGTCATCTGACTGCAGTATTGACAATCAGCACGGCAGTGTGGAGGCACACGGCTCATTTGAAAGGCGCTGAGCGTGAATCCCATGCAGCGGGTTGTTGGATATTTCATTCATTAAGGGTCACGCTGCCAGATTACAAATTCACTGGAGATTGTGAATACAAGCCACATTGACTCACAAGTACCTTGTTTATTGGACGGTTCTGATGAAACATAATCATACCTACTTAATAAGGATTTTGCTCCGCATTGTTTTGTCACAACATATTTTTTTTGCTGTTGTGATCAGCTGTTTGTAAGTCCATGTCTTGATGTAATTTTGAGCAAATTCTGTTTGAATGTTTAACATGCTGGTTTTAACATTATTCATCGGGAATGCAACAAGATCTTATGTCACAAATATGGACAGCAAGGTGGAGCAGGACGTCTTCTCCAGTGATATTACGTTTCACTCACTTTTTAATAAGGGACTGCTAAAACACATAGGGTTCTGCATGATGTGTGCAACCATCTACCCTTTCTCACACCTTTTTGAAAATGTCCTTTAATGCTTTAGTTTGAGTGGCTTTCTAACACTGACTCGCATTATATTCTCCACTTTCATGTTGATTTTACATTTCTCTTGCGACATGTGCAGTGTCGTTCTTTGGTCCCGCAGCAGTTCAAATAGTATTATTCTCAATCGGCCAAGCGGACGGATCAAAAGGAGGAATCAATCGGTAAAGAGTTCAGAAACTGTTCAATGTCGGTGTGAACACATCTTAAGGTTCATCAGGGAGATTTATTGTGACAGCACATCAGCCTGAAACGTAATAAAAAAAAGAACAAAATTGAGAGAGCATGGTGGGGCGGGGGAGGAATTGGATGAAACATTTCTCATCACAAACAACTTCAAAAAGTCACTGAAACAGAGAAAGACTCACAAAGAATGAGGTGGGAAATTCATCAGAGACGGAACGAAACTGACGCAGATGCAAACGGAGAGAACAAAATAAAAACCGTAAAAACAGGAACACGATGCAGAAACACTTTGCAATGAAATGATCCTTTATTAATCCCCCTTGGGGAAATTCTTCTCTGCATTTGACCCATCCTTGGTTGGGGGACAGTGGGCTGCCCTGTGAGGTGCCCGGGGAGCAGCTCGGGTTGAGTGTGTTGCTCAGGGACACTTCGACATGTGAACTATGGAGGGACGGGGATCGGCTTCCTTGTGGTTACTGGACGACCACCCATCCCTCTGAGCTACAGCCGCATTGCACAGCGCCCATGGTCGAACTCTCTAGACTGGTTGATGTAGGAAGTAACCATTGAGCTAAACTGACTTTCAGACAGGTGTTTAGAAAAAAAGTAGTGAAATACACAGAATAACTAAAAGATACATATGAGCAGTTAAGTACTGGTAGGTGAGTTAATGTCTGAACGGATGGTGTTAACTTTTACCCCTTTTCCACCAAAATTAACGCTTACATGCATGTTTTTTTTAAACGAGGGGGGGAGATGTCTAAAACAGGCCTTTGACGACTTTCCCATCGGCAGTAGACGAGAAACCTTTTATTCAGAGTCTGAGTTTTATTTAGTTTGAGTGTGTTAAACGATGGTCAGCGAGGTCAAATGACTGTTTCTGTCAATGGAGTATGGTCGTGCACATAGTGGTCGTTGTTGGAATAGCGGAAATACTAACCAAGATGGGTTTGATGAGTTTTATTTGGTTTCTGTCGAGGTTGAATGAAGTGTCTGTTGATGCTCATTGAGGTAAAATGACTGTCTGACTGGTAGCTTTTAAATTTCATGTTTTCTCTGTAAATTAATTAATTAGCGAGTCCACCTGGATATCGCGCTTCCATCACTGTCGATCGAACATTACCACAAGAAGCCTCTAGCGTATTTCTTGATGCTGAAGGTTTGCGTGCAACGTAAAACAGACGCGATTAGTGTTGAAACACATGGTGAACTTTGAAATGGTGGCTATTAAGTGAAGGCAACAAAATCACTTGCTTGTAATAACTTTAGTTATAATGTCATTTGACTCGGTGCCATTATGTCTCTGAACTGAAGCTGGTCTCCTGATTAAAAGTCATGTGTTTGTTGAACCCATCCACCATCCTTATCTCCCACCCTTTTTATAGGACTTCCTTGCTGTTAATACTATGTCCGTTGCTCTGCGTCTAACGATGAGTCTACATTAGAGTTAATAAAAAGCCTGATGCATATCATATCTAAAGGGTGCCCAGTGTGTCGGTGTTAACTTGCAAAACTTGTATTTTACACCCTGGGAGTGACCTTTTCCTTTGACGACAAAAGCCAGATGTCATTGGGGAATGCGGCTTTACATTTTCATGATGGGGTTGTTGGCAAAAACAAAGCTCATACTGTTTGACATGTATGATATAGTCCGCTGTACTGAATAATTGATTTATCCATTTCTATGTATTGATTTGTCAGAAATGCAGCTTATCTATTGAAGTTGGACGGTGGCGAGTAATAGCTGTGGTCTTGTGTAATGTATACGGGATAATGTCTGACTACTTAACATGCCAGGTGCCTCATTGTTGCAGCAAGCGCCATCTTAGCATTCTGAGCAAGGACTGCAGATGAAAACCAGTCAATCTTTGCTAACCCTGCCACATTTACATTTTTATTAATGTTGAATAATTTGCACTGTTCCTGATGGATGGATAGATAAATACATAACTACAAATGGAAAATAACAAAGTTGAAGCGAAAATTAAATTACTTCATGTGTTTATTGGTTCTAGTGGACGACAAAAAGGTTGATGCATACAGTGTGTTTGTGTTTTCTCTTGCTTCTGTAAAATCCTCCACTGTGGACCAGACTTTGTGACTGAAACATAAACTCCATTTCATTCTGTCCCCAACAGACAGATTTTTTTTTTTTTAACCATCACTCTTGCATGCAGTGCACTGCCTGCCACATATTGGGGGAAGCACAGCTGTCAGTGCGGAACATGATCCAATAGCCCGCAGACAGACTGAAACACCTGAGCCTCTGCACAATGCTGCTGCTGGTACACTTTTAAAATGCCTGTCCTACGATTCGAAATAGCCTCCATATGTTCTTTTTGTCATGTCTTAAGTGGTTCATTTAAATACTTTAATTTCATTGGGCATGAGACGTGTACATGATCGTCATATCGCTGTTGGAAAAGACACACAGTTAAAATATAATGTTTTGTAATGGTCAAATATAGCATTGCTTATGTTACAAAAGGTGGCGCAGAATTTCCATAGATAATTATTTGTGTCAAATGTTAAAGTACCAAGTCGACGTGAGCAGAAGTGATCTGAGGGTCACAAGGCAGACGGAGACAATGTGTCTCTGTCTAACATAGTTAAGCACTGATTGCACTGTGTTAGTGAGAAATATGCTTACTACGCAGAAACTTGTAGCCTCCTCAATAAGAAGATAGCGTTCTCTCCACAATGGCCATCATACCATGAATTCACCTCTCCCTCCGCCCTTACACACTCCCTGTCTGTGCATGTCCATGTATAACTGAGCCCAAAACCAATATGCATTTGTACTTCTCTGCTGGACGTTCATCGTCCAACAGACTTGTTCCTTGACTACTTTGATTCAGAGACTTTATTCCATCACAGTTTGCAGAGAAATGTCCTATTAAAATGAATTGAAAACTTATACCTCAGAAAACCAAAGTGTAAGTGTTCCAACCTGCTGTAATGTAGACTAGGATCAATGAATGAATTCATGTGGATCCACATGGGTCTGCCCCATTCTGCTATCACTAATATTAAATCATACCTTTTTTATATGTAAATATATTCAGATAACGGTCGTATACTGTAACCTATTTCTACACTCACAGCATTTAGCTCACTGTAAATCAATGTTCAGAAAACGGAAGGGGAAAAAACAAGGAGCAATAGGGTGGCCGATAAAGGGAGATAAAGACAGAATAATGTTGCTGTCTCAGAACAGGGGGATTACTGAGAGAGTAAGAATAACAATGGCAGGAAAAAACAATAAGCGGCCTCTGGTCAGACGGAATGTAAACGAGAAAATATGTCCACTGAAAAGCATATTTCCTTATTATCGTGCACACACACACACGTCCGTGACGCTGTCATTGATGAATGCAGACAGTAAAACACACATGAAGGCATAACCAAGCTCACCAGGACACAACAACACAACACAACACACTCATGCCAATGTGTCACCAATGCACACTTGGTCAGTGGCACGAAACTTCAAACTATGACACGCACCCTAGTGGCAGGTTTGGGCGCTTCATGGACGACGTGCCAGTTTCCACTCGTTACACGGATAATGTTTTTTTCAAGATAAACATCCGTATCCACAGGAAGGCATGCCAATTATTACCATATTGCATGCCAATTATTGCCATATTGCATGCCAATTATTGCCATATTGCAAATAAAAACGTAATGTGAAGGAAAATGTGTTCCCTCAAAACATATTTGACAAGCAGTTATTTATCATGGGAAAGACCAGTCTGTGAACATGAACCAACATGCAAACAGGCATGAGGTATATGGGCAGTTGATTATATACACACACACACACACACACACACACACACACACACATTCTTTTGAAGGCTTAATTAACTCTCTCACACGCATATGCAATGACAGTATCTGTTTCACATTCGACTGGGTTGGCGTTCATCCTCGCCACAGGAGGTGTTGTCACCTCAGTGAGACACTTGTGCTGCGTTTTCAATGTACTGAAACGCGAGATATTGAAAACGTTAACTCAGCTGACAGTCATTTCCTGTCGGGACGCTCCGTAAGTGTTGAGACAGGAGCAGAGCACTGTTTAAATATGAATACGCCAGCAGAAATATGATTAGAATGAGTCGCTCAAACTCAATGTGCAAATATTTGTATTCGAGGAGTGTGGGTGTGTCTGTCTGTGTACAAGGAGCATGAGCCTTTTCTGCTCTCTGTGTATATTCATTACAGCTCTTTGTAACACTTAGTTCAGCTCCCCTTCTCTCGCTGTCTGCTCCCTGAACAATGCCGCATGTGTGCTACATGCTGATTAAGTCGACTTTGTCTCAGGGAAGCTTTGATTCGCACTTTGGGATAGTGTCAAAACATTTCTTTAATCCATGGAGCTTAACGATACGAGTGGAAGTCAAGCTCGGTTACACAGTACCCCTTCATGTCCTTCCTTGTGAGGCGTTTGAGTGCATGCGGCCCCTCGGTCTGGGGTATTCCAAAGGTTCTTCTGAGTCACCGATCAAACTCAAATAAAGTGTGTTCGCTTCAGGGTTTGCTGGTTGTCACAGGGATAACATCTCAGTCTCTGTTACCTCCGATACCCCCGATGTCTCTTGCTCCACTGCTGGAGAGACCTTGTACTTGGTTGATGTGTTTCCGGATCCTGCTGGGACATGTATGTACATGTTTGCTTGTATCAAACACAATAAATGCTCTGTGGTATTTGTTTGTTATTTCAATAGGTAATATGTACTAATCTGTTTTTATTCATAACACATATATATATATACACAATTTGAAAATTAAATTTGACAATTTGCATCTTCAGTGTATTGAGTGGTGTGCATCAAGGCATTACTTGGTCTATACCGAAGGAGGATATACATAATGTGTGCTGGGTCTCATTAGCTTACTGTAACACATCACTCTTTGCTTTGGCATAATTGGTAAATTACTGGAATTCAATTAATAAGTTGTGTATAATGATTGTTTAATCAGTCATCTTGTCACAATAAATATACAGTGCATTTCTGGGTACGTGGGGATAATAAATACAGTTTATTATCCCTCCAAAAAACAAGATGAGTCTCAGGAAGCGCACACACGACAGTTCTGTGATGCAGTAGAAACATGCAATATGAAACATGCTGATGAGTCGTAATGTGTCTACTTTGATTTAAATCCTTAGCACATCGCTTGATAATAATCCATTCCTCTAATAAAATGAGTAATGCCATACAGTTTTCTGCATCACAAAAAAAGCAAGACAGAAACAAAGAGGAGATACACTTTTTTTATATTTTTAAGTGAAATGTGTACAGTTCAGAGAAAATGATAACCTCTCCTCCATTATGATTGATGTCATCGATTAAGAGAAAAATGGTGTACCTTAATTTGCCAACATAAGACTTGTAGAGATTATTCCACAATTATTTCTATGATCCTGGAATTTTAAGTCAAAAACTGAAGCATGCCATATTGTAAATGAATTATTCTAAATACAAAAATAAAGTGCGTTGCATAAACCATATGGGTTGCACAACTCTAGCCTACTACCATCTGTGCAAACAGTTGTTACACTGACTTTGCGGTGAGCAGTTTGGCTTCATTACCGGCAGGTGAGTGATGAGGACTGACTGAAGAAACTGTTGCATGAAGGTGTGTGTGTGTGTGAGAGAGTGAGTGAGAGCTTGTAGCTGGGGATCTACGGACGTGGGAAAACTTATTAAATTTGACAAATGTATTGGAATTCTGGGCCAAATATTACCAAAGAGCTGAATTATTGGGGAATGTATGGCAAAGTGAAGGACAATGGATCCAGAATAGTCCATTAGCAGAGCAGCCAAAAAAAGAGCTTCTCAAAGCAGTTTTGTGGAACCTTATAGATACTGCTGCCAAACGAACTGCAGCATCTATTCAGTATCAGGCAGACCTTAATGTAAAAGTCACATTTAAGCTTGGTAATTAAAGCGGAGCTCTAACAGGAACACCCAATGACTGGGTTGAATTTCAAAATGGGAACCCTTGAGTTCTGTTTTTGAAGTTGTGCTAAAGAGAAAATGATTTGTTCAATTTGCATGCTGACATTTTACAAGGTGAACTAGCTGCAGTGTCCCCGCATCATACTAACATCTTGTGATTACCTGTAATACCATCACTCACGATTGTTCTCCGATTTTTTTTTTTCTTCCCTTTTCTAAATCCTTCAAAGGGATCAGTTCAGGATATATTATTCTTACAAAAGAAAGGTCGGCAAATCTTGTATCTGCCTCATTTTCTCTCATCCTCTACTCCTTCCCCTTCTCTTTTAAAATCCCTCCATTTTAATTACCTTCCTTCCTTTCTTCGTGGTGCTCCTGCGACGGAGCCTGGTACAGATTCTCCGCACGTGCTGTACTGTATAACTGACCAACATAATCTCTGTCGGGATTTAAACCTTGAGGGCTTCACAGCTATTCAATGCATGTGCACACGTTGTGCAATTAAAAGCAAATGTGTGTTTTGCACCGGGCCACCACAGCCACCAAGAGAAATTAACATAGACGCATTCCAAATAGGATGGAGGCATTGATTTCTTGAGGGGAATTGGGTGTCATGAAAAAATGACTCAGCCTGAGCTAGTCCTTGAAGTTCCCCGATGGAAACCAGGCCAAATGTTCAGTGTGCCCTGCATAGCTAATAGGCTGGCTGGGTCTGACATCTAGTGGTGAATACAGCTGTTGCGTTGTGTGTGTGTGTGTGTGTGTGTGTGTGTGTGTCTTAAAGGTGGTCAGACGATAAAACAAACGGGTTGAATGGATGCCAATAGTTGGATGGATAAATTAATCTTTAGATGGATGATGGCTGGATGTAGAGTTGTCATAATGGAAGAGAGATATGAGGGGGCGGGGGGGACGTTTTGTTCTATGAGATTAGTCATTACTTCACTTAAACTGATCTCACATAGACAAATGCCAGTAGACAGAACTGTGACTGCTCCTGCATTTAAAGTGATTGATGTTTCAAAATAGCTAATGGGTTCTACTAAACTGTAATGATAGTAACAGGGTATCGTTCTTTAAGCTTAAGTTTTCTTAGAGATTGTATCTAGAGCTATATTGTTTGTCAGTTTTAGCAGAACCCTATTTTAAAGTTGGAGCTTCACAACTAGAGGGATTCATCTCAAAACTATATTAAATAGTTACATTTGTCATAACCAGGTCATCACACCAATGCCCCAATGTCTTACATCTTGCACCACTTTTCTTACATGCTCTGATCTCAGGGTTCATTGATCCCAGGGTTCAATCAAGGCTCTATGCTCGGACCTCAGGGTTCTCTGATCCCAGGGTTCTATGCTCAGGCCTTTATAAACAACAGAATCTATGGAATTCTCAATGTGACTTAATGATGTTGATTTAAAATGCACTTAATTCATTTGTATCGATTTCACGGACGAGCGTTTTAAAAGTAGCATTAAAATAAAAATCTGAGTTGAAGGCAGAAGTGAAAAACAAATCACTTCTGCTTTCACTTTTTTTACTCATTAAAAGCCTTTTAAAAATAAAAAAGGTTGTATTCTCAACTAAAGCGCTGCAACCTTTGCAACGGCTGCTCACCTGCCAGCAGGAGGAACAGAGCACCTGGCGTCGGAGAGGGGAACAGTTGGTATTTAGTGAGAGGAAAAACTCCTTCTTTAATCCCTCCCATGCAGACAGTAGAAGGAACAGTGTGCAGGATCCTGCAGACGGTTATCAAAAGGTTCCTCACTTCTCTAAAACCCACCACATGAGGGATTTCCTTGTAAGTGGTGTTTTTTATATATTGTTCCTTCAAGCTGGGCACAACCATGCCCAATGAGTATATCAGTCGGCTTCTTTTCAAAGGTTTGCTCACATATGTACGTTGAGCCAAACAGACTCTTCATTCTTTTAGCGTGGCGAGGAAACTTGGCCTTTTCCAAACTCCGGTAGAAGTCGGGTAGGGAGGGAAGCTGAGGCTGATTCTTCAGAGAATCATCACACTGCATCTCCATCAGTTCTAATTGCAGACTCTCTTCCACATATTCTGCATCCAACAGCTTGATTTATTTCTCAATGGCAGAAAAATCTTGGAAGCGCTGACTGAATTCTGTCATGAGCGATGTCATGACAGACAAATATTTCCTCTTTTTAGCTTAAAGGTTGACCTCTGGAAAAGCAACTTTGATTTCAGACAGCGTGGGGAAGTGTGCAACAGTGCAGTTGTGTCTGAAAGAGACGGCGCTTCGCACAGAATGCATTCATGTGTGCGTAAAGTTGTGCTTCAAGCTGGTCTTTGCCTTGCAGGCTCTTGTTCAGTGTGTTGAGATGATGAGTAAGATCAACGAGACATGCCAGGTCTGCCAACCGTCGGTTGTGACTCCACACAGCTTGTCCCATTGAGTCCCATCTTGTCGATCGCATGTGACACAGCTTCAAACGTCCCTGTTGTTGTGCCCTTGAGACTCCTCAGATCCAGCAGCTCCTCTGTAATGCAAAACTTATCGTCAACTCTCTGCAAAAAAAAATTAACAGCTGTGCGTCGTCTGTGGCATCTGTGCTCTCATTACACGCAATGGAGTAAAAATCCAAAGCACAAGCTTTATCTGACACCTGATACTTCAAGTTAGCTGACAAGTCTTCGTGTTTCGGGACATGCTCACGTTGTGGAATTACTCTGCATCTTTTCCAGGGAGATTATTCCTGCGACTTTAGTGAGGCTCTGTTTTATGAAGTCTCTTCTCGCTCAGCACCAGTGGAAGACGTGTAGGTCTGATGCTTGGTTTTGTAGTGTCATTGTATATTACAATATTTCCTCACGGCAACAGTTTAATTGAAAATCAAACATTTTACTTCTATGATAACATTTTAGTTTAGTCTGAAATTGTCTGCACTTTTCTATCTTGCCATTTTTGCTCATCCGAGGCAAAACGTTTTCTTTGATTAATTTTGTTTTACAGATAATCTGCCTTGCCTAAGAAGTACAATACACTCAAGTGCAAGCTTCACGTGTGGGCCATGTTTCATTATATTTTTTGAACTTCCTGCGGGCCAATAAAACATGGCCGTAGTTCGGACACCCCTGCGCTAGAGGGATAACAGAGGGAGAGGGCTTGGAAACCCCCAGGAAGATCTGGAGGATGTGACCAGGGATTATTTTAGTCCGTACCTGAATAAGTAGCATATCAGTGATTGCTGGGTGGAACTTTGAACTCTCAAAGTACATCATTAAAATTCACACACCCCTTAACAATGTTTCAGCAAATAACCTATAAGTTCTGAATGTGGTATGTCTACAATACTGGTCCTAAACAGATCCCCTTTTTATTCTGAGTCTGACTTGGACCTTGCAAGGAGTTTTCGGGAAAATCTCTTTTGTATTCTATAAAAGTATAGTTTGACACCAGGTTTGACCCAAATCGTATATGTTTTGCATGCTATATCTTCGGTGAGATTGTATTGTTTTATTATGAACTTTTGGATGACAAGCCAACTGGACCAGAGTGGCTGAAGTCACTCTGTTTGTCAGCCACTCCCTCCTCGTCAGTCTAAACTCCCTTCACCTGTTCACTCACCTGCCTCCAATCAGCACCAATGAAGCACCTATATAGACCCATGCCTCCCAGACACACCTTGCCAAATTGTTCTTAGTTGTTTTATGCCAAACTCTCCAGCACTCATCCAGGGACTGATTTCCTGTTGCCTACCATGCCTGTCCCTGCTTTAGCCGGCAGACCTGACTCCCGGTGAACCTACCTGCCTTTCCAATCCTGACTCGGCTGTGCTCTGCCGTTTCCGGACATACTCTTTTGAAAACACATGGCACTATAAGTGCAGGAGCAGCCAAGAAGCCATTTCTCAGATAATGTTCTAGGGACCAAGTTAGTCTTTTGCAAATTACTACGATAGTGTATATACATTGAATTCTCTTCATCAGTCAAAAGTTAAAAAGTTCCTTGAAGCCCTGATATGTAAAACGGTGTCAATAAATAATAATAGACCGAGCAATATCAATAGGGTCCTCTCGGACTGACTACTAAAAAGAATGCATTGATTATAGTGACAGCAAGGCAGGCTGAAACAATGCAGTTTCCACTCATGCATAATTGGTTAAAAATGAATTGGTGTCATAATACTATGACATGAACTGAATTTATTAAGTATACCTTTTTTAGACGAGGCAGCAGGGCCTCTTAAAACAAATCAATGTTACTCACCAGAGAAGGCAGCAGTGTAATTAAAGACTGGTGCTTAGAGGGATACTTAAACAGAAATTATAGTGTGCTCTTCAGAAGGAATTACTTAAATCAAGAGTTAGAAAATGAGAATGGAATTACTGGATTGGCTACTTCATAAGGACAACAGACCACATGTGGCTATGTGTATAGCTGTTGGTAATGCCATAAGGTTCTGTAGCCCAAGGACAAATTGTGATGTAGTATCAGAATATTTACAGATATGAAATGGTCAAAGGCCGGTCAGTGCCACAAAAGATGTTATTTTTTTATTTGTATCATCTGCCATTCCAACAGGAACAGGAGCTTAGTTGCACTATGTACGTTATGTCCCAGTATCTCATTAAAGAGACATATGTGTTGATGCACTATAACAATATATTGAATGCTTGGCTGCCAATAGTTGTGAAGTTCAGTTTAATTTGAAGATAAAAAAAACAGGTTTGATCATACATTTGCCAAACATAACTTCCTAGCGTCAAAGCATATATTAACTGATTTGCAGTTCCCAGCTGTGTGTAAATGTGGAGCAGGTTCTTGAAGATGGAGCATCTGGTATATGATCACTTGTATTCCCCTCCACTTAATAGGATTTAAATTAAAAGTCACACGAATGAGGCGTCTCACCAGGAGGGGGAGCTAGTTGCATATCCTTTAATGACCTATCTCCCCTCAGGCACCTTCTTCTGCTACCTCAAGCGGGGTCCAATCATTGTAGTTGAGACAGCCTAGAGCTGTATTCATTGTTCAAAGGAAACACAATGCAGCCTTTAAAATCCCTCACTTGTGCAAAATGACGGCAATTCTAGTCTAGTGTGTTGTATTGTCCCATGTTTTGCCTTCTTTAGTCACTGTTCTGACTTCAGTGCACAATATGTATTATTTCTGAAAGGTAGTCCACAGTAGACATTTTAAGAATATAAACCAAACCTAGGAACTTATCACATTTTATTGTGTTTTACTGTTAATCAATTTGACTTCTCTACACTGCCTCACACTACAGTAATTAGCCTTTAATATAATACAATGACCTCGGTGTAGTACATTGAACTAAAATGAGACGTATATGACACATATATCCAACACTCTAGACAGACCATTGTAGTGCCATGAATCTCACTGGACTGGGCTAATTACTGGATCTAATTAGTATTTCATGGTTAAAAGCAGGTCAGTGGCTGATCTTCTGAACAACTGTCATGGACAATGATCAGCACTGTTAGTGCTCAAGAGAACTGTTCTTGTGGTATTATAAATGATTCAATTATATGAAAATGTCATAAGAACATTCTATGAATAAAACGTATAGTTTAAGCTTAAATCTAAGTCTTTAAAATATATATATATATATATATATATATATATATATATATATATATATATATATATATATATATATATATATATATATATATATATATATATTTCAATGAAGGGGATATTGTGCTGTTGGACAATGTTTCCGCTGAAACCTCCTCCTGCTCTGTAAGGTCTTTTACCAAATTCTGAACGCAAACAGACTAGAAGCCACTGTCTCTGCCCAGCTGGCAGAGCACAAACAAAATAATGCTTTAAAATCAATAACATCTTCATATGGCTGCGTGTCATTTTGAATTGATGTTAACAAAGTGATAGCATTTTAAAGACCTTATACTCATGGCACTTACATATTCCACATGTTACCTGTAGAATATATATATATATATATATATATATATATATATATATATATATATATATATATATATATATATATATATTTCTATGAGTAATCCCCTCCTCTAAACACGAGCATGCGTTCAACCCCCCCCTAAAAACATTTGTGTATAAAGGTAGTCGGCAAATCAGGACATGCCTGCCTGAATACGTGCATCTAAAAACACCTGCGTGGGCAAGTGAATTGAAAATGTTTACCTTGTGGTAATAGGTGAAGAGTGTGACGCAAGGGCATAATGTGAACCAAATACAGTGCAAATACAAAGCAGTGTATGCGCCTGCATTCCTGTGTGTTTTCTACCAACATGTCACAAACCCTTGACACTTAAAATGCAGATTAAAACACATGATGGTCTCAAACAATGTCTCTAATTAAGGTCTATTGCTAGTTTCAGCTATTAGCTGTGGCAGTTAGCCTATTCAAACAGTATAATTTCTAATTAACCAATACTACATTTACTAAGTCATAGGGAATCCCTTAAATTTAAAATGAGATAATTTATGTGTGTGTGTGGAAGCATGCCCATATGTCTATGGTTTCAAGTGACAATCAAAAGGCCCAGTGAAGAGCTCCTTCTGGATGGATGACATAGTTGTGTGTCTGTGCATGTGATTAAACAGGCCAGTTATTGCTTAATTAACTGAGGGATTTACAACCACAGACATATTGCAAATTTAGACTGATAGGAATCCACACATTTAGACATGAATCTGTCTCTCTTCTCTCCAACATTGTTAATATCACTATCCATGTTAAAAGAGGGAGAAAAAACGAAAACAAGGCATTTATCATGAGCCTGGAGACATGGGATATGCACTGACACATGTCAGCTCTGGAGACTGGACTGCATGATAAATGGACAAAACTTGTTATAATATCTACCTATTAATATACCTTGGATATGATATGTTCCTATCTGTTCATCCGTCCAACATTCCTGAGGGGTTAGAACATAATTACGCTTTTACTGATGGACAATATGATTGGGAGAGGGAGATCGCACAGTGGTTTAAAGAATAGGAAGAGAGGCACAGAAAGAGAAATCTAACCCTTTGGGTATCAGGACATTAATAACTACTGGGGTCACTGAGAACCAGATACCACTCTAATATAATGTATTCTACCTGGACATGAATACACTAATCAGACCATGGTCTCATCATCACTTGATGAGCCCTTCACTCTGAAGGCTTAATGGAGTTGACCCAGAAATGGAGAAATCTTTGCAGAATATAATTAACAAAGTTTTCTTCACTGGAGTTGAGTTTACTTTCAGACTTGTAGTTCTCAGCTTCTTTGCTGGGATGTGCTAAATTGTCAGTGGCCTCGCAATTGTATGCTAATGCTGTATGTGAAAGACCTGTGGGCATTGGCCACCGACTGAAGTGGAACTGTTGTACACAGCAGTTAAACTGGGCCAAACTGAGCCCACCGAAACAACATACTCACTCCAAACTCGTCAAATACCGGGGCTTGGTCTGTTTTAGACGGGTCAGGAAAGGTGAGTCAGTTTCCTCTCGTTTCTTTTTTTAAAATAAACTTTCGTCTTCAGTGGACGTTAGATTTAGGTTTTGGCAACAAAATCCTTTATCTTTATCACCCTTTATCTTACATGAGATGCTCTGATCGCTAGTAACGCGGGTGGTTTACAGTGGAGTTGTGTAGGAATCGGACCCCGAGGGCACTGACCAAGCGTCGGTATTTGACGAGTTGGGAGTGAGACCAGCTTGACCAGTGTGGAGCTCGACCTCTTGTCATCCAAGTTGCATCAAAGTCACAGCTCCGTTTCGTCTCCTTCAGTATCACAGCGTTGCTGACTCTAACACCTTTTGACTCGCGACATCCGCTGTCAGACGCCATCTCACACTGACCAAACACATGCTGCTGCTGCTATAGCAGCAGGTTAGTTGCGCTTCTCCAAATTGAGAAAGGGCCTGTGAGGAATTCATGCACATGGTACACATCAGTGGTAACTTAGTCATTTAAATATTGATACCAAGTTTTAAAATCATTGGATATTTATTTTCTTCACACTTTGTCTTGGACCAATTGTTGATCCAAGGAAAGAAAACTCAATGGTGCAGTGTCAAGGGGAACACTCAAGGGAAACCTTTTTTGGCGCACGTCACACCTCCTGTTTCATACTTACCTGCATACTGATACTGTATCATATATTTGTTTCAAGGCCAGTAGGAACCAACGCACAATGTTTGGTGCCATCCACCATATTTTGATGTGCAGACTTGCAATGGCCCTCATTAGAAGGTTTGACTCATCCCTGTGACAACCACCTCACAATGTGAGTTCATCTGTCATCATTATCCAAGTCTTTGTTGTTGTCAGGGAAACCCCTCTCTGGTCAGTGGGATGATGGCATTGTGTACAGAGACAAAAGGCCACAGATGAAGCTCGGCATCAATTATGCACACTTAATTTGATGTTTTGGAAAGTAGCACCAAAGTTCATTCATTTGTAGCACGTTCATGATGATAATGAATATTTGAGGTGAAGATATGTGTGTTCGGTAACACGGCTTCAGACGCCTTCAGGGTTTTAATACATTCCTGGTACACTGACACGATGTTGCTATGTTTTTTGATGAAGAGAAGGCCAGAGACAGCAGAGGTGAACAATCTTTGAGTAAAACATATTCCACCATCCAAACATAACACGTTTATTTTCTTTAGATCACAACATAATTAGTGTTTGGAACGTCGCAAACCAGTTAATATTAATTAATTGTCTTGACATAACAAGCTTGAGACAAACAATCATATTAGAATAATTAAGTATTTGGTGACTTTATTGCAAGAAAACAAAGAATAAATGAGTAATTACATGCGTGGCCTCTTCAGCTGTCCATAGATAACTCTGTTGAAAAAAGAAAAGAATGAGCAAAAGAAAACCGCCAACAAATTTGAATGAGCATCTGCTATGGTGACTACAGGCATATTTAATGGACACTGATCAGTGTCCAGGAGCAATTAACATAGAGAGAGAGAGAGAGACGGAGGGCCTCACAAAGGAAAGAAGGGCTCAACGGCAATTGCCAAGCCACACAGAAGGAGACGGCGCTCACCTGAGACCCAACACAACATACGGTGGAGGAAATGCACAGTTCACACTCTCAGATGACAGGAAATGAGAAGCAGAGGAAGTTAGGGGATGAAACAAAAAAAAAAAGCAGAGGGAGAACAGAAGGAGGAAACAAAGGGAGGAGAAAACGTCCCCAGATGGCGGGGCATACGGTGAGATGTGTTAGCAGACAACGCTGGCAAGCTGATGTGACTCTGGGAGGAATAAAGGGACAGGATCGTGTGTGTGTGTGTGTGTGTGTGTGTGGAGGTCTTTGATCACCCCTCAGGGAGTCATATCTCACTTGAATGAAGATCTCCAGTGAAAAATAAAAATCATAGACAGTATCACAATGCCTAACGATGCAGGTAAACCATACCTTTTCTGTTACATTATGTATTCTGTGTATTGTTGATTTTAAAAGTTACTGACTTTTCTTCTATGTGTTGTTCTCATTAGCCTGCAGAGGGCAATGAAACACTGCACTCTTCTCACAGCTTGTTTAAGCTCAAGGATTGGTTCTCACAGGGAAAACACTTCTAAGTGTGTGTTATGCTCTTTATATGCAATAATGTGTGTGTGTGTGTGGGCACATGGATGCATTTGAGTCCAAGTATATGCATGTGTTTGGCTCAAGGACTTAAACATTCATCCGTTTGACTCAGTAGTTTCTTGGCAACAGAACCCTTTGAAATGCAACAAAATGCAGAATATCCTTACTCGGTGGTATATGCTTCTCCCTCGTCTCCTCCCATCCATCAAGCCCTTTCCTTGATCTCTCTCTGGGGCATATTTACCAGCTTGGTCCGACCGACTGCTGCACTGTAAAAACAGAACCTCTCATCGATCCAACATTGATTGAAACGCTGGCTAATTAATAATGCATTGAGCTGGGTCAACTGCTCTGCTCTTAGGTGCTCCGGCTTGCCCGGCTGGAAACGGATCACAGGACCTGAGTTGCAGTACATTTCATCACCAGACCTCCTATTTCTTTAACACCAGATTTATATCAGTGTAGGTCAGGTGTGTGTTAAGAGGCTACCAATATCTATCAGTTTAAATGCTTCTTTTTTACGGTCAAGTGCAAAATATTTCAGTTATTTGCATATGTCCAAGTATAATCTTCAGTTATCCAAGATGAACAAGACAGGTATACACAAAGTTTGGGGTGGAAACTGTCCAGCTATAAAATATTCGTATAATATTTTACGTTTACTTTAGATGCAGTTCATTGGTGTTGCTGCTTCTGCTTTGGTTGATGTAGCAAGTTACTTACTGGCAGTATGGGGGTCCGCCCCCCCACCTCCAGCCCCTGCACCCAGTTATTACATCCCAGACCACGTACCGACACTGAACATGCAACTTCTGGTAGGACAGTGAGCAAGCAGACCTCAAATTAAGGTGGATTATTGGGTGAAGTATATTCCTTTTTCAGGCAAACTGAGGCAATGATGAGTGTTTGGACATGGAGGCGCAAACCACAACAGGCAACTTGGAAAGCTATCAAGTCCCTTCATTTAAACAACCTTTCAGAACGACACATAAGGGTGTATTCGGGTCTGACGCAGCTCACAACATGTCTTTCATCTCTGCCTTGGAGAAAAAAAATATCCGTTTGTAGTATTACTTTATTACAGTAAAAGTAGAACAAAGCTGAGAGAAAAGGTCAAGTGGTGTCAGAGTGGCCAGAAAGGTGTGTAGCTGAAGTCAATTATTGATTAGCTCTTGAGCTATTGATATGTGTACACACACCCCAGACTGATTATGATCATTTAAGTTAGTTTGAATGTGTCTTGTGGTCCTCATACGTCCCTGAATAATTTTCTTCTGGTCTGTATTTTTTTCGCTCTAGATGTTCATTGCATTTAATATGTCACTTGACTTGATTTGACAGTCCACACCAGATGGAGCGCCATGCCAATGGAATTATTTAGTATGTCTTTATAGTCACTGCTCGTGCGGTCATATGTGCACATCAGCAAGTCTAGCCTCTGTCGAATCCATACTGCAAATGAGCCGAAGAATGATATAAATTCTGGAAATTCCCACTTAAAATGGCCATCCTGTCTTTTCCAGTAATTTAGCTTGGAGGTAGCGTGGATGCCATTGAGATTCAGAGGGACTGTGCTTTCCCAATGATGTGAGGCTTATGTATTTTGACAAACCCAGATGGTCTCACACCTGTCTCTGCCGAGCAAAACAGATTTTATTATCATGCACTGTAGTAAATTTGAGTCAACAACACATTTTAATAGTAATCTTAACGGTAAACAAGTAAAAAATGCGCCGTTTCCTTTTTGGGTATCACTTGAGAGGCGGTTGATGGCGCGCAATTCTAAGTAGCATACCAATACAAGATACACTGCACATGAGGCTTTAAGAGGCTTGCATTTCAAGATGTTTCCATAGGCAGAAAATCCCGCAGCATGATGCCAAACTGAGCAGCTGTGAGCGTCATGCAAACCATGCAACGACACTTAGGAATCATGAAGAAGAGCAGTATGTGAACAAACATGTTGGTTCGTGGGTGTGCTTGTGTGTTTCTGTTGAATTCATGAGACATCTGGCACCCCCGAACCCCCTGCCCTCTATCCCAACACAAACACGCACACACAGCCAGACCTGAATAATGAGGTGTCATGTCTCCCTCACACTCTGGGACCCCCATTCATGCCTCATCCATTCACGTCATCTTCCAAATCCATCTATTGGTAAGTCTCCAGTGTTACATGCTCTTTCTCCCCCTCTCTCACACACACACACACACACACACACACACACACACACACACACTGTAAGGAGGGAGGTCAGGTCATGTTGCTGAAAGATGACTTCTATTGAGAATAATTACAGTTGAGGATTGGCCGCTCCCTGGTCTCTTCAGTGTACACATCTCCTATTGGTCAGGCCGGCTCACGCCTGGCCTACCAGCTGCCCTGTTTGTCTCAGGTGGTAAAGACAATTATTATGATGAATGAAGATATTATTTATCATAGCTGATAATTTGACAGCAGCGCTGCGTCTCGCTGCTTCGCTACAACGGCTGCTATTATTGAGTTTCTCATAATTAATCTCCTCTGCATTTGTTTTGCAATCTCGTATGATTTTTTTTACATTTACAACCATCTTCCGTGCTTGGTTATTCCGTTTACGATCGCTCCATCTCTTTTCACACGATGACCGTGTTACAGACGGCTGCCAGACGATGTCACTACAAATGACCGCTCAACTGATTGGGATGAGTCCTCACATCCCCAAGATTCCAGAAGACGCAAACACAAGACCAACATTATTTCGAAGGGTTTATGTTTTTGCCCACACAGTTCAATAACAGGGTGGTTATGATAAATGTTGTATTTAGGCCTGCTAAGCCCGGTCGACGGGAAACCCGAGTGCATCATAACGAGGAGTCTCCCTTTCTCCCCCACATAAAGACCAGTGCTGTGGTGATACAGTCGACACTTTATTTACTGTGATGGTGGTAGCAATAATCATCAGTGTGAGCATAGCCCAAAACAATAAACAAAACAATCTTTACAAATGGCCTCACTTACCAAGCCCATACAAAGAAAAAAAAAAAGAAGAAAGTACAGGTATCTTAAAGGAGGAAACAAGTGGGACAAAAAGGGCTTCTCACCCCAACTACTACCCGGACTGCTCAATACCCGCCCCCACCCCACCAAAGATCAGCGAAGTTGGGAGCTGGAGAGACAAGAAAGGGCGGTGGCCTCCACAGGTTCCTTCTTAAATCCCGCTGTCCAATCACCTGCAACGCAACAGAGCAAAACACGGAAACAATGTAACAGCACCCCCCTCAGGCAGGGAGGTGAACAGCATTACTGTTCATATGACGCTCGTCTAAGTCATAACAGCCCCTTTTAAGTAAAGAGACAGACATCGTCCCGGTTTTAATATGAAACACTTTGTTAAAGTTATGGCACTATCGCGGCCCAACAACTTCCCAATGGAAATCTCTTTTTCGCCGTCACCTGACGTCCTCCTAGTCTCCCATCGTAATTACTATGGCTGCTACAGGGTTTTGTCACCTAAACATAAAAATGGTGTTTTGATTTTGTGGCACTTGCTACAGAAACTCAACAAAAGTCTAAACAATTCTAACGAACTGCAGACTTTTTAATTTAGCTGAATGGATGTGATAAGGAGCAATAAAGTATACAAGTATCATTTCATAGAAAGAATCTACCTTATTAAAGGAATACATTGTCATCAAAAACCAAGTCGCAATAAGTGCTTTGAATTACCTGTCACAGCTACCTTCCTTGTTTAAATATGCAGGCTTCTCATCATTGCAAATGCTCAAAGAAAGCACAAATAATAAATCAGAACTATGTCAACACTGCCTATGAAGCCATTAGGAGATCTTAGGCTGTTCTTCCATCAAAGACTTGGGACGTTTCTTAGTCTTTTTTCAAAAACTGTGTGTGTCAACCAACAGCTCTGTGATCTAGTAAGTAGGCTAGGGCAACAAGGACACATGCACACCACACACAAAGTGCACATACACCATTTGTCCTGTAACCCTGGTTACCTATAGGTGGTTTCTTGCTGATGACGGCTTTATAACTCTGCTGAGAGGCAAATCTCTCGACGTGTGTGTGCGCTCATTTGAGAGCATGTGCAGCTGTGTCTAAAATGAGAAGACAGCCAACATTAATGAGTGGAGATGTATCTAATCAATTCATATTTGTTTCCTCATTTTGTTTGGCTGCTCATATTGTGAAACGGACAAAGAGTGAAGGTGGGTGATACATAAAAGAGGAATGTGGGTAGGATTAACTGACGTAGATTGTACGTGCATATAGAGGAGGTAGCGAGCACAGGTGTAGGAGGGTTCAGGGAGAGAGGATGTTAATTTATTCAGCTGGTATGTAAATAGTGCAAAGTATAATGCCATTAGCTGTGATTATATGAGGCAGCTATTTCAAGAGAGAATCTGCAACCAGCTGCTTTCACAGATGTGAGAGGGGGAGAGGACAGGAGAGGTTTGGTTTTTCAAAGTCAGTTTATTGCTCCTTTACAGGGCGACACAACCAAACACTGTCATCTTATCAGTTCAGCCCTGAAGATGAATGAATAAATACAAATAAAACTCTTCAAAACAGAACAAGACTAAACGTATCGTCATAAATTGACAATCCGCTCCCCCTCCTCCCCCACGGAGCAGAGAACCTACTGTCCGTTTCTCAATGGGCAACTTGTACAGAGACCGCCAGCTGCCTTTCGGGGAAACCCCTGGACCAGAGAACTCGGCCCACCTCGACTCCTTCATCCCTACCAAAATCCGCAAATTCACCACTTTCACACGCGTGTGGTAGATGGCTTTTTTTTTTTACACACATCCTAAAACTTGTCCAGGAATAGGGTTGTCAATGTGAGCAGCTGACTCTCCTTCCCACCACTCCCTCACCGAGGGCAGCAATGGCCAGGGAGGAGAAACGGTAGTCAAAGCCCTCGCACCACTGGTCACACAAGCCCGATTCATGGGGAACTCTCTCTGGCGGCTTGACATGGCGGCACAGACTTCCTCCACCACTCAGCCTGACGGAGGTGACGTCACTTCTAGGTCTCAGTGCGTCCACCGATGTTGCCGTCATCTCCATCAGATGGCCCAGCTTGGTGCAGCCGGCCTCTCTGAGACTCGCTTGCAGATTGTAGAGTACTTCCATGTCTGCAGTACGGAGCTATAAAAAGACCTAAGACCGGCTGGGTTCTAAGTTCTCCATTTGCAGAAGGAAGAGCTGCTTGTCGTAGCCAAATCGGGCAGCTCTCCTCAGCAGCTGTCGGACGGTGTGCAGCCAGCATGGGCCACAGTTGTAAAGTAGCCTTTGGGCTGTCTGCAGTCTAAAAGAGGCAACTTTTGACTGCATGTCAATTAGTCCATAACCCCTTCATCAACAGGCAGGTACAGAGCTGCTGCCTGGACCCAGTGCCTGCCAGACCAGAAAAAGTCCACGATTGTTCTCTGGATGTCCTCTGTCAGGCCTCTCGGTGGCGTCAGGGCAGTGAGTCTGTGCCAAAGTGTCGAGGCAAGTTATTGGCAACCATTTCCAATTAGATAACCAAGTACACACCTTCTCCTTCACTCCCTCCCAGTTCTTTACTTGGAACCCCTCGGTGCCCAAACATACCCAACAGTTTCAGCCCCTCTTTTCCCCCAATCAAGTCCACCCAGCAACTGGGAGCCACCCGATCCCTTCAATGTCCCACCAGCAAAGGTTTACTCTTAGCTCAGTTCACCCGTGCAGATGAGGCCTTTTCACATAGTGCTAAGGTTTCCCACAGACGTTGAACGTCCTCCTGACTGGATATAAACACACATTGTCTGAAGACGCTCCAGACCGGAAGACCCTGACAGTGAGACGCCGCTGAGTCGACCTCTCAACCTGCACAGCAAGGGCTCAATAGCCAAGCTATACAGCTGACCTGAAATGGGGCATCCCAGTCTAGGGATTGGCCGACTCAACCCCGGTCCCTTCTTCACCAAACACTGAGCACTCCTGTAGACCAACCCAAGCCAGAAAACCATCACCAAAACCAAAAGCCTAGAGTGCTCCACCCTATCAAAAGCTTTCTCCTGGTTGAGTGACACAATCCCAATGTCCACATCATTGTTTTTGCACAAATCCAAAATATCCCTCATGAGAAAAATGTTGTCCATTATTGTTCTGTCTGGTGCACAGTACGTTTGGGCTGTGTACAACCACGTCCAGGATGACCTTGAGTTTATTTGATAAGGCTCTGGAGAGCGCCTTATTATCCGTGCAGAGGGCTATTGACCTCCAGTTATTCAGTAGTGCCAGGTCTCCTGTCTTTGGTAGCATGGAAAGTACCACTCGCTTACAGGAGCCAGGAAGACATTCCAGAGACACTAAGCAAATCTGGTTCAAGGATGCTCCAGTAGTGCTTGAAGAAATCCGCAGAGAGCCCATCGATCCCTGGTGGCTGTCCCAATGCCATCTGACCCACCGTCAGCTCCTCCAGAGTCAGCTTACCATCCAGGTCCGCTTTCTCCTCCGGGCTGAGCTAGCCCCTCTAGGAGCTCCTGCCGCCACTCCATGCAACACTGCCCACTGGACAGACGGAGCATAGTTTCTTGCAACTGCTGTCAGATGTTGCGGCAGGGCGGCACAGACCTCCTTTACTATCCTGGCAGTCAACCTGATGGACTCGATTGATGCTCTGCCTGAAGGTGACCACGGCTGATGCTGTTGATAACATCTTCACTAAATGTCCCAATGTCTGGTGCAGCTGGCTTCTCTTAGACACATTCACAGGCTGGCAGACTGCAGTGTTTGAGTCCTTATGAACCTGTTGAAGAACAAAGGTTCCTCCAGCAAACACATGCCTGGCGTCTCGTTGGCTTGACGTGAGAAAACTAGCCAGGCCTGCAGGACATAGCTGTAGAACGGCGTCAGCCCGGCCAAGTCCACTTCCTCAGGTTGTAGGAGAAAGAGCTGCTTGTCATATCCCAATCGCCCAGCCCTCCTCAGCAGCAGTCGAACAGTGTCTATCCAGCTGGGGCCACAGGCATAGAGCAGCTTCTGTGCAGTCCGGAGTCTGAAAGGGATGATCCTGGACTGGATATCAATGAGACCCTGCCCCCCACACCACCCCCGCCACAGGCAGCTAGAGAGCTGCTGCACGAATCCAGTGCCGGCCAGACCAGAAAAAGTCCACGGCAGACTTTTGTATCGCTACTATGTCACAGTGGGTGTGGTGAGACAGACTCAGGTGCAGAGGAGACAAAACAGGAGGCACGTTAGAGGGAAAAATCAACAAGAACACCGGAAGCCCGGTGAGGCCTATACCAAGAGTCCCGCACAGAGTCCATCCAGCTGTCGTACTCCTTCTTCTGTTGGCACACTTCCTCCACTGAATTAGGCATCCTCCTCTGCTAAGTCAGTAATGGCCAGATTGTACTGTCACGGCAGGTGTGGCGAGACAGAGACTCAGGAGACGAAACAGGAGGCACACATCAACAAGTCTTTACTGATCAGGATCCAAAAACAAACGGGAAACAAAACGTACTCCGGAAACAGATTCTACAAAGGCTTGCCGGCGATGCACACACACAGGGATACAAAGACAATCTGGCAGGGGACACAGGGAATATATATATATATATATATATATATATATATATATATATATATATATATATATATATATATAAAAGAGAGGGGAAACACAGGTGTAGGGCATGAACAATCAGGACACACGAGGCAGGGGAGTGGCTGAGAGCAGGTGAAGGGAATGAATTAATCAGGAGATACACATTTCAGAGTGTTACACTATGAGGCCTCGTGGTGGTGTCAGCGTGATGAGGCTGTGCCACAGAGTCGAGGAAACCAAGTTATTAGCCACCAGAACTCTCTCCCTAAAAGAAAGCTGGGGCAGAAAACCATCTCCACCTAGAGAAACGAGCACACACTTTCCCCTCAACTCCCTCCCAGTTCTTCTTCTCATAGTCATCAGATCCTAAAAACACGGCCAACACCTTCAATCCCTCTTTTCCCCACTGAAGACCTCCGGGCAGGTGAGGCACCATCTGCTGCATCCACCATCCTACCAATAAGGCTTCCGATTTTCCCAGTTCACCCGTGCAGAAAGGCCTTCTCATAAAGTGACAAAGTATCCTGCAGCAAAAGAACATCCGCCTGGGCCCTGATGAAGATGTTTACATCATCAGCATACACAGACACAGCGAGGGGATGACAAAGACTGGAGGACCCCGGCAGTGACAGACCACTGAGTCGACTTCTTAGCCTGAATAACAGAGGCTCAAAAGCAAGGCTGTAAAGCTGCACTGAAATAGAACAACCTTGCCTTATCCCTCATCGTACAGGCATCGGTCGACTCAGCCCAGTTCCCATTTTCACCATACATTCAGCACCACTGTACAACAAACCCATCCAAGCCCAAAAAAACTCACCAAGCCCAAAGCCGTGCAGAAAACAGATAGGAGTGGTCCACCCTGTCAAAAGCCTTCTCCTGATCCAGGGAGACAATACCAACGTCTACATCGAGAAATTTACACACATCAAGCACATCACAAATAAGAAAGATATTGTCCATGACTGTTCTGCCCGGGATACAGTATGGTTGGTCCCTATTTACAATTGATTCCAAGTAGTCTGTTGGATAAGGCTCTTATAGGCCCTTATAGTCCATGCAAAGCAGGACCACTGGTCTCCAGTTTTAAGAAGAGCCAAGTCGCCCTTCTTGGCCAGCAAGGAGAGTACTGCTCGCTGACAGGAAACTGGAAGTGATCCTGTTTTAAAACATTCCATCAAGACGGCATGGAAGTCAGAACTGATAATGTCGATTCCCAGAGTCCTTCCTGAAGCCATCAGGTTCACCTCAGCTGTCAGTTCCTCCAGCGTCAGCTCTCTGTCCAGCGTAGCCATCTCCTCTGGGCTGAGCTGTGGAAACCCCTCCAGGAGCTCCTTACAGCTCTCTTGGCAGCATTGCTCCTCCCCAAAAAGAGCGGCGTAGTAATCCATGGCATGGGGTCCTCATCTCCCTCTGGTTGGTGGTTGTCCTGCCTCCTGGGAGCTTCAGACGGGTCATCCGCTTTCTCTGCGCCGTCAATCTCTCCAAATTGAAAAAGAACGAGCTTGGGGCATCAATGTCTTTCACTTGGAGAAAACGAGCCCTAACCAGAGCTCCATTCACTCTCTTGTAGGAAGGAGCTCAACTCCATCCTCCTCTCCTTCAGCAGTTGGCCCACTCTGGGATCCGAGTCTCTCTGAAAGCCTTCCTCAATGTCCTTTTATGTTAGCCTCAAGGTCCTTAACTGCAGACTTCATTACTGCGGTGGCGTTTGAGGTGTACTGCTGGCAGAACACACGGATCTGTGCCTTTCCGACCTCCCACCATTGTTTCAGAGAACCGAAACTAACTTTTTCAGCTTTCCACTGCTGCCAAAGAACCTCAAAACCCTGACAAAAAGTGTTGTCCTGCAGAAGTTTATTATTAAATTGCCAGTAGGAGTTAACCCTTTCACCTAGCCTAAACTGACGCGGTGGTGATCAGTGAACCCGGCTGGACTTATGGTGCTATTTTTCATTCTGGAGCTGAGACTTTTAGGGATGCAAATTCTGTCCAACCTAGCTGCACTTATCCGGTCGTTGCTGACCCTCACCCAAGTGTACTGCCTAGCTTGCGGGTGTTTTTCCCTCCAGGTATCCAACAGATCTAATTGAGTGATGACGTTATGGAGAATATGAGTGATGACGTTATGGAGAATATGAGCCGACTGTGGGTGTGGTTCCTTGTTGTTCCTGTCAGTGGTGAAGTCTAACGTGTGCAGTTGAAATCCCTCCCGATGATGAGTTGCTCCTGGTGGCAGCTCTGCAGCTCGTTTAACATCCTATTGAATAACCGTGCTCTTTCTGGCCCCCGATTTGGTGCATAAATGTTGACAAAACAATACCCTGAGCACTCTCTCTGCCCTCACCACCAGTGAACGACCCTTCACCACTTCAGTGACAGACAGGACTGTTGCATTCACTGCTGTTCTAAATTAGCACGGCTACTCCGGCACTAAGGTTGGTGCCTTGGCTCAGGGTACATGAGCCCTCTCACCATAAACCCCTGTCTACTTAATCCGATGGTATAGTATGAGTTTCTTGCAGAAAAAGGATGCTCAACCTTTTTTGATTCACAACTTCCATTATTGATGCTCTTTTGAGCCTGTCCCTCCCACCATTAATGTTTAAGGACCCCAAATTAAAGCCAAATTGAAAGGTCAGAGGATAGACGGACACAAGACAAGAAATAAACAGCCAATGAAAAAAACCTGTGTGACACATGATCATGTTAAACCTGTTTAGTCGTTTTAATCTTTTTACCTTTAAGCGTTTGTGTCCTGCCTGTCCACACTCAAAACATTTAATCTGTCCCGAGCTCTTTCCGAAAACTTTCCGAACTTCCGTAGTTCCTCTATTATCACTTCCTTCGGCACTCCGGACACGGTGATCCACGTAGAGGTAGCCGACAGCGGGGACACCTACACCAGCGTGCCTCTGATGATCACGCCGCTCCCGATCACGCCATTCCTCCGAGAATACCTCGAAAAAACCCTCTGACACTCGCTCACAAAAACAGCAGAACAGCCCGACCACCTGCATGTAAGGCAAAACCGCCTGCCAACACCCGATGAAACGGGACAGAAAAACACTTCTGCGCCACTCGCACCTCCACCTCGCACACGCTCACCACGCACATGTGACCGGAAACGGGGAGAGGGGATGAAAGGAAAGGAGAGGTTAGGAGATAAGAATAGAGAGGAGGAGAGGTTTAGATATAAGAAGAGATGGGAGGCAAGGGGAGGGAGGAGAGGAGAGGGAGAAAGGGGAGCAGAGGGAGTGATTGAATTAAAATTCCCATGCATGCAACCAGAGGATTTATTTAAGTCAGGCAAGCCACATATAGTGTGGGTATTAACGTTATTCATAGTGTTCATGCTCATAAATAAAAACAGGCGCTTGCAACTCCTTTAAAAGAAGATGCCCTGCCCCATGGGTAACCTGTGCGTGTTTGCTTCCCAGATATATATTTTTCTGTCCATATATACAGTGCATCCGGAAAGTATTCACAGCGCTTCACTTTTACCACATTTTGTTATGTTACAGCCTTATTCCAAAATGGATTAAATGCTATTTTTTCCTCAACATTCTACACACAACACCCCATAATGACAAAGTGAAAAAAGTCTTTGGGAAATTTTTGCAAATCTATTAAAAATCAATAACGAAAATATAACATGTACATAAGTATTCACAGCCTTTGCTCAATACTTTGTTGAAGCACCTTTGGCAGCAATTACAGCCTCAAGTCTTCTTGAGTATGATGCTACAAGCTTGGCAAACCCATTTCTGGGCAGTTTCTCCCATTCTTCTTTGCAGAACCTCTCAAATTCCATCAGGTTGGATGGGAAGTGTCGGTGTACAGCCATTTTCAGATCTCTCCAGAGATATTCAATCGGGTTCAAGTCAGGGCTCTGGTTGGGCCACTCAAGGACATTCAGAGTTGTCCCGAAGACACTCCTTTGTTGTCTTGGCTGTGTGCTTCGGGTCGTTGTCCTGTTGAAAGTTTGAGGTCCAGAGCGCTCTGGAGCAGGTTTTTCATCGAGGATGTCTCCGTACATTGCTGCATTCATCTTTCCCTTGTTCCTGACTAGTCTCCCAGTTCATCCCGTTGAAAAACATCCCCACAGCATGATGCTGCCACCACCATGCTTCACTGTAGGGATGGTATTGGCCAGGTGATGAGCAGTGCCTGGTTTCCTCCAGACATGACCCTTGGCATTCAGGCCAAAGAGTTCATCTTTCTTTTATCAGACCAGAGAATTTTGTTTCTCATGGTCTGAGAGTCCTTCAGGTGCCTTTTGGCAAACTCTGCGGGCTGTCATGTGCTTTTTACCGAGGAGTGGCTTCCGTCTAGCCTCTCTACCATACTGGCCTGATTTTGAGTGCTGCAGAGATGGTTGTCCTTCTGGAAGGTTCTCATCTCTTCATAGAGCAACGCTGGAGCTCTGTCAGAGGGACCATCGGGTTCTTGGTCACCTCCCTGATGAAGGCTCTTCTCCCCCGATCGCTCAGTTTGGCTGGGCGGACAACTCTAGGAAGAGTCCTGGTGGTTCCAAACTTCTTCCACGTATGGATGATGGAGGCCACTGTGCTCATTGGGACCTTCAATGCTGCAGACATTTTGTTGTACCCTTCGCCAGATCTGTGCCTCGATACAATTCTGTCTCGGAGGTCTACAGACAATTCCTTGGACTTCATGGCTTGGTTTGTGATCTGACATGCACTGTCAACTGTGGGACCTGATATAGACAGGTGTGTGTGTCTTTCTAAATCATGTTAAATCAACTGGATTTAGCACAAGTGGACTCCAATCAAGTTGTAGAAACATCTCAAGGATGAACATTGGATACAGGATGCACCTGAGCTAAATTTGAGTGTTATGGCAAAGGCTGTGAATACTTATGTACATGTTATATTTTCGTTCTTTATTTTTAATAGATTTGCAAAAATGTCCCAAAGACTTTTTTCACTTTGTCATTATGGGGTGTTGTGTGTAGAATGTTGAACAAAACAAAATGTAATCCATTTTGGAATAAGGCTGTAACATAACAAAATGTGGTAAAAGTTGAGCACTGTGAATACTTTCCGGATGCACTGTATGTCCATGTACATCTTTCCATAACAGCATCCATGTAAAATCATGCATCCACACACAAGCTGGCTGATCCAGCGTGTGTGTGTGTGTGTGTGTGTGTGTGTGTGTGTGTGTGCGCGTGCAGTCCTCGCCACTTCTTCCTAGCTCTTACCCCCTCGGTTCCTGTGTTGAGGTATCCTTCTTCTCTGTATTGTGATGTTTTTATCTGTGTGTGATTGCTACAGTTCCCCTCAGCCAAAACACACAGCTCTCTGAAGGCACACACAGTGCCAGCTTTAGCCACCCTCTGAGGAGTGTGCGTCAATAAAATATGAACCCCGGGATACACACAACCGAACAGACACTCGCGCTTACTCACACACACCCACACACACACACACACACACACAGAGAGGCCTGCCTCAGCCGGTGCGTTTACACTGCTGTGAACATGAACACTAAGTGGAAGTTTGCACGCAAACATGGCGGCCACGGGAGTTACCTCAGGCCAGATGCCCTGTCATCCAGCGAATCAAGCGCACCATTGCTCTCCCTGCCCACCGTCACTGAAACTCATTTGACTGCGGGATATGTTTAATTAATGAGCACCGTTTGTCCTTTTATATCTTTCAAGACCTCCAACCCCCAACAAAGAGGGGGAAGAGGAAGATTGAGGAAGAGACACATGTGAGAGAGAGAGTGGTTTCCACATGGGAATGCGTTGCGTGTTGCCTTCGCGTGGGAACTGTTGGTGCAGCAGGCTTGTTTGTTGGTGCATCGAGTGACAGCAACAAACTTCATGTGAAAGTCCTTCGAGCTGAAAGGCTTTAAGTGGGCATCTCGGCCCAGCAGAGGATCAGAGTGATGAGAGGGCACACACGGCACGAATACAGTGCATGCACACACATTGTGCAGCGACTGACAATGGATTGTAAATGAAGGTCAACGTCAATAGGGCTAAAAAGCCCACGAAGAAAAAGCATGATCATTTTGTGTTTGCCATTGTACTGTGGATGGGACCAAAGGGGTTTATCGGTGTGATCACGCAACAAAAGCTAATCGTTAAAACCAAATTATTTGGCCAAACTTCGATTTAGAAAGACTGAAGGGATGAGACAGAGGAAAGCAAAGCAAGTGTAAAGTCTATTTTTTTAAAAGCTGGTGAACTACACTCATGTTTTATACTGATGACATCATTGTTTCTCTCCATTTCCTTGCTCCAAATTCCCCCCAAAAAAATTCTCCAAAATATCCCTGTAAATACCGACTTATGCCATGCCCAGTATTGACTCTTAAAAACCAAAGCTGAACTTCCTCTTTGGATCAATCCATGCCAAAACTGGACTACAGAGAATGATCAGAGGGTGTCACCAGATGTGTTCGCCTCGAGCCTTTTTCTGTTGTCACTCCCCCGGTACATTGTCAGGAATGGAACTGCCTCTGATGTCCTTCATACATTTCTGAGGAGCCCAGAGAGAGCTCCGAGAGGTTTCCTAGGCAATAATATCACAACTTTCAGAACAACTCAAGGGCCACCGGGTTCAATTTCCTCTCAATTTACCAAATGCTCCATATATGGGCTTCCATATACAGTATGGTCGCACAACCCGCTTTTAGCCTGAGGAGACAGACGTGTGCTACCCCTATCGTCCCACCTGCTCTATGCGCAAGCATTTGAGTTCCCAATGGAGTCACAAGGTCATGGTCCCTCACTGGCTTCCCACATCATTTTCTTCTTCGTCACCTGCTCCTGCCACTTATGTGTCCTACTTACTTTGGTCATCAAAGGGTTTTGGGTGATAATCCACTTTGCCAGTTATTCTACATGGCTCGTTGTCTTCAATTCGGCTGAACATGGTTTCCAATCTTCCAGCAACATCTGCATAAAACTCATGCCTTTTGGTGGCATCGTGAGTATGCATTAATTGTTTTATTGTCATCTACAATCCCAGATCATAATTTTTTTGGGGATGATGTTACATTCTGTGAACTTTGATGCTAGGAATCTACCGAGTTACTATTGCTTATGATTACGCTGTTCCCAGGCCACTAGAAGTTCATGCAAGAATATTTACAATTAATAGACAATTAATACATGTTAAAATATAATCCCATATATTACATTTGAAGATAAATAGTCGATATAGATATAAAAAATGGAGTAGAAAAATCAAAGGGATTTAATTCATAAACAAGCACATTGTTAATATGCTTTTGGTATGCTTTTGTTGTAGTCTCGCGTTTATCTGACAGCACATATCCCGAAGACAGCATATATATATATATATATATATATATATATATATATATATATATATATATATATAAAAGTTTGTGAACTTGTATATATGCAAGTTTCAACAAACTTAGGACCCTTTGAACCACAGAAATGGTTTTGCCTTTTTCAAGTTTAAAGCTCTGTACCCTGTCAAACTTTACTAATTAGTATTGACAATGAGAATTGGATTTATATTAATGAGTATGTTATCAATTTAGATCCAGACTACTGGGGTATTTCATGGTCTGGCTGGGGGGACATCAAGCGTGGACTGACGACGGCAGACCTTTATGACCCTGATGCCACGACACAAATTACACTAGAGCCGTTGAGGGACAGTTTTGAGCATAAATACAATGTAGTCTGATACAAAAAATGTCTGTCCATAAAAGTATTAATAGCAATCTGATTAACAATAGTGAAACAGTATGTTGATGAGTAGAATAAGACATTTCTTCCAGTATGTTTTGTTTCTGTTTACGGTATCAAAACTGGTCTCGTAACAGCTCCACTCTCTGCTTCCTCTGACCGCTTCCTACTTTATACTTCCCTCGTCTTTCCCTTTCTACCCATTTGTCTTCTCCTGCACTTGTTTCTTTAGGTCACCCTTTCTTTCTTTCTCAACTCTCTGGGAATGTACAGGGGAGCTCATTAAAGCCATTCTTTATCATTTAATGAAGCCATTGGATTAGGGGTGATGTACTGACCAGTAAAAGGGAGACGTGCAGGAGGAGGAGGGAGGAGGGGAAGGAAGGGGAGGAAATACGCTGCTGGTAGGCCAATGTTTTTGACCAATGCTAATATGTCTGTACAAAAGAGTTTGGGTAGAACATCTTTATTACGTTCACCTGCACCATGGAGACCAAAGTTTATTAAAACAATGATTTCTTTTTTTTTTTTACTTTTGCTTTGGCCAAGAGTACTCCAAAAGCATAACATTATAATATAAACATATAATGACACATCTGAAGTACTCTAATCAGTAAGTTAGAATTATATTGTATAAGTATATAGAGTTTAAAAGAAACGCTGGTATACTACTCGTTAACCTGAATGAACAAAACAAATCCGGTCATTTCCCCTGATCCAAATTAACAAATACACTTAACAGAAACATATTTCCCCTTTTTTCATCATTGCCGTTCATTCTCCATCACTGAAGTGTTGGAGGTCAGATCTTTACAGCTGAAAGTTAAAGATGAGAAAAAGACACACTTCTCTCTTTGACTTTGCCTTCCTCTATAGAAGGAGAGGTAAAGAACATGCATCTGATCTTATATTCACATTCAGACCGCATAAGAAAAAAGTTTTGATATTCAGTTTGAAGGAGAGCAGGACTTAAAGCTTTGTCCTGATGTCGATCCTCGAGGGGGATAGAAACATCAATGAGGTGTTGGAGCTTTAAAGTGTGGATGCAGGCTGTGCTTGTATCCTTCTGCCTCCGACCAAGGAGACGGTGCTGGGTGCAGCTATAGCTGTGTCAATATAGAGATATCTCAGTTTAAAGAGACCAGAGAGGCAGGCTCATTTCTCTCTGTGTGTTCTCCTGCCCCTCTATTGCCCTTTTTTCTCTTTCTCTCTTTCAATTCCTTCTCTTCCCATCTGTATGAACACGTTCTCTCTTATTGCTGGTCTCACTGTCACTCAACTCTGTCACTCAACATTCCTCTTTCGTCCAGTCGCTCCTTTTAACCCGTCTCCCATCCTGACTTGTCCTTGTCTGTCTCGCTTAAACACGTCATGAAGGAACCCCTTTCTCTCTTTCTTGTGTGGTCTCTTGGCCTGGCCAATTCTTTCTTCTATTTTCTTTCTTCTTCTGTTCCTCTGTTTTTTTCTTGCACAAAAGAAAGACTGTGGTGAAAGTGATCATGAAGCCCAAAGTAAGAGTTTTAGCTCAGGACTGAGTCTGGTCTGCCAGCCGATGCCAGCAGGTGTCTGAGCCTCCTGTTACTGAAAACCAGGGAAACGGTGAAGCTGAAGGCTCTGAATATGGCAATCTGTCCATGATGGAACCATTGTCTCAAAACGGTGAGTTATACAAGCTGCAAATTAATTCAGTTTGGGAAAAAGACATGTTTGGCAGAACACACGTCACAGAAGTTGCTCATTTTAGATATTCCGGATAGGAAAAAAATACTGCCATGAAACTATTTCAAGAAAGAGGAATAAAAAGGACAGTGAATAGTGTTGAAAAGGATTGTTTCAATAGCATTTGTAAATACATACATATATTGGTATGACCTGCAGTAAAAATGGCCATCCTGAGTCACATATGGCTCTTCTCTGATGCTGCAAATGTTGTGACACGTTTTGACTCCCCTTATCTACAACTGTGCGTTGTGACTTGCCGGGCAGGTTTTCCCCCCATCTGGAAAACATAATCTCATACTGATAATGTCCAGGTCCAGCAGCAGTTAACCTTGTTGTCTTTGCAAATCACAAAGTGTAGGTGGAAGAAACACACACTGTGATTAGTTGAGCATTAGTTTGCAGACTCACTGCAAATTGAGGCAAGAATGTAATTTTAACTGAACCTGATGTAGTGAACATCTCAAAAGTATAATTCCGACGTTCAGGACAAAACTCTACTCGAGATCCAAGAGGAGACTTTGATGCATGTGAATGTGAGACAATGCACAATTGAAAGCAGTTTTGGTGCAGACTCATTGGGGCGCACAAACTGCAGATGGCTCTGAAGAGGAGGGTCCGAGGCTGCCTCTGCCCTCCAGGGGAAAGGGCCGGTAGGGTGGCTTTGTTGTCTGCAATATGAGCAAAACAGAAAATGAGAACAAGGGCTAGTTTATTGGTGAGAGGAAAGCCGGACCGCACGCAGCGCGTTACAACCCGGCTCAAAGGCTGCAACATGGACGAGTCAAAAGCAATAAATAGTTATTTAGAATACCATTTGGTTATCATAAAGAATACCATTTGGTTACCATGTGTGCATTTGAAGTCTCCAAATGTTCTTTTTGGAGCTCTGCCTGGATTTCTTCATTAAAAAACACTGTAGAATGGCCATACTTTGTCCTATCTTATTCAAATTTGAGGCAGGTGTTCACTCATAGTGTAGTATACTGTCATGTACCTGTACAGATACAGACCCAGGCAGTTATTTATACTGAAAGATCCTTTTTTTTATTTTAGGCGGACAAAAATCTTAAATTTTTACTGACTTCAAAGGGATGTAGTTGACGGTTTACAGCCTGAAAGACAAAAAAACGGCAAACGGGACGCAGACCCGTGGAGGGGAGAGGTCGTCACAAGTGTTTGTATGAATGAGATGAATTGGGAGTTCGAAGGGGAGAAGAGAGGATGTGCCAAAGTAAACGGCCGCATGAGCCTTCCTTGGTCTCACTGTTGAACTCCAAAAACACTTTGAGTAATCTTTCTAAAACCAGCGTTATCAGTGCTTGTTATGCGACCATGAAGAAGGCCGTATGCTATAGGGCATCCTGCCATTAATGATTTTAACTGTGCGTTCTTCTACCCTGTCTGCTTTTAAATCACTGGTGCGTGTCTACATAATTTGACTGCACAAGACTGACTTCATTAGAAACAGGCGAGCCACATGTTAGTGAGACTAATGTGATCCAGACCATGATGTCATGCTTAATGACCACTGTTGATCCGTGATCCGTATGGATGCCCCCCCTAACGGTTCGGCACGCATGTGGACTGCGGATTAATTAGACGGTTTAACATTAACCATCACAGTGTGAAATAAAGTTTTGCCGACGATTGTTATCCATTAATATTCATTAAAATATGCAATCAGGACAGCAGCATTCATGCTTTTCTAGTTGCAGATCTCTGATTATGTTACATTGTTAAACAACACCAACAGCTAACAAATGAAGGTTCCGTCCAGTTAGATTAGTATGAAGTGTCGGGCGAAGGTAAATTATAACGATATCATGTGTTCATATGTAATCTCATAAAATGTAGTTTTGATGAGGAATTTGAACAAATACAGTTGTTTGAAGGAGATGTTTTCACTGCAACATGAATATATATTAGAGATTAATTATGAGCTGTTTAACTTCCTAACTCTGAGCAGCTTACAAATCTTCAAATGACAAGAATTGTTTTACTTAATAAAAATGCAATCTTTTATTTCCTTATTTTAATTTGTTGTTTGTTTTTATGAAGGAAAAAAAACACCAATAAATTAATTTACCAAGTAAAATGATATGTTTAGTATTTCTGATGGGTTTACACTGACTTCAGAGTTGCTGAAAGGATTTTTGGAATGTTGTCAAAAAAATGTAATAATAATTATGATAATGCATTTCATTTTTAACGCACTTTTCTTTCAAAAGAATCTCAGAGTGCTATAAATAAATAAGAAATGCTATAGCCAAACAACTAGAGGATCTGTATCTGCCCATATAGATCCTCAATGACCTGCAATAAGTAAAAACATCATCAGGGACATTTAAAAGTTATATTTTCTCAATTTTTTTCTTTTGTGCTGATCCGATCCGTAACTGACCCGTGATACGACCCGTACCGTGAGTTTTCTGATCCATTGCACCACTACTCAACAGTAAGTCTGCTTCGTGTTCCTTTATGGACATTACACTTCCAGGTGCTTGACCCAAGGCAGTGTAGTATGTTGTCTTTGTTGTTTTTGTGGCGCTGAATCAAAGCTCTTTATGGCTTTATCACTTGCAACGAGAGAGGCATCCTGGTCAGGAGTTGTCTGCTGCACTTTTGACAAACTTAGATAATTCTACAGTGTGTGCTGCAGGTACTCACACGCTGCAATCGTCCATCAGGAGACACCTGCAGCACGGCATCTATTCTGTTCCCATCACCTCTGTTCATAATAAACATTAAGCATCACTTCCTCTGCCGCTCCACTGTTTCGCACCAGCAGCTATCTGGTACACAATATCTTGTGGTAGAAATTAAAAGTTGGCCTTGTACAACAAATAAAGTCATTATGAAGTCATTCATGTATTCATTTGATTTGAAAACAATTGCATTGTTGTTTCTTGTGTTGCATGAGCTATACAGTAATTGCTTATCCAGACCTATGTCTATCTAAAAAAACATTTATTAGATAAAGATATCACATTAATGACTATTTATATTTTAAATCATCTCTCTTACATCTTCTCTCATTTATTTCACTTCCTCCTCTCTTCTCTACCCTTCACTCTCCCCCTCTTCTCCTCTCCCCTGCTCTTTCTTTCCACCTCCTTCCTCATCCTCCTCATCTTCCTCTTCTGTTTCTCTCCCTCTCTTCTCACGCTTCCCAGTTCTTTCCCTCTCCCCCTGAGTCTTTCCCCCTCTTAGTCTCTCTCTCTTACCCTGCTCTCTCTTCCTCTCTTACCCCCTCCCCCCACCCTATAGGGATAGCGACTCAGTAGAATTACCATCCTCTTGATCTATAATTACCACACAACTCTCTCTACCCCTGGCTCTCGTTCTTCTTGCTTGCAAGCCAGTCTCAGAGTGTACACCGGATACATACATCATCATTTAAACATTGTCCTTCCGATTACAGCCTTGTCCTGTTCGTGCGAACAAATAATATAAGAATCTGTGGAGATGTTCAACAGAGGAGATGAACATATACTGTATGACAAGTGCGTGATAGCATGACCTATATATTGGATGAGCCGTTAAAAATGACAGAAAAAATGATGTGTAACACCGCGACATCTTTTCACTTTGACAAACAGGTGCTCTCGATACAAGGGATCATTATATAACGGCAGCTGTAAACAGTCATTCCTGCTTATCAGCCGCCTCAAATGTATTTCTTTGTCAGTTTGTCTTCCCTTTAATGCTTGTTATCAAATCCTGGTATAGTCAGCGGTTGACCTCAAGTTGTGCTGAGCACACCGTATATGTGTCTCTCTTGCCCAAATTTGACAGCTGTGGTGTTGTAGCAGGAGGGAGTTATACATTTTTTGGATAAGTGTGCACCTTTTTGCTACTTGCTCAGTTCTGTCTTTTCTCGATTCACGTGTTTTGGAGTGGAAACTACAAACAAATAAAACAGTCCAGCTCAACTGTCGGGATAAATGTAAATACTATGATAAGTGGACGTAGTCACCGTGACGTCACCCATTGATTGTGGACTACAGTTTTGAAGCAACAAGTTTGGTCGTTTTGGCCGTCGCCACCTTTTTTTTTTGCCTTACGATCACAGATCACAATACCAGAATCGCGGATACTTTTGCCGAAAATACAATATTTCTGCAACCGTGCAAAGATTATGTTGATATTGTGGTAGGAATTGTAAATGTAATGGGGTGTAAACAGACAAACAAAAACATATCATTGAATGGGTAATGGGTTTTTCAGATTCATCCAATCTTAGTTCTTGTTTGGCAATTGGGTTCCACAAATAAAAGTGGAAGAAAAACAAATTTGTTCCGGTGAGAAAAGAAAAACATGTTTTTTCCTTTCTTTTTTTATCGTACGGTTGATTTAATGTCCTCTCTTGCAGAAACAAGTGCTCAAAAGATGAATGACTGCTCCAACTACAGGCAGGCGGGTAATCAGGAAGAAGGAGCCATTGAGTCACTTGACACATTTAGTAAATTGACTGCATTCACAGAGTGCTTTTATCCAAAACACTTTACAATTTACCTCTCATTCAGTTTTTCACACATCAAGTGTAGGAAGCTACTGGGGATTGGGGAGCAATTTGTGTGTCGACTCTTTGAGGTTTGACCGGGAGTCGAACTACCAACCTGCTGAACCTAATCCGCACCTTTTTAGTCGATCACAAAAACACAAGAAATTGATTGAGACACAAAGAGTGTAAAACACTTTGACTGATCGTCTATTGGTGTTATTGGAAAACTGCATATAATTGCTTGTGTAATTACGATAACGCAATTATCATAATGTGATAATTGCAATGCAATCGAAGGGAGTGGCCGCAAAAGTGTGGGTGGACAGGTTCGCCTGACATAATGCAGCTGCAGTTTCAACATGCTAGAAACTAAATAAATCAGTCATTCTTTTGTATGAGGAAATTAATAAAGCAGTATGAAGCAGTAACCCAGTATATTTGGTAGATTTTGGCTGCCAGGTTTTCACACGAAACGCTCAATAAAATGTGCCAGTCAGTCACTAACACAGTTAGTGTTTAACTATGATGAAATTAATAAAGCAGTAGATGAGGCAGTGAGGGTAAACACAGTTTGTAACCTACACTTCTATTCTCCTCAACATCTATTATTCATCGGCCAGGATGATTCTTTCATGAGGCAAGCTAGTTGCACATAATTCATAACGCAGGCTGTGGAAACTAGGACAGGGTGAGATACAGGCAGAGATGGGGTGGGGGGAGGATGAGAGGGCGGCTGAGTGAGAAAGAGGGTGACGAAAAGGATGAAGACAGAGAGGGCGTCAGGATGAGGAGGTGAGAGAAAAAAAGAGGAGAGGCAACAGGATTTGGGGTTTACAGAAATACAATTGAATGAGGGGGAACATGCTGTCTGAGTCTGTTCGTGTAGAGAACAAGATGGAAAGAGAGACAGAGAACCAGTGGAAAGTATAGGAGAGAAAGACACAGGAAGAGATGTGGGGAGAGGAGAAAGAGAGTTTAAATTGTGATAGATATCTCTATCAGGCGGTTGGGGGAGGAATCTCGCTGAAAAGACAGAAGTTTATCATTGGTCCTTTGTTTTACCAAAGCAAGAGGAGAATACATTTGGTTCAAGCTTAACGGTGCAGTCTGGTAGGGGGATAAATGGCTTCCCTGCATTTGTTTTCCCTCATTGAAGCTATAGCTGTTGGAAGAAATGTAAAAGCAATGAAAGCTCTGTCATCGGTGGTAATATGGTACCCGACTTTGCGCGACATTCTCCTCAAAGCAATTGTTCCCCCCGTAACGCCGATGTCGGTTTGATATGAAACAGTTGACTGAGGTGCGCATGAGAGAGAGAGAGAGAGAGAGAGAGAGAGAGAGAGAGAGAGAGAGAGAGAGAGAGAGAGAGAGAGAGAGAGAGAGAGAGAGAGAGAGAGAGAGAGAGAGAGAGAGAGAGAGAGAGAGAGAGAGAGAGAGAGAGAGAGAGAGAGAGAGAGATCTGGTTGGAGAGGTGAAACATGGAGTTAAAAGTTGGGACCACTTCTCTTTGGTCTGCCGCCGGACGCGAAAAGATCAGACCTCAAACATCATTCAGCAGCTGTGTGTGAGTTTGAGAGAGAGAAAAAGAGAGAGGACAGACAGACAGACAAAAAGAGAGAGAGAGAGAGAGAGAGAGAGAGAGATCACAGAGAGAGAGCACATTTTCTCCCCTGCTATATAGCTCTGGGCCATGTACACAGCAGAAAGTCACGACCCCCAAGTATAGTGCATGGTCTGAATTCCAATGACTTTTTGACTGAGATTGTGTGTGTGTGTGTGTGTGTGTGTGTCTAGGAGGAGGATGGGTGGGTGTTAGCGTATGGGGGACAGTATTCCTCTGGGAGCTGAGGGCAGAAAAATAGAATGCTGAATTGTGACAATGACACACAACCCTGGAAAACACACAAACTTGCACACACACACACACACACACACACACACACACACAGCAACCACCCTAAGAAGAGGTGCAAGTGTAGGGCAGGACAAGGTGACTACAAATAGAGTTGGAACAAGGCTAAGCATCATCTTGGCACCTGCTTCCATGGAGCCATAACAGTATGCTGGCAAGACAAAGTGCATAAAAAAGGTTAAAAAGAAAGGAAAAAAAGCACAGATATCATTGATGGAGACATCCTCAAATGTCTTGTTTCCAAATGTGACACTTCACCTTGAAAAGGGCGCACAGGCTCAAACAAATATGGCAGCCACCATGCTGTGGTGTTGTTCAGCAACACAAAAGATGTGCTCCAAATACATATTTCTCAGCAAAAACCCACCGAAGAAGTGACTAAATTACTTAAGTGTACACGTACTTACATACATTTTGAGCATCCTTTGACAGTTGATACATCCTGTACAAGCAAAATACATGGTTGTACAGGAACAACGCACTGCGCCAAAAATGATTCTACTCAAAACCAAAATCGTAATAAGTAAAACATGATGTACATACTTTATAGATAAACAAACAAAAAGTTCACTTAATTCTCTGATAACAAACACCAGAGCAAAAATGCATAGTCAGACTCATTACATCATGGCATACTTTTTCCTCGCGTATACATTCCATCATTTATTTTGTTTTCAGCTCACCAAAACCTTCTCAGTAAGAGTTCATGGCATCGAAACCCCAGGAGCCCATTTCTGTGGTTCACAAAAGCTTCTTGATTGATCCTGGTTCATGGTCCAGTTGTCTCCTCGCTCCATCCCTTTTTCATTGTCTTTGCGTAAATGTCTGTGAATGTGCTCATGCAGTATTACATGCCCAGTTTTGATTCTGAAAGCACACGTATAGTATGCACACATCTGTGTGTGTGTGTGTGTGTGTGTGTGTGTGTGTGTGTGTCTGAAGCCGAAAGGAGAGAGCACTGTGTTTGTCTCTCACATTACAGTGTAAATTACATGAAATAGAGCTCAAAGTAAGCAGTCTGTTTGATGGCTTCTCCGAAAGCTAATGCCAATCAATGAGCTTATAGGTAATTAAATAAACTTAATATGAAAAAAAAAAAAAAAAAAAAATATATATATATATATTATAGATATATATATGTCTATATTATAGATTTTTGCCAGAAATATTGCCTTGAAATGAGTAAGGGTATCATGACCGTTGAGTCTTTCTTACCAATAACAATATCACAAAATATGAAAACTTACAGAAAATAATGTGTACAATAATGTTGTTTACATGCATGAACAGTTGATTTGATATTGTTGAACAAATCAACATCTCATCTACAGTAAAATCACAATAGTGGGGAATTGTAGACAGCTGACTGATTTTCTGTCTCACTATGATTCACTAAGCTCTGAAGTCAACATGGACCATAGGAGCTGCCAAAAGTCCCTTTGTATCTGGTGGGAAAGCGCTTCCTTCAGTCCTTTATGGGATTATGGAGGTCCGTCGTTACAGCACGTCCTCTGAATGAGAGGCAGAGGAGGTCATCGTGGGTCATGCATGGTTAGAAAGGTCACATGCAGGGACACCTAAGGTTGCAAGTAAAACTCCAACCTTCACTTGATTTCACTAATGTCATTTTAGAAGTGCTGTTTTCGTCCATCGTTTACTTAAAACCCTCGGATTTGCACTCAGCTGAAACGTTAGAGGATCCTCTGGCTACACGGCATCCATTTGAAATCAATAGCAGGCGACACTGCCGCTTTAGAGATCAATAGTGGCACTTAATGGAGGGTTTTGGTGATGTCTTCTTTTGACTAAGTTGGGCTTTCAACTCTTTTGTTGTATTTTAGTATTTTGCACGTGTGGCTAGAGATGGAGTGAGGAGATCGACTGCTATGCTAACATCCGCCTGCCGTCGCATCATAACTACGTAGCTTAGTGGAAGTGGAGTTGGATTCTTTTCCTAACTCCTCATGCATTCTCCTTCCCATCTTTTCCTTGACCCTGTGACCTCTGTGTTTTCCACAGAGGTCAAGGGAAAGTGGTTAGGAATAGACGGTAGGAGGTCTTTGTTGGACTATTCGACTGCAACCTAGGTTTCATTCACACTGTTTCAAATCATACACGGATTCTATTATTCCAAGGAAAAATGACATACAATGTCTCCAGACGTCGCTCCTTTGTGTGAAAAATTCAACTCAGAGGAAGGCCATTTACTTCACGGCTACGCTCTTTGTTCTGTTCAGGGTGCTGGATTAATTATTCATTATTATTAATTAATATACATGGATTATTTTTATTTTTTTTGTCAAAAATGAAATCAATGTTCAGATGGATATCTGAAGATGTGAGGAAACTAACTAACTAAACAATTCTTCCTGGCATATGAATTTATCACGGAAAAAAAAAAAAAAAACCTGTATCCTATCATTTTGGAAGTCCCAACATTGAAACCATGGCTCACAGAACTAAAGGACACACTTCACTTTGAGACAATCAGATCTGTTTTTAAAAGAGTTAAGAAGGTTTTGAGAAACCTGGCAACCTTTACTCTCTCATCTTGAGTGAGGTATGAGATGGGGTCGATAAGGGGAGAGTATGAGGCTGTTACTGGTCATGTGTTTCTCTTTGATCGGAACATTTTGAGGTGAAGTTCAGAAGTAATAATAATATCATTATTTGTCATTATTAATATTTCCATCAGTAATACTGTTTTTATTGATTAATTCATTATTATACAATTATTAAATAGTATTCATGCTTTCATTATTTATAAATATTATTATTAATTCACCTATTTCATTTATATTTTTATTTTGTATTATATATGTAATCAATTCATCACTTTAGTGTCCTTCCTGTGTCTTTTGACAGTATGTTTGTCTATATGGAAATGCAGTTTTGTTATAGTGGAAAATAATGCTTCACAATAAAAAGACAATAGAGGAGTAACAACTCAGTTTAAACTCTGTGAAAATGGTTATGACAATTACTGAATTCTCATTATCTGGCATGCACACAGTTATAAACCCCATTACATATATATTTAGTTAGCTCACCATGCGTCTATGTTTTAATGTGTTTTATGTTACACCTTCTATTCTAACAACAAATGCTCTGGAAGAGTTACTTTAGTAATTGCATGGGCTTTGAAATAGAGTTGGCTTTCATCCAAACTCTGCTTTCAGGTCTTACCCCAGCAGGGCATGTCTTGCACTTAATAGACAGTGAGAAAACAACGTTAATGTAATTTGCGATGTAAAAAGGAGGTGGAGTGATCATTCCAGAAACCTCAACCATTCATATAGAGTTGCCGTTAGATCAGCTCAGTTGAACTTGGACAGCAGAAGCTGGTAAACACAACGCTGGCTCCTGCGGGCTTCAGTTTTTTGAGTGTTTTAGTTTGAGAATTCTTTATTGACCCAACACTGCAAACACTATCCTTTTCACTTCATATACTAGTGATCACTCTAAAGTGAGATGGATGGACTTAATATCTCACGTATTTCTTTCATAAAGCATCACATACACAGTATACATAGACACCAAATACATGTTTTGTGTTTGATTTGTTCAGCATCCACCGATCCGAGAACTATGGGAAACGCACTCTAATTACTATCTAAACAATGCACGACAACGTTGAATGAATCAGCTGATGTTGTAGTACAGTAAAACGGATTTGACAGACAAAGCCGTCTAAATGTAGAAACAACGATACTGATTCTTTTACTTCCTCATATCGATGAGTTGTTCTGAGCATATCTCTCGCCTCAAGCCTTCAGCGAAGGTTTAGAGTTCCTCTGACAGGTTGGAGTTTCCACTCAATGTGTTATCTGCTCTGTTTCTTCATCTTTGTTGTATCTTTCTATCTGTTTCCATTTTTTTCCCTCTCCCTGATCCCTGTGTAGAAGTAGGTTGACACCCCCTCGGAGAAAACATCACGTAGCATTTCAGATGATGACTCAGACATCAGAAAAGCCTCTCTGCTGTGTGTCTCAGTGCAGCGTGTGTGTGTGTGTGTGTGTGTGTGTGTGTGTGTGTGTGTGTGTGTGTGTGTATATAAGTACAATAATCGTAATTAGTTGTTTCCTGTATCTGTGTGTGTGTGTGTGTGTGTGTGTGTGTGTGTGTGTGTGTGTGTGTGTGTGTGTGTGTGTGTGTGACTCTGGTGTCTCTTTGTTTATATCGAGGTCAACTGACATCACACTTCCTGTGCAGCAGTATTCCCCGTCTGGCACTGTTTGTGTGTGTGTGTGTGTGTGTGTGTGTGTGTGTGTGTGTGTGTGTGTGTGTGTGTGTGCCCTCACCCTTAATAAAGCAGTCACCGTACCCAGAGACTTTTTTTTTCCGCCTCTCTCCGTATCTCTCGCACCAATTTTAACTATATGTTTCATTCTTCTTCTTTCTCTTGAAATAAGTCAAATAAATGTTTATTTTTGTCTTTCCCTGCTCTACATTTCATCATAAACCATGTTCTCCATCATTTTTGTTGCCCCAACATCTTTCCATCAGGTTCCTGTTTTTTCTCCACGTATCTCCTCTTCTTCCTCTTCCCCCCTTTTTTTAGCTCCTAATCTCAATCCTTTGCTTTATTTTATCCATTACCCCCCATTCTTCTTCACATAATCTTGCTCTTGACATTCCTCATGTTCAATGTCTTTCATTTCTTACTCTGTCTCCTTCTCTCCATTTTCCACTTTTTCTCTCCCTCTCCTTCTCTCCCTCTGTCTGATGCTCTGTATCTCTCCCTCTCCTCCCTTTAGGAATGGAGGGATTATGGAGATGAGAATGTGTATTGTTCGGGACAGGGCCTGTCTGTGATCCTCTGGTACAAAAAAGTCTCAATGCCCCCAACTGGAGGGAGCTGCATCACAGGATAAACAGCATGTGGCTGTCACACACACACACACACACACACACACACACACACACACACACACACACACACACACACAAACCTAGAGTATGCTGTAAATGCATCCATGTCCACAAAAAGGTACTGACACCAAAATCCATAAATCCATGCACATATATGTAGGTATATATATATATACCAAGAAGAAAAGCACGCACTGACCTCATTTACATAACGACAGGGAAATATATACTAAAACAGATACAAAAGCACGTAAACAAACACCTGCGAACAAACAGAAACACCCAACAAAGCTGTCATAGTGTCGCAACTACTGAAGAGGTGGCAACCACCACGGGGGAATTATACCACAGGAGGGGTTTCTCTCTGTTTGTCTTCTATTTCCTCCTGCATTTTGTCCTTTGAAGGTTTAGTTTCTCTCTCCTCGAGTTTGCTGGTGTACCGGCTGCTTGTGGGAGAGGAAGCAAACAGACCGGGACATTCAATATAGTGTGACTTGTGACTAATGAGTGACGAACTCATGTAATGCTGTGTTTTATAATCCAATAAAATGTAGGATATGTGCGTGTGTGTGCATTATATCTGTCTGGATAATTAATGGGGGATACACGGTACATGAATGCATAACCTTTTGTAATTTGGCATGGGTCCAAACTCAGGGCCAGGAAACTGGTTGAGTTATGCATGATAAACATAAAGGGGGTCCGGCCCGTCTTCCAGAAAAGACTGAAATATAATTAAGAATTAACCTAAGTGGTCGTGATTCATACCAGTATAATTGTCTACTTCTGCTCATATTCCTCATACATTTATGTGCAATTTTAGCTGCCAACAAACAGAAAAAATAACGAAATAATTTCCCAGTGAATTATGCAAATAATAAAAGATGGAACCTTCCCCGAAAAAAAGAGAGAACGGTGCTAAAATATAGGATAAACTGAGTTTAAATAAAAGACTGTAAAAATGAAAAAAAGTTAGTGGCTGGTCGGGGGTTTCACAGCGGGAAGAGTCAGAATGTTTATCTGACATGTCTAAAGTAAAGAGACTGAGAGCTATGGACAAAACAATATGGCCATCATAGATCACCCGGTCATATTGTATCTTCTGAGAGGGACCGTAACTGCAGCTTGCAAGTTCCTATCAGCTGTCATGTCACCAAGGCTTCAATATCAGATCATGAGATAACAATAACTCCTGTGTATCGTCAGTCAGCTTCATAACTGCACAACGGTGAAAACTGATTACATATTGTTGAGGTATAATCTCGCTGAATAGTCTAAACTTCTGTGTTTTAAATCTGCAGACTATTTTCTTACATGTTGGCACATCTGTATCATGACAAGTCATGCTGCTTTGGATCGCAGTTCCTGTTGTGCTGACAATAATAAGTCTGATTATGATGATCATGAGACACGTCTGATGAAATAAATATGCCTTTTTATATGATTTATAATCAGATTTATGGACAGCCATCCTTGATGAAAAGACCCAAGAGGTGCTCATCTTAAATCAGTTAAAATAGACATCTTTTTGATGACCCAGTTTCCAATCAATTGTTGCATTCGACCATTTCACCTTTCAAATGGATTACTAACAACAAGCTAATTTGGATTGAGACAATAATGATGACTTATTGCTTTTGACAACATTGGTTTCCATGGCTTAGGATATTGAGTAATGGCCCCTAACTGTACTCTTTGTGTGAAGGGAACTACATAGAAGATTGCTTTCTGCATCATCGACTACTTTTATGATCACATGCTGTAGCTGCAGTGCAGAAGACATTTGTCACGGAAGGCCAGATCCGCTGGTCCAAGCTGGTAGAGAATTGTTGATGAGGCATGTAATCCTCTTCTTTTATCTTCTTGTCAAAATGAGGGAAATTAGTACAAAAATAAATGTTCCATTGGTGTACATACAATGGTCTATAATAGAGTCTGACATGCTCAGACAGGTTTTTTGTTCTTTGTTGTCATCTGTCCAGTGTATGCTGGGATACCTTCCAGTCCAATTCAACACCAACGCTGAATTAGAATGAGGGGGTGCATCCATCCGTCCATTTTGTAAACCACACAAACGTAAAGCACACAATGTCAATCAACCTGTTTAAGTCCTGCTTGTTTCTTTGCTGTGTTTGTTATTTTATTAAGAACATATTGGGCGGTGGATTGGAAGGCGAGCTCATCCGCCATCTCTTGAATACCCAGATAGCGAGCACAGATCCCTGCAGAGGTTACAACGAGGGGATTGGAGTAAGCTGAGAGAGGAATGTGGATTCTTGTAGCTTTGAAACGGTATTCTTATGCATTACTCTGGTTCCTGTGCATGTCTAATACTGTTAATAATGACTCACTTTTTTTTGTTTTTCATAAATAAACTGCAGTGCACCGCATCATTTCACAAAGGTAAGAAAACATCTCTCCCCGGAAAGCAGGAGTAGGTCAATGAGCTGTCATATTTTCGTCCTTAATTTTTTTTTGTTTTATAATGGAGTGTGTTAATTACTTATTTACATAACTAGTAAGTTGCTGTGTGCCTTATATAGCTTCTGTTCATCTAATTTGGGTCAATGAAGGTTTTAACTGAAATCAGTGGTTTCATTATGTTTGTCCACACTGTCTCCCAGTACATGCAAGAAACATAAAGCCATACGGTCTTTTTATGTCTCTTTTATATTGCTGTCCTATATGTCTGGATGCAAGCTGTTCTCCCAGCACCGCTGCAATGTCGCCAGCTGTGCCGCTGCTCCCCTGGCGGGTCAATTATGAAGCCTGATGAGACGAGATAGCGTCGTAACCGTCAGCTTTTTAAGTACACATTTGTTCTGCATCCCAAGTAGCTGCATTCAAATAAAATGTTGGAAATGCAATATGTGATGTGGCAAATAGACAACGTGAATAATATTTCTGTTAAATTACCGCGTTGACCTTCAGGAATCCTTGACATGGCCAATAAACCAGAAATTGGAAGCAATGCATTTCCTTGTTTTCCACTGAAAACAGACTCCAGGACCATAAGCCTAAATGTGATGTATTAAGTGTGGTATCCAGTGATTTCAATGCCAATTCTTACATTCAAAATGAGCATTTTTTCTGTATGTGACAGCTTGTATGACTCAATGTTAAGCAGCTCAATGTCATAAAAATGTAAATATGAGGTAATGTATGACCTATTGGGCACATCAAGCATAACTTTTCTGTCTACGCCGTGAGCATCCATTGAGCCCATATACAAGCTGCTATTTGAGAGCCTCGGCAGTGTCTACCATCTGTAACAGCTCTTTCCTGGCAGGCAGCTACAGTCACAATCCATCTGTGTCTGCGGGCATCAGGCAGCGACACCAGCGAACTATATATGTCCTCCTCTAAACTGGCATGGTACCACTGCCTCCTCCAGCTGCAAAGATAAGAGCAGATGCCTTTTTTTATGCTGATCAAAAAGTCAGACAGTGATCTACTGGCTTGCATACATCTGTATTATCTTGTACTATATCCTATTCACATGACAGAGCCAAATCAAGTGCAGTTTAACCTGAGCGATGGAGTGCTGAGCCGGATGCCCTTGACCTTCTTATTTCTGGCAATGTCAGGTCGATTGATATAATAGAACTGCAAGGTGAATAATCTCAGTTATAATAAATGTGAAAGAAGAAAGAAAATGTTTCAAAAGCAATGCAAGGCGTGAAGAAGATAGCCTCTGACCTGGCCTTAATTACTGGCCCATTTTTGCTGTACAATGGCGTGGTGAATCAATTTAGCAAGGTACAGAAAATATAGGTGCCATGTGGAAACGACAAAACAATCCTGGATATAAGACCGTAGAGCGAAATCCCACACTGTGGCAAATTGTACTCCGTTATTCTCATGAGGCGCTCTGCATGACATGAGCCGCACGTCCAACTAGCCTGGCAAATTCGCCTTTTCAGGGGAATTTCATGGGTTAATTATTCCATCTTTCAGCAGACTTCACACTCGGTGTGAAGTCTTTTGCAATTTTATTTGTGTAATATTCATGCAAAGTGGTTTTCAATTTGTGTGAGTATGAATGTGAGAACATTTGACAGTGTATTTCTGAAGATAAAAAAAGGAAAATGTTTTAGTGTGTAATTGTCACAATAAAATATCTATTCTATAGCTTGCTTTTAATTTTAAAAATAGTGTGTGGCAGGTCATGTTGTGTCCGGCCACTGAAAGTTGAATTCACAAGAGAGCCGAGGCCGGTCTCGTTCACTCCTAACCGTCTTCCTGAGACAATTCAAGATCTGATTTGTTGACCCTCTGCCCAACCAGCACAATATGTTGCTGCTTCCTGGTTCAGACCTTTTGCTAAATGCTAAATGTTCTGTCATCGCCCGCTTTCTCTTCCCAGCTCCACATCTCTCTTCACTGTAGATTTAATTAAATCTTGCTTTAAAAAAAAAAAACTCAATGTTTCATATGCAAATAATCTATTAAAGTGCATGTACCCATAAAAGAACGATTACATCATGGAGACAAGAGTAAAAACAGGTTGTACTCCACTTTTGACAATGCATGATGGGAAGATTAAGGTTCTACTAACACTAGTAATGTTCAGTCAAAATGGCTCAATTTTAGATAACATGCTACTACTTATTTTCTTCACGGCATCTGGTGACACAAGACGTGGTGCACAAGCACAGCGCTTCAACGGCTCACATCAGATTGTAGCAAAATATTATATATATTGTTTCAATATGTGGTCTATTGTTTGGTAGTATTCAACCAAACAATAGACCACATATTGAAATACAATGCTATTCAGCAATAGTTAAAACCTTAGTATAATGGTCTGTTGAGGTTATTTCCCAGTAATCCCTTTGTACAAAAAGAACACGTCTGCAAATAGTCTTAGATTTGAGATAGCTTTGTTATTGATTTATTTTAATCTAGATACAAATCTAATACAATCAAAACAATAGACGGTTTCAATGAAATTGGATTGCTAGGCAACAGCTCCATATTTACTTCCTATCAGATAATGTCATTCACTGCTACAGGAAATAAGATGTAATTAGGGTGATAAATATAAAAGGAGTCACTGATTTGCAAAAATAGAATGTAATATGTGGGCGGCTTGAATGTGTGACAACTTGCTCAATCAGCAATGACAGCTGTCTATCTCCCCCAACAACTAAATGTGTGCTCAGAGACGCAAAACATATATAAAATAGTCATAATTTAAAAAAAAAACATAAATACTGTACATTGGAAGGAGAGTTTGGATACACGCACATGTGACTGGAAGGCTATCTGTTCTCCTTTCTTCATCCACACACACACACACACACACACACACACACACACACACACACACACACACACACACACACACACACACACACACACACACACACACACACACACACCCCATCTAGTCTGTTATTGCTCCATAGGGACCCATTCGTTTTCACATGCAACATTCCAATTAAGCAGCATGTGCATGTGCTGGCAGGGGGTTGCTACATGTATATCAGCGAGGGGAAGTGGTGGACATGTAAGTCTGTGAATCCTGGAGGAGTTTTGTGAATAAATGCCTCATGTGACTGAAACTGACTAGAGGGAATATATTGATTTTGCTCATTAAGGATCGTCAGAGTATTGACTTCTGATTGGACAATGAACATGCTCTGTGGTTAAATAGTAAATGCAGCTACGAGCATGGGGAACATGTACATGGTGCTTTAATTACTGAAACGTATCATTGCCATTAGCAACTTTAACTGTTTTTCTATTTTGCTATCATTTCAGTACTGCAATGCCCTTGAATTGATATCTACAGACGTCACTATGGTTGCGATTATCTCCAGTTTACTCCATCAATAGAGATTTTTTCCGTAAATCCCCTTTGTGCAAATACTCCTGCTAGACTTGATTGATACATTAAGCTTCTAAGTCAAATTAGCTCAGAGTGAAATCGTTTGAAATAAATGTTGTTGTGTCCCTTGCCATGGAGCTAATAAATGTTTTGACGTACTCTTCAAGACTTTGTTTTGCCTCCGCCCCTTATTTGTGGATGACTTCCCGCTCTCTGTGCATTAGCACATACACATTGCATAGTATTACTTGGAGAATTTTCATCTGTTTGGCAGCATCACATTTTTTCCTGAGACCACCCATGATCTGCTTTTTTGACTGTACAATGTACGAATCAGCTGTTTTCTTTTTGTCTTTACCTGTAAACCTGAAGCTGGGGACACACACATGTGTTTGTTATATTCTCCAAATGCTTTCGATTATATTTCGGTTAAAACGAGTGACTGGTCTGTCTGTTTTTGGGGTGTTTTTTACTCAGAGACTGAGATAGACGGATAACAGAAATGGGGGAAGAAAGAGAGATGCCGGCATTTTACTAACACCATTGAACTGGACAAACAATTGATTGGATTGCCCTGGACCCCCAGGGTGTGTGTGTGTGTGTGTGTGTGTGTGTGTGTGTGTGTGTGTGTGTGTGTGTGTGTGTGTGTGTGTGTGTACACCCAGCATGATGTTGAAGTTGTAGGTTAATAGGAAGAGGAAGAGGACATACAGGGCTTTAGAAATGAGGGTGTGTACACATGTGTGCACTTCTCTTTGGGCTGAACGTCCTCACGAGGCTCAAATGATGAGGAATACTCTCCAAATTGAGTGAATATATGTAATCATTTTTAATACTTTGGATCTTATTTTGCTAGTTGTATGTATTGGCACCATCAATTCTGATAATATTTTGCATAAACACAGAGATCCTTGGAGGAATAGAATTACTGATTTTGAAGAGAGTAGAAATACTGTCTAAATGACATGGCCCATCATCACTTCAGCTGGTCAAATTATTATAAGAGTGTGTAGAGATTTAAGAATGAAGAGGAATGGGAAGGGGGTTGCATATGAGAAAGGTCGACAAGGAGCTAAATAGACAAGAGAAAGAGAGAGAGGGCATACGCTGTATGTGTTGCTGGAGAAGAAAAAAAAGCTGAGGGAGAGAAAAAGCAAAGTGACAGAAAAAGTGCTGGGATGGATGGGGCGGGGGGAGGGGGGGGGGGGGGGTGCGGGTTAGACTGAAGGAGACAAAAAGGATGAAACAGATAAAAAAAAAAGGATGCGAGAGCGGGGCATGCCTTGGGGAAATGGAGGCAATCGATAGAAAAAGATGCCAAAATGTTTGGCGGGGGGAGACAGGATGTTGTGTTATATAACTCCAAAATGGCAGCCCTGAATTGCAGAGTAGTCTGTATTCTCTCCTCCTAGTTGACTGCTGTCTAATGGAGCCACAGACACTGCCCGAACCTGAGGGTACGCCAAAGCATTGTTTATGTATCCGGCTAACAGTTTTACACTGAGGGGATACTGAATATGAAAGGATCAGGAGATCAGTCTGATCTCCCTGCTCCTCCAGTTATGTAGAGCAATTGAGTATACGGTATTTCTTCCCCCCTGTTTTTTGTAACAATTTAAATCCAGCTCAGACAATAAAAGTTTTGTTTAAGTCTTTCTTTTGTTTTTACTGTCCATACTTTGTTTTGTTTTTTATTTAACACAAAAAATATCATAATTGTCAACGTGCACATCCCCTGTGGGCAAGAATCCACGCAACAGTTTTCAGTTCTTTTAGTTCATTAGAGTAAAACCTCACATTTCTCATACCTGTATCTGTTTGTACTGAAGTATCGCTTTTTTTAAACAGTATTTATTAAATACATTCAATAAAACGGCAAGAAAGAAGCAATTGTGTCTTTCGTGGCCTGCTGAAGGAATCTAAATCAAAGCAGTTCTGTTATTTATGCTATGGCTCAACTTAGAGCCTCGGGCATTTCTCTCTCTCTCTCTCTCCACGGATTGCACTTAGAATATGTTATCCCTCAGCCCCTACACACTCAGTTTCAAATAAAGTATATATTCTGTAGGTCCTGAGTCGGGAGATAAAATGTGTGAAAGGAGAGCTGTAGGATTTGGAGCACCATGCAGAAGGGAGCAGCCAAAATAGAGAGAGAATATCAGCAGCACTGCCTGCCAGCCTCACTGAGCTGCTAAGCAGGGCTTAACGATGCCCAGGGGGTTGTGTGTGTGTGTGTGTGTGTGTGTGTGTCAGTGTGTTTTTTTGTGTTCGCTTTCCTTCTTTATAAGCCCAAAACAAGAGCTCCATGTTTTGGGGTCAGATAGAGGCCAGAGAATCTGATTTGCAGAACTTTATTTGAGGATTGATAACTTGTCAAGTAGTTCATAAACCATCAAAGTAGACGCAGGTTAATTGCAGCCGGATGAAGGATGGAAGACGCACTTGTTTACTCCTTCTTTTCTACCTGCATGGAAGGCCACTTTGTGGTGGTCTGGTGTGAAACTTAACTGTGGCGTTTATGGCACGCCGCCACGATGTGTTGACGCTCTTTCTGCAGGATCGTGAACCGACTGACGAGGAGGAATTGCACCACAAGATCCGAACAGATAATGTGCAGCACACTACCTCCCAGATCACCACTTTTCTCCTCGGTGAACTGTCGACCTGACCGACCGGCAGTTGCCAGAGCAGTCTGAGCTTGTTCTCTGAACGCTGCTGTTACATCTTTCTGCACGCCAGGTTGTTTTTTTTCCACTGCAATAGGAAAGCTCAGGTGTAACTTACACCATGAACGATGGCGCTCTAGGAAGCCATGCCAGTGAGCCGACACAGCCAGGCACTGGGGTTGGGATGGAAATGGAACGCAGCCACCATTTACTTCTGTAATTACTCACTCGCCTATGCCGCCACAGAATGCCAAAATGCATGCCACTAAAAAAAAAGGTCCACCATCTTCTTTGGAACTGTTGAAATCAGGTGCGTAATCGCTCCGCTGCGCCACCCAAACATAATTGATGCAGGCTCAAAGGGGTAAAGCCCTGTTGGATTCAGATTTTTCCAGGTCATTTAACTCAGGCTGTGAATTAAAATTCAAGCGCTGAACACTGGCAGCTGATTTCATGAAATAAGTTGTCATATCAACCAAATTCAGAAATAATGGAGGAGAATAATGTTTTTTTTTTCTCTCACACAGCTTCAACCCTGCAGTGCTTCTGCTTGCATCTAAAAAAAAAAGCATCTGAGTTACTGTACTAAAGCTCGAGAGGCAATGCTTCACCACATGTAGTCATGGCATTTTGGAAAATCCCAGAGTTCCTTGCAGCAGAGGCCAGCTGGTCAAGCCCCAAAGCTGATTATTTTGGGAATGGGGGTGCAGGGTGTGTGTGTGTGGGTGTGTGTCTGTGTGTGTAGGGGGGCGTGGGGATTTCTCAATTATACCTCAAGGCCCATTTCTTCCCAAGGGTTGCTGATCAGAAGGACGCAGAGTTATTTTAGATTTCAGTTCACCATCACACTTTTCCCCCAACATTTTACATTTCTTAAAAGAATCAATATCTCACGAAAATGTGATAAATGAGAAGTTGTGTGAAATCACTTGCTTACAAGAATATGTCTTAAATATGAAAATATATAATATTTTGGTTTATAGTTTTCACAGCACAATTATCATGGCTGAAAAAGTTCAGGATAATGACATTATTGCCATAGCTATAGAAAAATGTATGTGGCTATTGTTGAAATTCATCTTTAACTTGTGTTTTGCATCTTTTTAAAAAATAAAAAAAATTCAGTTATCGGCTGTATATACCGTCTATGTATACAACAATTCTGCTATTTCGTTTACAGTGTGTTTGTATTTTCTGTCAATAAAGTTGTGAATTTTTCATTTATTTAAGAAATCATGTTGCAACGAGATGACCAACTACAATAAGACTATCACGAAGATTTATTATCACTGTGGGTTCACAAAGAAATTGGAACTGTTAAGTAGGGACACTTTAAAAGCTGTGATATTTCAAAATGCACTTTTTTAACGCCATTGCAATGTGACACTGGATTTCTGTAAACAATCATTTCTGTGAATTTTTGTGTATTCATATATGCTGTATGAATCAAAAATAAAACATGCTAATCTGGAGAAAAAAAACGGACAGTGTGTGTTTGTGTGTGCATGTGTGAAGTGAGATCTTCTCAGTTAGAGGACTGAGTCAGTTTTGAATTCCTACTTCTGCATCAGACAAAGGTGTGCTCACTGCCAAAAAAGCAGGTCCTCCCTGCTACTCGTGTGTGTGTGTGTGTGTGTGTGTGTCTCTGCATGTGTGATTGAGAGAGAGGTGCGTGTGTGCTCCACTGACCTCGCCTGACCTTACTTTCCCATTTCCTCCCCTCCTGTCATGAGTGGGCACACACAAAATCACAACTGACTTTAGCCCCGAAGGTGCCATCACATCTGATTGCACCAAACCGTTGGTTTGGGGAAATGTAGTGAAAAACAAACATTGACGTTTTACCACCAAAGAAAGGGGTTTATCTTTTGGCATTTTATATCATATCGTTTGAGTTTGGTGTTTATTTAAAAGTGTGGATGATGACATGTAACTGACCTTAGTGCTACTTTGATTGAAGAAATCTTCTCTGGACACAGAAGTAATATTTCAGAATTCAACAACATATTCTAAGTCCCAGAGGTGTCTTTTCAAAATAAACTTCAGTGTTGTTAGGGAATGTTCAGTTTCCTCTGATTTTCTGTGTTTAAAATCATCATTGGTTGCATCATTGTTGGTGTAGTTATCATCAACGCCTACTCTTGTCCTGTTCAACATCATTGCTTTTACATGTTGAATGTATTTAAAGAAGATAATATGTTGCTTTTTTTTTTCCTGGTGTATTCTCCACCCTCATCCTGTATCGCATATACCTATATCCTAATTTCCGTCACATACAATCTACCACTAACACATCGAAAGTATTTCCAAGCACCCACAAGAACAAGACAAACACATTGCCAAACAACACAATAAGGAGATGCATCACCGATAGCTGACTGCTAGGGGGTGGTTTGAGGTTCGGGGGCGTTTTTTTTTTTTTCTTTCCTCCTCAGACATATTATAAAATTAAGCCGACGACACCTCCACGAGACAACAGTTTCTGGCATCCCAGAACCACCTCCACACCCGCTGTCGGTGCTAATCAGACCCCTACATGCCTAAAATACTCCACCGCCATCACCACCCTGGCGTTAAACCTTCGGGTTCGGTTGTGCTTGGCAAGCGATGTTTATTGTTTACCGCAATACGGACAACATTTGAGATTTGAAGATGCTAAAATGAATGTCTCCAAATAGGAGGTGGGGATTTATGCATCTATCAGGGTTGACACAGGAGGTTGCAGTGAGGTCACTGGAGATCTGAATGTGTGATTCTAGAGGGATGAGTGTGTGTGTGTGTGTGTGTATGTATGAGAGTGGGAGGTGGCAAGCAGGGTATGCCACAGGAACATCACCCAAAATCTCTTATCAAAGAACCTAATTGCACCATGAAAAATAGGCAAGACAAAAATAGAAAGACAAAGAGGAAGAAACTGTGAGAAGGATGGAATACAGAAGGAAAGGCTTGGAGAGAGTGAGAGAACATGAGCACTGTGTGCATTTTCTTAAACACATACAGGTAACACCCGATGGAGAGACGTGAGAGAAAAGGAAGATTGAATAGAAGCAGGGATCGGAGCCAAGATGCTATTATCATCTAACAGTTTTATGATCCCATAGATATAAATTAACTGAACACACTGAGGAATCATGATGATGGGACTCTCCTTTAGAGAGCCTTAATCTGGGGCGAGACTGTTTCACTTCAACACATATTTACCCACGAAGCAGACAAAGAAACAAATGCTCTTTCACAGTTATGGTGTGAAGAGTTGGCGGACGCTGTGTGTGTGTGTGTGTGTCAGAGATGGGGGTGTACAGTTAATATATATTCACACTTTGAAGATGCGTGTACCTACAATGTTCTGAGGGACTTTATTTATTGAAGGGGCTTTTATGGGCACATTTAGGAAAACAAACTGTTGCTGTCTCGGTCCAGACGTCCCTTTGTTCAGTCATCTTAAGCTTTCAACCAGGGAGGATATTCAGTGAAATAGCATCCTGAAAACCTGTTGGCTATAAAGGAACACAATACAACACAAATATGTGGATACAAGTAAGTTAAATTGATGTCTATAGCACTTTTCAAAACCAACAATGTGGGTCCCTGTTACAAATACCAAAAAAGAGCTTGTTAATATCATGAGAACAAGTAGAGGAAAAGAAGCATAACAAATCCATTTAGCTACTAGTTAGATAACAAAAATATTGACATCAGGACAGCAGAAAGTCTCTACATCTTCTGCCGCAAACTAAAAACACATCTTTTTCGACTACACCTTGAATAAAGAAGTAGCACCTTAGTAGCACTTAAATGGCACTTACTTATAGCACTTTGTAGTTTAACTTTCTTGAAGAAATTGTACTTTCTTGACTCTTATTGTTCTGAGTTTGTACTGATTGCAAGTCGCTTTGGATAAAAGCGTCAGCTAAATGAAAGGTTATGTTATAATGTTTATATAAAGAACCGAAAAACCCAGCCCATTGTTGCAAACTGGTTAGCCAAGTCACTGACAGCCCCGTCTCTGCAGGCCTCACGCCAAAGCCACTCCAACAAAATTATAATAATTAACATTGACAACTAACACGTCTATTGTACTCACAGGTGTTAGGCTAGCAACTTGTAGGAGCGTCCAGTGACCCGCCATGAGTAAGGTTGGGTACCGAGAACCGGTGCCATACTGGCACCGGTTCCAACACGTCCGGTTGTTAGAAGGTGTGTGGTGTTGAGGACCCAAATGCACAGACACAGCAGTTCAAGTTCCAAGGGCGGACTTTATTGCGACAAAACACAACGAATAGACAAACTAATACCAACGGTAATGTCCAGCGAACACAGGAGATCCACCTCCCCTGCTCCAGAGTCAGGAGGGCAACTCAACCGCTCTTGTGAAGGATGCTCTTGAAGCACGCCGGACGAATTCCGCTCCAGAGTCGGGAGGGCAACTCAACCGCTCTTGTGAAGGATGCTCTTGAAGCACGCCGGACGAATTCCGCTCCAGAGTCGGGAGGGCAACTCAACCGCTCTTGTGATCCACTCTCACCTGAAGAAGCAAACCAGACTGGAACTGGAACAACCCGACAAATGAGCCAGGTGCGCAGTGGTCCCTAAATCACCTGCCGGTGATCAAGGCAATGCACAACAGCTGGGATGAAGGAGAGGGGCGTGGCAGTGGGCAGAAACCGGGGGTGGAGACTTATGAGCAGACAGGGAATCCAACACGGTACCTACCGGACAGAAAAGCAACCCAGATTTCGGTGCTTCCTTCCGGTGCTTGAGCCGATTTAATACTTTTTTTTTTTACACTACTCTGTAAAGTTGCACGGTATATAGATACTAAAAAGGTAGCGTGGTGCCCGTACGCTAAAAACGATTATTAAAATAGCGGATCAGAGCACACTCGCTGCTCTGCTCTCTGTCTGCCTGCATGCAGAGTGGGGCTCGAGGGGGCGGGGCTTCCAGCGCTCACACACACAGCGCGCGCACACAGAGATCGCTGGAGACACGAGCACGAGCTTTTGAACGTCCGTCCTTGGCTTGATGGAACAAATCTCTCCAGTTGATATTAATGATGACGTGTAGTCCAGTAAAGCAGCAGTTTTAGGATCCAACAGTGTCTGAGTTCTGTTGCACCAGTCCCATCAGGCCACCTGATGCTTGTGTCTGTTTTTTTAAATATATATATATTTTATAGTTTGAAGTTTGAAGCCATGAGTGCATGGAAAGAGTGCGCTCAGGCAGAAAGTTAGGAAGGTATAGGTAGACGGGTCATCGAATCATTCAATTTAAAACAATATATATTTATATATTTTATCGCATTTGTTGAGAATTTCAACAAATACAAAACAAAAGTCAAAGTCAAAGTCAGCTTTAATGTCAATTCTTCCGCATGTCCAAACATACAGAAGATTTGAAAGTACGTTCCTCTCCTGTCCAACATATAGTGCATACAGATAATAATAATAATAATAATAAAGTGCAAATAGGTATAAAATAAGAGAACATATAGACCAGTGATTGTCAACCCCCAGTGTGCCGTGAGAGATCGTCAGGTGTGCCGTGTGAAAATGTCCAATTTCACTTAATTGGTACAAAAAAATATTATTTAGTTGCTGCAAATGATTTTCCATTGTTGACCGTCTGAGCTGCAATATAGTAGCTGACAGAGTAATATATAACAGGTCTACACCTTGTTCTGTTATTAAACAAACTAAACGGCCGTATGTAATTGATCTTACACAACAGCATGTCATTTCTGGGTCGCATTACAACTCTTCTCTGCTCTCTGTGTCACGCACGGCGGAGTTCCGCCCCGATGCGCTGCACACAGGTTAGCACACAGGTGAAGGTGAGCACACAGTGGACAGAGAGAGCGCGGCGGAAAGTGTTGCGTGCTTTTCGCAATGGCATTTGCTGCTGAAGCTATCACTATTTTAAGCTATGAGCTCTCACTTTTAAAGCCCAACGGTTCATGTATTTGCAGGTCAAGACAAACATCCAACTGCCGTTTCTGAATTTGCATATCGAGAGGCTCTGGAAATATTCTTCCATACGCCCGACAAACACACTGCAGTGACAAAGCCTGCACACTTTGTGGTCGCCATTAAAATAAATGAACACTCTGTTTCCTTTAAGTCAGTATTTATAAAACTGGGACGGTATTTATTACCGCCTCACCTGTAATTAATCAGCATTTAATTACAGGTGGGGCAAGATGAAATGCTGATTTTAAATGTTTACCCTCCGCCTTTAATAGGTTACGCTCGCGACTCGCCGATTCTTGTCATTTTGCCAAAAGCCGATCTTTATGAGATCTCCGTGAGGCCGGCTTTCTGCTGTCGTGTCTCAACATTGAGCATGAATTGAGAGCCGTATCAAATCTACAAGCCCGTTTATAAAGATGTGTACAGGAAAGCAGCTCACTGCAGCCACTAATACTGATACAATATCTGCACTCATTCTGTTTTGCAAAAAAAAATGTTTATTGTTTTCCAAAATAAGCTATTTAGTAGTAACTAAATATGAGTTATTTTTTGCATGACTTTACTTTAATTTTTCAACAAAGTGATAACACTTTTTTTTTGTGTCTGATGGAGCGATCTGGTTTACTTGAAACACTGAATACTCTTCCATGCCAGTAGGTAGCGCAATGATGACCTACCATACATGCTGTATTATGTTACAATGTGACATTTTGTAACTTTTTAGGTTGTTGGTGTGCTGCAGGATTTTTTTGTTATAGAAAATGTGTAGCGACTCAAAAGGTTGAAAAACACTGATATAGACAACATATGTTATATTAAGAAAACTATCAGTCTTTTGAAGAAGATGACCTACCCTAGCTTTAACCCAATGTAAAACGCCGTTACTTTTGGAAGTGGTAAGGAGGCAGCAGTAATAAAGCTATCATTTGGAGCAGCAGTGGAGTTCACCTGTGGAGGTGTCTGTGATTGGAGAGACTCGCGCTTCACTCCGCCCCCCCCCCCCCCCCCGCCCCGGCGCGCTGCCCGCCTCCCCAAACCCAGAGCGAACACTCGCTCCTCACTTGCTTCCTCTCGCCCGCCGCATAACATGAGCTCCCTTCCCTTTAAGTGGACGTACGACGACACAGATGGTTTCCCAACGGCATCCCGCTTCACGCTGACCGAAACTGCTGTTATTTAGGAGAGATATCCCCCCTCTCCCCCTTTTACCGGTTGTGAGCGTGTGTGTGTGTGTGTAGTTTTTGTTGTGGATGCACCATGCAATCTCGCCGGTGGAGTTGTGGCATTCGGCTGGTGGCATGGACGTGGGTTTGGAGCCTGGCGTTGCTCGGAGCGTGGAGCATCCCCGCAAACGAAGGTAAAAACACGCACGGACACTTTGGTGACACGCGCTGTTTTGCTTCCACGACCTTAATTGGCACCGACTGGTTATCGGTCCGTCTCTGGGGCTCCAGACCAGCCAACAGTTCCGACGCTGTTTAATGAAAAATAATTAGAGCATTAATGTTTTTATGGCAGCTGTGTCCCCGAAAGTCCGCAGACTGTAAAAAGGACCTTTGATCAGAGTCTCTCCAGATAAGCAGTCTGGGTAGACAGACGCGCAGTGCGCTGCGAGATTCTCTGTGAGCGTCTTAAACATCAACGTGCAGCTTACTGTTGGATTGGCATTGACCTTAAAGTGCTTTATTGTGTTTTTGAAATAAAGTATAAAGTCAGTCATTAAACGTCATGTTTGACAGCTCTTATAATAATGGGAACTTTCGGGTTTGTGCTGCGATATTTCTCTTGATTCTCTTTTCAAGGATATTCTAGGTTTAGTCTGACATTCTGTCTTTAAATATGCAGATTAAATCCCTTTGTAATGCTATGAGTTCAGATGGCTTGGATGTTACTTTTCTTGTCAGCTATTAACAGTTTCACTTGGCACCACCACACCATTTGTCGCAATTACATATGCCCGCGGCGAAGACTGTTTACTTCTGAATATAAAATATGGACATTTGCAACGAGGCTGGAAAATGGGAAATAAGTACAACGTATGAATCGGTGTGTGCAATATTGTTCCCACGCCATTGTCCGCAGACTGAGCAGCATTTTAATAGCTCGAGATTGAATGCCATTGTTTGGGGGCTACTAGACGGCATTATCCGGGAAAGAAAGGACATCCATCAACCTGCTTATTCTTCACGTGGCAGATTTATTTAGTTCAGATTAGCTTCACAAAATCGTTTTCCAAAGTGTGACCATGGGACACTGGGGGGTCCTGCAGGGCATCTTTCCATAACACGTAGAATAGTTCACGTTACCTGACATGTAGATGCTACCTCTTTGTGTCAGTGTAGTCTGATTTATGTGACTGTGGGTTTTCTGGTTTCATGGAATGAAAGTACATTTAGTACTGTTGCAAACTGGCATACAAGTTCCACAAAAGAGTGCAAAGTTCAATACAATTACTTGAAAGAAGCAGTAGTTTACTTGAAATCTATCCAAGCCAATTACTCAAGAGGTTTGCTGTCTGTACCTGCAGTTGAAGATACTTGAATTCCTGCCTTGTTAAAATCCGGCTTCAGGCTGTGAGAAGTGTGAATCAATGGCAGCCAGGATCACAAGTTTATGTTTTGACTGCAGTGAGAGAAAAGAGAGAAAAGTCCTCGACAACACATGATCCCTCACATCATCTTGTAATGAGCCAGACGTTTCCTTTCCCCAGCTGTCTTCATTTATCACACGTATCCTTTGTTTTGCTCTGCAACGGCACATTCATACTATTATTTTTTTCCTGTAAGTGCTCTCTGTGAAATTTTGACTGAAAACATTTCCTCTTATATTTCAAAACCCCATCAAATACAACATTTAAACACATCACCCCTTTTTGCCAGATTCAACCAAAGAAATCAGCGATTGTGGCACATATTTGTATCTCAATGGATAATCACACATTAAATGCATAATTGGAGCGGAGGGTGAAGCCCATAATTAAAAATAAGTGCTCTCCTCTCATTGGGCTAATTTATTGTAATTGAAAAAGTCATATGAAACCATTTTTCAGCTCGCTTTAGACGTCTTGGAAGAATCATCGGGGGACTTTGGCCACTGATGTTTTAATGCTTGTGTGAACAGAATAAAAAAGGCCCTGATGCCTCCTTAATAGCAGTGAGGACGGTTACCCTGCAGTGGGGCTCCACCGCTCATGACTGATGCTGCTGAGGAACACTGTACACTCTCTGCCAGCGTGATTAATTCCCTCTGTTGAAGCTAATCCATTCTTATTAAAATCAATCAATGTAATGCAACATCTTGATGCAGAGGCAGATGCCTCACGTCTGTTGTAGATCTTCTTTTTGTGTTTCATTAATAATAATGTCTGACTAATGAGGGGTGCGTGAAGTGACACCTTGGGGAGTTTCAAACTCATAGCGTGGCTTTTTATTGGTAATGGCGCTGATGAAATGAGGACGGTAGATTCTGGTTGTAGAACTACAGTAAACCTGACCTCTTGACCTCTTACCTGCGGGTTCAAACATAACACACACACTGGGAAAATAAAGGCAAAAGGGTTGAGCAAATTACTTATTTACTTTCTTACCTTTGGTTTCAGAAGTAAGATAGCACATGGTTTCAGACAAGATTTTATTGATGTTCACAGAGGTCAAGTTGGCACTCAAACCCCCACCCCCTATAGATTGCTACAAATGTGCAATTAAAAGTAAATGGCAGCCATGTCGCTCTCCGATATTCAGCGTTAATTTCAAGGAGAATTCTATCTGTACTCCCCATGCTGAAAAATCCACTCGCTCTTCAACGTTTTTTGAAATATTTATACTGTCCTTGAACTAATGTCACCACAAGCCTTTTTAAATCAACTCACTCATTTCAACGGCAATGACTTTTAATAATAAGTTCTGTAGATCATTGTCGCGGCTGAGCTCCAACTTGTTCGGTGATTTGTTCCTTAGAGGGAGCGAGTGAGCGTGAACGAGGTAACGCATCCCTTATGATCTAGTTCAGCATCACTTATCTCTTCTTTATGGCCTAATTAGTTGTCTAACCGCCTCCTAAGGACATCTTTTATTATTCTCCGCAGAGCAGCGGAGACCGTAAAACTAGTGTAGTGTTATATATATATATATGTGTGTGTGTGCCTGAGTTCTTGTTCCGCTCATTCCACCTTCCCACTCTGGACGTCTATTCTTTTGTTGACACCGGGGCAGGGTTGATAAGAGGATCGGCCGTCTTGTAATAAAGCTTATCATAGGACTGGAAATATTGTGCTCAACAGCTGCTTTTAAGACGTGGATAGTATTTATGAGGGTAAACCTTTGGACGATTGATTGAGTCTCTTGCAATGCAGTGTTGGCCTTTGTTCTGTATTAATGTTGCGCGAGAACACTTCTTTGCTGGCTGCTCCAACCTGGCTACTTTGTGAAGTTTTATCATAACCAATGGAAGAGAGATGGGGAAACATCTAGCGATGTGGACTCCAGTGTCCTCTGTAACTAACACTCACTCACAATTCAAATTTGGCAGATCCCGTGGGAAAAGATTTGAGATAATCCAATGTTCAAAATTGAAATTGCGCCAATAATATGATATCCACACAGGTTGTCATGGATGGGGCATTAGTTAGGCTTGTCAGTGTTCGGAATTTGCATAGCTACACTTTATAAAACATTTCAACTATCACACTCTTGGGAACATATTCTGCATTTAAAATATTTAGAATTTGCAAATAGGAATATTTTTGGATCGTTGGCCGCATTGCTTGTCAGTGTGATCACACTTTATCCCAGTATTTCAGGTTAGCGGGCCAAGTTATGAAGACAGCTGTGAAGTACAATTTAAATCGACAGTCACGTGACTCATCAGAGGAAAAAGAGTGCATGAACCCTGACCCTTAACTTTCTCGCCCATTAAAAGGAACCCAGAAGCAGATCAGTTACACTAGATCACAAGTGTCAACCAGGTTCAGTGAGGATGATGTGTGAGCGTAGATGACCCTCCAGATATTGCATGGAAAAGCATTCTCCAAACACCTCATCAGGTTATGACTGCTTTGAATTTGTATTGAAGCTCCCACCTTATTTGTATCCTTGAAAAATTGAAGCGAGCGTCTATTGTGACTTTTAAAGCATGTACAACAGGTTAAAAGGGAATTTACAAGTAGTTCAATATTGTGTGGAGGTTCTGAAAGGCAGATATCCCAGACCAGTTGTAACATAAACTACTTGTTCTATTGCTAGTATGCTGAAATGTCGAGCTCTCAATCTGCTCCCATTACACAGAGACGCTTCACACTGAAGCGTTCATTTCGACTTTCCCTTTTATTGTTTGAGTGCCTGCCGTGTCAGACACTGAACAAGCCAAATGTTATCACAGATGAGATAAAGAGAGCTGAACTCCGACCTGACAGAATTTGAGGCTTTTTAAGACAACGGGAAGATGATGTAGAACTCACGAGACTCCGTGGTCACCGGGGCTGCACCAGTGGTCGGGTTATTGCGCTGGACAGCTTTCAATAAAAAAGGCTGATGGATTAACGGATTGGTTCGAGCCGAGAGCACCGCCGAGCCACTGAACCGCTCGGAGGGTAAAGTTTGGCGGTTTTCAGGTCCACAAGATGCACAAAAGAGTCAAAGTAGATAATATCCACTCTTCTTAGCACAACACTGCAGGCCAAGTGTTATGTGGACTCACGGCGTGGCTCTTTCAAACTACTTTTGTACTGAATTCCTTTCTAATGCGCACACGCTTTCATTTAAGACCAGTTTAGTATGTTACAGAAATTGAAAGTGGTCAGAGAGACACTCTGAGTATGAATTCAATATACATTACTTGAGACGTGACAGCACCTGTCCTGAGATCTGGTCTGAGGAGCAGATCTGGAGTGAATACACAGGCCCACAGTTATTTTTCAATCTTCATTTTGTGATTTAAGATTGTGTCATTTCTCCAAACTCGCATCCAGATCTACACAGCAGTCGGGCTTGGTGCTGCACAGATCATATCAATACACATCATGATCATGAATGGTTTTGTGTTGGTCGTTTATCCATACTTAAGACTGCCTGTGTTTTTTATCTTCAACAGTGAACCTGCTGGATTCTCGCTCTGTGATGGGAGACCTAGGATGGGTGGCCTATCCTAAAAATGGGGTGAGTGGCTAATTGCTAAGATCTTTCAATTCTAAAAGAAGAATAGAATTTGACGAATTCTGTTGTGGTGACGTTTCTTGATTGGTTGTCTGTTTGGAGGCTCCTGTTGAGTAGAAGTATACACATGTGTTGTTCTTGTGTCCTTATGACATGACAACAAAGCTATGTAGTTCATATATCTCTGTAGTCTTTGAGAATATTAATTAGCCATCAGCAAGGAATTGATTATGTCTCACAATAAACTTTTAAGTTGTGAACTCACTCTCTGTGTGTGACCAAAGGCACATGTGGCGTTATTATTTCACTCTGAAGTACAGGCTCTTCATTTATTTCATCAAGGTTAGTTCAGGTCATTTCATTTCCAAGAACTCTCAGTTCATTATCAGGGTCAATTGAATCATGAATAAGATGTTGAAAGTCACCATGGGATATATTATTCTCCAGCCAGGAATTTAGATTCTATTACCATGTATTCCCCTGGCAAAGGATAATTAGAGAATGACTCAGTAGAGTTGGAAAATACTTATTTCGTGGTATTATATAGTATACTGTATGTACTAGCATAACAAACTAAAATGTATTAATGTATTCTGGACTTGCCTACCTCGACTCATGAGACAGTAGCTGACAGACGAATCTGCCACCTTTTCTTGAAAATAAATTAAATTCCCCAACCTCCCAAGGGATTGCTAATGCTGTGGTCGCTCTAAACAGGAATTAATTTGTGCATCCATTTGATCCACATGGAGAATCTCTCGCATAGTCACCACTCCTGTTGGCAAATATGCAGCAATACACGCCGGACCAATAGTGCTGACCATAGCGTTTTGTCAGCTCTGGGTATTCAAATCATGGCCCACTCTGTGGCTGTATGTAGATGGGAGAGATAGTGCTGACAAAAGCAGCCGTATGCACATTTCATATTAATGAAGATGTGATTATGGCATGTGGCTTCTCCAGTGCAACTGCATAAATAACAGCTTTTAGGGGGGGGGTGGAGGGAGAGGAAAGAAAAGCCGCGATAATGCGATGGAGGGATCTCATAATGACATCCTCTCCTATTAGCTTGTATGTTTTTATTCAGCTACAGTTTCAAGTTATTCCCCCCCAAAATTCCCTGGTCAAGTTGACTGACACTGAAAGGACAAACATGTCTGACAAAATAGATAATGTATTCCTTGTTTGGCATTTTAAATAACAGACGTTATCGTTGTTGGCCATTATAATTCCCACCATGTATTGCACATATACGGCAGAACCCAATCTGCAGCATACTCTGGCACGTTACACACACACACACACACACACACACACACACACACACACACACACACACACACACACACACACACACACACACACTTGGCAGCAGCAATCTTCCGTGGCTAAATAAGATGTTGAAGTTTTTATTTAGTCATGTTCCAGATGGTTTGTTTCATCCCTCGTTTTCTCCTCCTCCTGCCCCATTATCATCTCTTCTCTCATGCTTCATATTTTTTTCTCCACTTCTCATCCCTGCCCCTCCCATCCTTCATTGTCCCCGAACATTCACTTTTACTGCTTATCCCAGTTTTCTTGTCATCTGCTCGTCTGTTCTTTATCCCGCCATCTCCTTTCCGCCGCGCTCTTCTCCCAAAGCTTCAATGTGCTTTGAAAGTTCTTGAAACATGCATTTTAGCAAAAGGAGATGGGAGTGAAATAAGGGATTTAAAAAAAAAATGAAAAAAGGTTTGCAATTTGATGGATGACCTTGAAATGTTATGACACATTTCAATGAACAGCCTGACACTTACGTAGTAGATTGTAAAACACAAACATTTTGGATTAAGAAGTTGAGTTTTCAATGAAAACCTTTCTCGCCTCATCTATGATGAGCCCCATGAACTGTGCAGAGTTCTCCTTCTCTTCTGCATACACAGCCTTCTTTATACCCAAGCATAATGTAAACTAAAATTATAAAGGCCTATTACAAAATCTACTCTGGAAGTGTGGCAATGCTGAGAGACGAATGTGGAGTAGGACGGAGGTGGAGAGATGGAGATCTGCAGACTGTAAGAGCTTGAAATGGTTTGTAGGAACAACAAGGAGGATTATTAGGAAGAAAACATCCACTGAAGTTTGAGGAATTTACTTGAGCTACATTTGAGCACATTTGATTTATAGTTGGAAGACGCTGAGCTGGTACCATTGGAATTCCAGTTGGCTCACGAAAGTGTACATCCTCCCTATCTATATGAATGTAGTGTTAGACCAAATAAGGGAGAATATATACACATATGAAGGTGTAAAAGAAAATTGGAGGCTCATTTGGAACCATTTGCCTGTCAACCCTTTGTCATCTAATGCCTCCACTATTAGTACTTCCTGTTCCCATTGCATTGGAGGAGTGCTGGTTCGTAGATTGGCTGGGTGGCCAATCATATGCATTTTGGTGGATGCTTTTATCCGCTCTCAGGAAGGAAGGTGCCATTTAAAGGGATGGATCCCACCATATGGATTATTGTATTCTCTCCATCTGTCTCAATTACCTCCCATTTTGCTCCGTCTTCATCCGAACATTAGTAGGCAACGGCTCCCGGGCCTGTAAAGAGGCTGACACACCAAGCCGACCTCAAAGAACATATTGACAGAGGCTGACTGATGACACATGTTGTGATGCCTCGAGTCACCTCAATTCTGCTGTTTTGTGACAAGAAAACCCAAAGACTACTGCCACTCAAGACGAACAAGCCAAACTAGCCCACCATCGTGAATCTGTTAGAATGGGCTTCAAACAGAACACAAAATGGGACTACGTCTGACCAAAAATTGCAAATGAGACTGTTACGTTCTCTTCTTTCCCTGCTTAGTTTTTCCATTTTGCTGAGCGATTTGAGGAGACTATCTCACCGTGATTTTTTTTTTTTTAAATATCAGAAAAACGTTTATCTCTTGTGACTTCAATTGTCTTGTTTTGTAGAACAACAGTCCACCATCCTAATATGTTGTTCAGTTCACAGATATTTTAATAAATAAATAAAAACAGCAAGACCTCCCATTGGAAACGCTGCAACCAGAGAATGCTTTGTATTTTTGCTTTCAGAAACAAATTAAACGTTTAATCAATTATTTAAACATTTAATTTTCTGAAGACTAATGGACTAATCGCTGCCGCTGTAATAGCAAAAATAGTTCTGACCAACATTGCAATTTAACTGAGATTAGTTTCTATCAATCAAACCCAGTCTTGTAGTTGTGATAGACACATATTGCAATGTGTTGCTGGCTTTGGCCAAGTATTTTATGTCCATGTTGTTTTATGACATGATTAAATGATCATTGCCATTTAGATATGGGGCAGACGACCCTTAACGGTTGACAGCTCTGCACTTCAATCTGCTGAAGTTGGCGATGGATGATTAGTTCAAACATTCAGACACAAGTGCGAGAAGGAAAAAAAAAAAAAGAAGCAAGAAAAGAAGCAAAACAGAAAAGAAGGTGAAACGACGCTAAATTGGTGTAACGCGCTCGGCTGAACAGCCGCTCTGAGAGCTCCCTTTCATCGACCGCCTCTTGTTGATGCAGCATGTTCACTTGACCAAAGATAAAGGCGAGGAGCATCAAAGGTGCTGAACACACTGCAGAACACTCTGGGCAGCGGCCAGGCACAGACACCCGATGACGGCTAACAGTTGGCCTGACGTGTCGGGGGGCCTAAACTGTCCGTCCCTAATGAGGAAGGGCAGCGGCTGTTTGAACAGTTCAAGGAGTGTTTGCTTAGGGATTCGTTGTGATGCTCCTCCTATACGCTATTTAGCAGGCTTGGTTTCACATGACAGCACCATGAAGAAGGGAAGACAAGGTGGCGTAAAAGGGAGAGGGGGGCAAGGCTATATAGGAGCATGGCGGAAAATTGGAAGACACAGATGTGACAAAAAAGATGGAGGGAAGGAGAAAAGCAGAAATCAGGGACAAGGAAGAAGACGGGAAGTCGGAAGCTGCAAGTTGAATGGGAGCTGATATGGAGAAGGGGGGAGCGGTCGAACAGTGTTTCTAGGTTAGACTTAAGATTGGATAATTAAAGGAAGAATAGAGGACACAGAGGGGAAATGATGATAGACATGGATGACATGAAAAGGCAGCGGAATGAGGCACAAGAAGAGTGATGTTGGAGTGAATTGGAGGGAAGCAGAAATAGGGGGTGTTCTTGCAGGCATAAGGAGGGAGAGGGACAGTTCTATCACAGTGTCAGGACGGTCAGCGGTAATGGGCGGTAATAATAAGTTGGGGACAGCTTTATAGACTTAGAGCCAGGAGGTCACTCAGCACAGCCACAGGGGGTCTGCTGACGGATGTGACTCGCATGCGGAACCCGCACACACACACACGCTAGTCAACAAAACACACACACACACACACTAATGAGGAGCTAGCGGGATGCCTTTAGGGACAGTTCAGTGTAGGGAGCGAACTGAAATCGAGGCTAGCGCTGCGTGAGGAGGTCTGATAGAGCTGAAATTAAGAACCTCTGATTATTGGGACCATTCACAACCGTTGGGACCAAGAACTGTTGGCTCTTTGAATGGTATCAATTTACCCAAATCCCACCAAAACAAATCGTACTTGCTAGTGGTAGCTGGCCATGCAGATCATTTTGTTGTCAAGGTTTTGAGGTTATCGACCCTGAACCGTCTGCTTCCAATTTATTATAATGTAAGCAAATGGCTTTTTGTTCATGTTGCCCAAAGCTTTGAAAACACGTCAGAAAGGTTTCTTTAAAACAAAAAGAAGCTGCGCAAAGCAAACTGCATTATTCGGAGTAAGTGGGATCTTGAGGAAAGAAACAGCAGGAGTCCTAGAAACTAATATGTGGAAAGTTCATTGGGTGAACCTGAAAGTGTCAGTGTGGCTCGATCACGCAAGGATTTCTTTCTTTCTTGGAATTATGAATGTAGTGACCCTTTTAAGAAGAGGTTGTGTGAATTGCATGACAGTGAGATGACTGGACTGAAGATGTCATGGTCACATTTATAAAACACATGGATGGTGAATTGCACTACAGAATGATTGAGAGACAAAAAGAAATAGGTCAAGCAGAAGTAGATCTGCTGTCAAAATGAACCTTCAATTGACGTTTTAAAAGCTACACTATTGTTTCTCCGGGGCCTCACAGTGTGGGTGGTCCTGACCCCACAGTGTTAGTATGTTGCTCTCTGCACCAAGCTTTGTGAATGACCTCCCCCCCTAATACCATGTAGAATAGTTGTAAAGATCCCATGTTATAAGCATTTGGACTTAGCTCATTCCTGGAAAACCATGCTCAAAGTCAGCACACTCTCTTCTGCGACTACTGTACCAGATCAGTCTTTTTCTCAATATATAATAACCATTTGTTTTTGTTTTTTTGCTTAAGATGTCTCATGCCCAGCCTTGAAATGCATCAACGATTATGGTTATAATTTGATGGAACCTTTTATTTTTTAAACAAAAGGAGTTAAACCCCCGCTTACTTGACTGGAAGTGTGTGTGTGTGTGTGTGTGTGTGTGTGTGTGTGTGTGTGTGTGTGTGTGTGTGTGTGTGTGTGTGTGTGTGTGTGTGTGTGTGTGTGTGTGTGTGTGTGTGTGTCAATGCTCTTTTCAAACTTGCAAATGGCTCCTGTTCAAGTGTCATGTCAATTTACATTAGTAATGAAACACTGTTATTACACTAGAGCTTGCAGCTCTAGTGTAATAACAGTGTTTCAGTGCAAGTGGGAAGACTTCCAGTGGCAACAAATGCAACCACACTTTATACACAGATACGGATCCCATTTGGTTCCAGGCAAAACTGGAGATGGTCGTCTGTTAAACTCCCTGCTGGGCTACTATGATGATGATGTGTGTGTGTATATGTATATATGTGTGTGTATGTATGTATGTATGTGTGTATGTATATATGTGTATGTATATATGTATGTATGTTAGTGTGTGTGTTAGTGTTAAGCTGTGTAAAGCCCGGAGCAGACTGGTGGATCTGTGTGATCTAACCAGTAAGAGGCTTAATGTCTGCACTGGGACTGACTGGGCTGGACTGGGAGAGATCAGGACTCAGTCACACTCGAGCCCCCACAGATCAGGTCTGTGCATCTACAGTGTACTTGTGAGGACATAATGGATTTCGTCTAACCTTTAACTGGGCTCTGTCTAACCTTTACTCTTAATGCACTAATTGTCAACCCTTCAAACTGCCCTTTGACGAATTCAGGTTGGTTGAAGTTCAAAAATGTGTCTTTCTTCACAATGTATTAAATAAATATTATTTCTGGCGATGGGGTTAGCAAACGTGCTAATCCCATTTTAAGGGTTGTTGTTACCAGCTGATTTTGCAGCAAGCAAATGAGTGGTATCATGTCACATCTGGCCCATGTTCACAAAAGTGATCTCTTGAATAAACACAGTACTGTCAGCTCTTTGTCCACATTACCAGACAGGCAGACAACGTGGAAAATAAATCATTCAACTGTTACTTTTTATTTATTTACTAATTTGCTGTTCTCTCCGCAACCACAGAACTATCCATTCGTGGCATAAAATTGCACACTTCAGGATCCTCTTAACCCCGCGTGTGTGCACCAACGTTAATTGTTTGTTAGAGAGGTATTTAACAATGTAGCAGGACGCGCAACAGAAGTAATTCTGGCCAGTCATAAACTACAGGTGGAACGTAATCCATCAAATCACACTTTAAGATATTCTCTTAATAATGATTCGAAGTGGAGGAAAAATGTAATAAAATAAATAAAAATGATTAATTTATCATTTTACTTTTATTTTTAGTCTGCTATTTAAATGAACTGTTTGTTTGGTAGTACTAAAACCTAACTTTTTGAGTTTAATGTTCAGTGATCTAGATTTATTTATTCAGGCATGAATACTTTAACTTCTGTCTGTAATAGTCAGATTGTTCATTTTAAATGTATTGTTCTTTTTGTTATTTCCAGACGGAGGGATATTCCTACTCTAAACTATTGTTACTATATCAGCCTGTAAAATCCTTTAAAATGAAAATGTCCTCACTTTCCACTCTTGATACCTAAAACTCATATTGGCCCTGTAAAGCATGCACGCACGCACGCACGCACACTGACTATACCTTCATTCATCCACAAAAGATTCAGAAACTGAATGATAATACGCAGAACGGAAATGAGGCTGACTAAAGCAGGGCGGAATGAAAAGGAGAAAATCAAGTCAGACCGAGAGAACAGAGAGAAAAGACAAAGACAGAAGGTTGTACACAGCGGCTCAAGCAAGGGTTGATTAATATGGGCTATTAAGCTATAACACCAGATCATAGTCTGGTCCCTCTGGCCATATTACAGTGACATGATGAAGCGCCTGTATTAGCCATGGGAGAGTGCTAGTGATGCAGATAATAGCCACCTCCCAGGAGACTTGCAGAGGGAATTAATGCTGCTGTCTGACACACACAGACACACACGCACATGCACGCTTGAACACTGACGGAATCATTTACATATATGCACACATACAGGCAGGAACGAACACACACACACACACACACACACACACACACACACACACGCTTTATGGAGGTATGTCTGTGCACTACACACCGATGAACACACCTTAAGTGCAAGTTAATTGTTTTTTAAAGAACTCCGCGCCTCATTCATAGTAAATGCATATATACCCTCATAACACTTTCTCATTCTTTTCTGTCTGTTGCAGTAGGAGGAAACGAGGTGGAAGGGATGAGGATTATTCTTTTATCTATACCTAGCCACTCACACTCACTCACTCACTCACTCACTCACTCACTCTCTCTTTATAATTTCCCTGTCAGCGTTAAGCCTCTCGAACAGGTACATTCCATGGTTATCAACTCATCAATTTATTACATGGGTATCATTCAAAAATATTCTGATATTAGCACAGATAACAGAGCTTTGTCGATACATTACTACAAAGTACTGTAATTAAGTACAATTACGAGGTTCTTGTACTTTACTTTATTCCTCTACTTAATTACACAGCAGCGAGAACTATTTTACTCATTACTTCACTACATTTATCCGGCAGTTGCTCATTACTTGTCAGGTTAAGATTTTACCCAAACAAAACATAATGCAATGCAATGCAAAGTTGGAGAATAAACCTTGTTGGCTTGTGACACTGTACAAGAGGTGTGTAGCAGTCACATTTTCACATTTCCAGATTATTTAAATAAACATTTATAGCATAAAAGGTTAAATTATCTACTATTTCACAACAATTAAAGTCTACTATGAATATGATGTTGTCTATCAGAACTTGTTTGTCCCCTTTACGACCCGACCATGTCACGACAGCTGAACTGTATTTTATGACCCTTCAAAGGCACGATTAAACTACCTGAGTGTATATAAAGTCGGTATTAACAAAGTAATGGGGTAACATATAATAATATATCCATCACAAGGGATAATTGTCTTTGTACTTTTTACAGTTTTTACCGTATGCTACTTTTGCAGATGAATACGAATTAGAATGCAGGATTTCTACTTGGAGTGGAGTATTTTCACACTGCTGTATTGGTACTTTTACACACATAAAGGAACTGAATGCATCTTCCACTACTGTCGGTCAGAACCCAAAAAAGTAATGAGGTTGGATCCCTGTCTCTACCTCCCTGTTATCAAAGGGAAGTCCTCCTGTTTGGTTGTATATTTCCTCTCTTTTGTGCTCTTTCCTCATGAACCCCCCTCTGCTCTCTTTCTCTCAGTGGGAGGAGATCGGGGAAGTGGACGAGGACTACGCTCCCATCCACACTTACCAAGTGTGCCGGGTCATGGAGCAGAACCAGAACAACTGGCTGCACACCAACTGGATCCTCACCGAGGGCGCCCAGCGCGTCTTCATCGAGCTCAAGTTCACCCTGAGAGACTGCAACAGTCTGCCCGGCGGGGTCGGGACCTGCAAGGAGACGTTTAACATGTACTACTACGAGACGGACGGCGGCGAAGAGGAATTGGAGGACGGAGAGATGAGGGATGGAACGGGGATGTCGGAGGAGGAGGACAGGGCCATGAAGGAGAGCCGGTACATCAAAATTGACACCATAGCAGCCGACGAGAGCTTCACCGAGCTGGACCTCGGGGACCGCGTGATGAAACTCAACACCGAAGTCCGCGACTTGGGTCCCTTGACTCAGAAGGGCGTCTACCTGGCCTTTCAGGATTTGGGCGCCTGCATTGCTTTGGTGTCGGTGCGCGTTTTCTACAAACGCTGCCCGTTTCTGGTGAAGAGTTTGGCCGAGTTCCGCGACACCATCCCGGGTTCGGAGGCCTCGCAGCTGGTGGAGGTAGTGGGCCGCTGCGTCAATAACTCCCTGCCTTTGTATGAGCCTCCCAGGATGCATTGCAGCACGGAGGGAGAATGGCTGGTGCCGATCGGGAAGTGCGTGTGCCAGCCGGGATTTGAGGAAATCAACGGATCGTGTCAAGGTAAGAGGAAGTTTGTGTGCAGAGTAGTGCTCGTACATATAACTGATTCATTGATTCATTATTATTATTTTTTAATCGACAGCAGTAATTCTGTCAAGTCCCAAACTCATTTTAAAATCTTTTTTTTTACTTAAAACATCTCCCAGGGTTCACACGTTGGGTCTTTGTTGGTTTGTGGGTGCGTGACTGTTTGCTTTGGGTTGCAAGCTTCATCCTGTTTGTTTATTTTTACATCCATGCACATGTTTGTTTTTAGTATTGTGTGCTTGAGTGTGTGTGCACGGACGGGTTTTATTCTTTGACTAAAAGTGTTTCTCGCTGTGCATCTGTGCGTGTGTCGCTCCCGAGCTTAGTGGAGGGAATTCCCCCGAGCCCAGCAGCACTTTGCTGCTCTCATCCAGCCGCTGCTCTCTGCTCCGACTTCGAGCCCAAACATTCTGACCTTAACTGCCATTTCCACGGGCGCCCAGATTCTCTCTTATTTTCCTCTCCTTCACTCCTCTCTCCAATCTTCCCCCTGCTCCATCTTTTAAATTACTCAATTTTCAGACTCAAAACACTCGACTCTACTTGTGCGACCAAGAGCATCTCTGAGTGGCGTGGTGAACATTTCTGAAAAGATTCCAGAGATGTTATTATAGCGGCATAAGGCCGCGTGGTAAGGAACATCGAATTGTGTGATTATTTGGTGGCTCTCGAGTGTTTCATCTCCACCAATCGAGTGTCCGCCTCAAGCGATGAACTAAAAGATTGCTCTCAAATGCTCAACTTCACCTGGCCGACTCTTGAACAGTACATGCAGAGGTTTTGTTTTCATTTTTTTTTTGCTTTCCGAATTTGCCCCTTGCATATGGGTGAGTGTGCATGTGCAGTATGATACATCATGTCTTGGCGTTGATAATAAGAGGGAGGCTGGTTGGTGGCGTGCAAGGCTCACTGCTTTCAGGGAGCACTTCACAAATCAGATGTTCTATTGAATTCATCACACCAAGCCTCCAGAAGTAAAGCACGGCTTTTAGGAAGCAGCATATGTCTTCTAAAAAAATAAATAAAATAAAAAACAGTGTAATAAAGTGGGCACTATCTCCAGCTTAACTTCGTAAGACATGGCGTCTCTGTGGGGAGATCATTAGGGAAGAGCTGTCAGTGTGCCACTGGCCTGCCTGGAGTCATACTGCCACCGACTGTACGGTAACACAGACCTGTGGCTGACAAGCCTGGGAAAAATGAATACAATAAATATCTCTGGTGTTTTTGTTTTTTTCTGTACCGTGTCCACCAGGTTGTGGCCATGAGTATTAAAAAAAAACATCAACCCAATTTGTGTTTTGTGTTTATGAGAGCAGCATCTTTGAGGATTTTATGTAACTGTATACTTTACTCAAAAGGAACATATACTGTATTTATATAGCATACAAATGTGTGCACTTTAGAATCAATCAGAATACTCAGAATTAAATATGTATAGTATTGTCATAAAACAAAAATGACACTGTGGGCTCTAAGGATTGGACTTCTAGCTTTCTGCATTATTGGCAATGTGCTTTAGTTGTTGACATACTAATGCTGACAGAGTTACTGGCTTCGGATCACCCACCACCTTGCTCTAGACTGCAAACTAATTAGATGGGTTGGCAGGGATTTTGGACAGACGTTAATTGACTTTTTTTCTTTCTAAATATTTACAACTGTTGGATGGATCATCGTGTACATTGATGCGTGTATTCTAACATGTCCTCACTCCCAGCTGCTCAAATACAGCAGCTTGGACAGTGGCCTGACGCTCAAAGTAGTAACGTTATGCAACTGGAAAAAAGTCAACATTGACATTTGGTTTCACACGGGACACCAACACCAGTCTCCCGGGTGAAAGTCCCGTGTTTGTTTGACCCCTCCATCCATCCATGGTGAGCTTTAGCATGGTGACGCTAGCAGTAACGTCTATAAGTGCAGCCTCACCGAGCCACAAGCATGGCAGTAGACTCGTAGTATTGTTCATCTTAATGGTTATTTGAAGTAAAATACATATTTTTTATTATTTACTGCACATCCAGCACCATGTCAACTGCATGTGCAACATCTGTTTATGTATACTGTGTGGCAGTTATAGAAGTATGGGTTTTAGCAGCACTTTAAACTATGAAATCAAGCGCAGGAAAAAGATCATTTGAATGCATAGTTTTACAAAGAGTATATATTTTGTATTTTTCCCTGTTCAAGATTTAGATATATTATCAGAAGTGTCATACTGTGGACAGGCATGTGTTATAAACCCAACATGGAGGACATTATTTTTCCATCTTCATTTTCTAGTGGGCAGATGATGCTAAATGATCATTCACTAGGATCAAACGCCTAGGAATGTATTCACATCCTCTTATCGATTTAAAAAAAACAAAAAAAAAAAAACACTACTTGTGTGACTGGGAAGTGGTTTGCGTTTGTGTGGAGCACCAGCGAAGATTAAAACGTTTTTTTTTGTTTCATCAGACATCAATTAAAAACCACAAGTGAATCTCTTCTGTTGTAGAACGGGCTTAAAAGAGACAGACGGAAAGTGGCATTCCTTTTGAACCTCTATCTTCAAGTGGTGTGAGTGCGTCGGTGAGATGACGATGTGATTAAAGTCTGACCCGGCCGCCGTGTTTCACACGACGCTGACCATACGCCTCATGACGCTTTTTCGCCGCCATGTTGCAACAGAGGAAAGTTTTGAAGCGGCCAAAAGGATTACATTATTTTCATTTTAATGAGTTCTGCCTTCCATGAAGATGAAGCTTTGTGATATGCAAATGTGTTCCATTGGTTGAACGTTGAGAATGAAAAACATATCCGGTGGTCACAGTAGAATTGATTGATTTTTCTTTTCCTTTTTTGTTGTTGTATCGTGGTTCATACGTACAGCCGAGGTAAGTAAACAGACTTAATAGTGAGCAGTCTGAGTAGAAACAGCCTCCAAGCAATTATTGAAGCTACAAGATGATTTTCAGTTTCGTATGCAGATGAGACCGACGGCCTTTGAAAGCGTCTTCAGAGAGAAACATGGCAGGATTTCCTCTCTCTGAGCTTTGTAACCATATGTGTTCTCTGCTTTTGAAAACACTTCTTCATGTGCATTTCGCTCACTCGCATCGCTGTATTAAGAGTTGAATTCCCTTTTGAGAGCTTGCCTGGACTCCATACTGCGAGGAGTTTTGTATTCAGCTTCTTTGTGTATTTTGGGGACGGTTTCTGCTTTTCAGATGTGAACATCTGTTGGTCTGGATATGAGAACCTGCACTGGGTCTAGTGGCTTCATCCCTACTCTATTATGTCTATTTTACCCTCTCGGTGAATGTAAAAAAAAAAAAAAGTAGAAGCGTTTTAACAAAGACATGCAGCATTCATAATATAACCAACTTCTTCTCTACAGCCTGACCAGCCGTTTCAGTTAGTGCTTTGAGCATGTTTGTGTAACAGTAGTCTGAGTCAGTGGGTTGCAGGTCGGAGTACAGTACAATGTGAGAGAAAATGTGTGTGGATCCCGGCTGTATTGGCTGCATGTGCTGCCTAGTGGAGCGTGATTTTAACGCAGCCTCGGTGAATGTAGGACAGAAATCGTTACGTACAGTTCCTCCTCCCCCGCTTTTGTCTTTTTTCTTTCTCGCATCAAGTTCTTTGTCTCACTCATTTGCTTTCTGTCTCCACCTCCCTCTTCTGTCCTTCTTCCCCTGTCGTTCTATCTCTCACTTTATCTTTCTCTGTATCACTCATTGCTTCTCCATCCCTCCCTTCCTCTTTCTGTTGCCACTTCATCAGCACTCTCCTGTTTATTACACACAAAAATAACAGTACTACTTCTCCATCAACAATCTTATTCCGTCTCCGTACTGATTGTTGGACATAACACTCGCTACACAATAACATCTTTCCAGAAATGCATTGTTGGATTTGTGTTGTTATTTTGTTGGTTTTTTCTGCTATTGTCCAGACTCCGTGTTTTGTTTATTGGAGTACTTTTTATTATCTCCTCGTATGGCATCAGAGGATTACACTGACCATGCGTTTCCATAGTATTTGTTTGTCATTTTTGAGTGCCAGCGTAGCAAGAGTGAGAGACACAGACGGTATACATTTACATACGAAGCGTGTCACAATGTGTCTCCTCACACCAAGGATGGATGCTATTGTGTCAGATGACATCTAAAGACATTGCATGTGGTTGTGTGAGATGTATAGATGTAGGCACAACTTTAGCTGGGATAATTGGTGATGGCCTGCAGCACTGTCAGCCCAGTGAGACTGAAGAGAGGGGATGGGGGAGGAGGGGAGTGCATCCACGGCTAGATGGATGGATAGAGGGACGGATGGGAGGATTACAGAGAGGGGAAAGTGATGGCACAACAAGGGGACCCAAGATAAATTGAAGGTTTCTCACCACAGGGTGTGAGGGCAGAGAGACAGAGAGATGGATGAGTGTTGTTTCAGCACTGATTGCAATAGAGGAAGGATAACTGAGGATAGAAGTGGGCAGATGGATGAGGTAGGAAGGGAGGGAGGGAGGGCATTGTAGATTGAGTTCAGCCTCGCAGATGTGATTTAGGCTGAATGAACACTAGAAGGAATGTGGGAATAATGGCTGAATGAGACATTGGAGGATCGTTTGACTTGAATGTTGGTTTCTTGGAATGAGAGCTGAATGGTTTGGATCATGGTCGTGGAGTGATGTTTGCATGGAGCGTGAGGAATCCTGGTTATGTCTGTAGTTTATTCTAAGCCAATTTCTGTCATTGCTTTATCATTTGTTTACTTTGAGCAGTTAAGAAAGAACCAAGTTTGTAGTCCTGGCTGCCAGGACTGCATTAAACCCTCCATGCATTACAGCTTCTCCATCTGACCACCAGTAATAGAAGATGAAAGCCACAATACCATACAACTAAACCTTGATATAATTCTATCAAGATTACATAATGTATCATTTTCATTTCATTTTTTATTTTATACTAGGCAAATTTAGCTCGGATGGAGGAGCATGCTGACCAGAGAACTGGATAAGGTGTTTATCTTGATAAAAGTCGGGTCGGTTAGAACTACTTTAAGAGATTTTTGTCATTCTGGGACCAGGATATGATGCATCCACGTGCATCCACAAATACAAAACATTAAACCAAATGGTAGAGTAAGGAAGTGAATGATTGTTTGTTTGACTTATGGGTTTTTGGTTACAGACAATGTTGCTGTAATGAAATGAGTGACACTATATATATATATATATATATATATATATATATATATATATTTTTTTTTTTTTAAAGATGGATGAAAGGTTGGCTGTTCCTTGAATGATGGCATATTTGTCACATGAGCTGAGTGAAATGTTGTAATGCCACTAAAAGAGCGTTGCACACTGTAATGCTGGAATAACGGCTGGAATTCATTGTTGGTTTAATGGAATAAGGGCTAAATTGGATGTTGGAAAGACGGAATAAGAGTTGAATGCCATGTTGGGAAGATGAAATACAGGCTGAATGGAATCCTGTGATTGACAGCTTTGTGATGTTCGTATTCAGGCTGCGCTGGATTCAAGTGACAGAAGAAAAGACTTAAGGTATAAGATGGGCAGCGAGAGGGGGGAGGGCGTTCGGGAGTAGGCAGAGAAGAGGAAAAAGAATGACAGAAGATGAGGAATACGAATGACAACGAGGACGACTGATAGCATCATCAATTAAAAGGCTCGTACGAAATGATGAACTGCCTCTCACTGGGAGACGAACAATACCGCGGAGCATTCCTTTCCTCGAGCGTCGTCTTAAGTGTGTCGCGGGTAGAGCTGGATTCCCCTCGACAATACTTTGTTTCAGTGTCAGGACTCCCCTGATGTGCCTCCGTGTTTGCCTGCCTGTCAGACGTCACTGCAGCATCATGTCAAACTCGATCTGGTCACGCTGGTGGTGCTGCCGCCGTCAGAAACTGTCTCACTGGTGGAGTAATGCGAGGAAGCTTTCTGCCTTCCGCCTCTCGGGAATTATGGGGTAGCGAACGAGCGGCTCACACTCTCAGTGCGGGGCCTGCGGTTGATGGTGACAAGGGCATTACAGTGGCTTGCGTAACACAACAGAGGTACACTCATGATCGTGACGACATCTGCCAGTTCAATATGTGCCGATAAGGGTCTGACCTCCAACACCTCCTTGCCATGGGTTGCTTTCCTTATTTAATTCAGTTGGGTATTTATTTCAATATCGTTTTATTTTAGTGTCGAGCTAAACTTTGTCATTGGTGGGAAAAAAAAGATAATTAATATATTTTCTTATTTCTCATACACGTTTTGCCCATTTAACCGCCAATAATAGCCCCACTGTCATGGTTGCATTGTGTGCAACCGAAAAGTGCAGATGCAAATGTCTTTATCTGAACTCGCTGAACCTGAATGGCATCGCGAGTCAGATATTTGCTCCCTGCAGCTATTGCAGTGTGCCTTTTTTGAATTCTCTCCATCGGTATTCAGAAGGCTGTGCTCATCCCCGAGTTCCACAAGAGACAGAAAGACGTGGTGAATGATAGAGCAAAAATCTGCAAGTGGCAGGAAGCCTTTTTTTGATTCTGTCATCTCCTGAAATATGAATCGACTGGATTTATTGCATAAAGAGCTGCCATTCATCTTTTAAGATCCTGTTCAATTGGAAGCTGCTCCCGGACTTCTTTCAATACACTACTCTCTTTTCTCTGCCTCTCTCTCCCTCTCTCTCTCCTCCATCTTCCTCCCCAGCTCCCTCTCCATCTCCCCATCAACTCAACGTGGTGATGCTGTCATGACAACTAAAGTGCTTCCTGAGTGCTTGTTGGGTAAACTGACTTTCCCAGAAGTGCTTCCTCCCTGTTCCCCCCCCCCCCACCCTCTCCCTACATGCACACATATTCACTTGTTTTTTGTTATACTTGTGAGGACCCTCATTGACCCAGTGCATTATCCAGCATCTTCAGCCATAACCAACATAGCTAGGTGCCTCTCCGCATTAGCCCTAACCTTCACCGGAACCTAATTCTAACCTCGCCCCTAAAACCAAATCGAAACCCTCAAACACGTCTTTGAAGAAATGTGGGCCATGTCCTCTCAAAGATATAAGCGCACACACACACACACACACACACACACACACACACACACACACACACACACACTCCTGCAGTTGGTGAAATATTAATAAAATGCTTCATTCAGCAGCACCAGCTTCTTTCCATGAAAGCCTGGTCGTCTCCAGAGTCCCAGTCAGCGCCGGCTCGTAGGACTGGTTAGACTGGTAGTCGTGGACACGTTTGATGCATTTAGGTCAGGCGATGAGTTTCCCAAATGATGCGCTTCGGCAAAACCATAACAGTTTGACAACATTGAAAAAAAAAATCTCCTTGAACCTTCTTTAGACGTCTGGAAAGAGGTGAAGGTGAAGTTGAAATGCAAATTTTTGCCTCATTGTTGGATACATATACAGTCACTGTAAAATATCCTGGCTATACATTTCTAATGCAGATGCTGAAAAAAAGAGATAAAAGTAACACAAATGTGTCTGTCTCTAAATTACCTGATCATTTATTACAACATCTGACTGTTAAAAAAAACATCAAAACACATTTTCCTGGGAATGGAATGAAAGTGCGAACGGCATCTGGTGACTTTAGGTTGGGACTTACATTCAGCACATGTGCGTCTGCAAACCTATCATAGCAATGTAATATTGATGTGCAAACAAACACAAATGGCCCCGCACACATTTAAATGGGTCAAAATAAATTATTATTGGATTCGCAGCCGATTTTGCACGTCCATCTCATGCACTCATGTCTGACCTGACGGCCCTCCAGCACATGTCTCAGGAGTATTGTAATGGCACTGAGATCCTGACCCTTGCACACCTAATCTGTGGGCGCTTGTAATGTGTGTTTGCAGTTGTGCGTCCGTACATTTATCAAGTGAATAAAAAAAAAAGCTGAAAAGGCATCGTTGTTTAGCATACTCTTGACACTTGACATTATGATGTATTGCTAATGTTTAATCTCCCCCGACTGGGGGAATAAGTTGCTTTATGTTGGAAAGCTATTGTGACCTGCCGGCCCTCTGGGTGTCGGCTTGTGGCCTGAGAATAAATGGGTGCTGAACAATGACCTCCTCCGCCTCTCGACAGACAAGAAACCCCATTGACTTGATTGTATATTGTTGTGGTATTATCATCTGGCTTTTGTTTGTGTTCACACACAGACACACACAAATATCGCCACATACAGATGCACACATGCGCACAAACGCAGCAATGCAACAGTAATGCATGAAGGTATGACACCATCATACATGCCAACACACACACACATGCTCTGTTTATGTTCCTTTTAGGCCAGTATTTCGCTGTGGGACAAATGCAGGAACAGGATATTTACTGTGTTTCCTTGCCCGATTTATTAGTTCACAATAGTATCTGTTAACAACATGAGCTTTGTGTCGAAACTCAGCCTTGCCATTTTTTTGTCTGTTTTCTGTCAAAGTTTACTTTCATGTCAATCCTGCTGAATCCGTGCACAGTTGGAAGAGTGACAGGAAAGATGGAAATATGAGTCCATGTCACGTTCGATAAATAGTGGGGGAAGTTTTTTCTTATTTTTGTCTGAGAACCTGAGGTCGGAGCATAGAACCTTGAGATCAGGGCATCCTGAGGTCAGACAATAGAACACTGAGGTCACTTTAACCAGCATGCTATTGCATAAGTATCAAGCTAATAATACACTATTTTATCATGTAACAATGCCTACATAAAGTGTACTTTGATACGTTTAATTCAGTTGCATCTGTACTTTGAAAGCATGAATTATGTAATTGGGTCTTCACACATTTTGGAATTGCTACTTTTGTTCCTTGTCCACTGCAGACAGTTCTCTCCTTACTATTGTCTACTATTTAGTTAGCCAACCACCCAACTGGCACTAGTCATGTCTTCAGAAGGTGAATACTGCCCCTTGATCCAATGTTGTTTTAGGAATTTATTTTAATATTTGCATCCTTACTGCGTCTTTGAATAAATTAATTTAAATCCAACGTTCTCTTGATACACACAGTATGTGGCCCTTAACTTCTTTTCTACCCCCTTCCCCCTTTTGAGTATGCCTCTCTGCCTTAATCGCTTACTCCCTCTAATCCCACCAAACGACAGCCAGTCATATAAATCAACATGTTTACAATGAAATGTTTCCAATTAAAGAGGACGCTCGTTAGGAAGCATCAACGGACACCGCTGGATCCTTAATTGCTTGGGATGCCAGTGTGTGATGCATATTAATTACGTATTAACCTCTCTCACACACACACACACACACACACAGACGCAGGCACATTAGTGTGTGTTGCATATTAATTACCTATTACCCTTTGTGCTGTGCATTAAGAGCTGCGTGGCATCAGAAAGACAGCTTGCCCAAGGGCAACACACACACACACTAATACCATCAACGCCGTTTATTCACGTAGCATTCTCAATGAGGAATGAGCCATTTCAGCCAGCCGCCCATGACCATAACTAATGTCACCCCAAAAAGTGTGTGCATGTCTGTGTTTGCTCGAATACAGAGATGAGTGAGTGGGTGTGTCCCTTTAAGACAATTTAACGAGTTTCATCCAAAGATCTAAGCCTTTCCTTGCATCTGGAGTTGTTTCATTCCAGGACATCTAACAGGATGAATAAGGAAGAGATGATTCAATTAAGTGAAGAAAATAGATTAATTCAAAGTAAAAGAGAAAATTTATATGAAGGGAGTAAAACTGTGTGGGTTTGAGAGTTGAGATCTATGGTACAGGTCATTTTAAAGACTCTGGAAATCTGTACTTCATTTGCCATTTTAGTAAAAACATATACATGGATATGGAAATTCTCCATCAAGAGGTCACAGTTGGCCATGTGCGCTCCATATATGTATTTTTTTTTGTGTGTCACAGATCATTCTTTGATCTTTCAACAAGACTTGAGTCAACAGCAACGCTAACATGCTGATGTCTCGCAAGTCATATTTACTGTGCTCACTTCTTGATTTAGCGTGTGAACATGTGCTAATGCAGCGAAAAGCTGAGGCTGATGGGAGTGGTCGTTAGTTTTGCAGGTGTTGGGTCAGGGACGAAGACATTGGACATGTGGAAATGTAGACATGATGTTGGCTCAAGATGAAAAGTTATTAAATGAATACCGTCCATAGAGCCACACTAGTTGCACTATAACCATATCTAGTTTCTTCAAATCACTAGATGCACATTGGAATTCAAGCTTATTGAAAGGTGTATATAGGTTTGTCATTTGAAGTAGAAACCATACAGATGTTTTCCAGCTGGTCCATACAGTTTAAATGAAAGCAGTTATAAGTCGCATGCACAGTAATCCAGTTGACATTTCATAAATGTGATTCAGTCAACTTGTGTTTTAGTTTTCCTGACAGCCACACCACGGACTTTAAGGCTCCCCTTCAGCTCTCAGATTCCACACTGAACATACATACATGTTCTTATTAACTCCCTGTCGCCTTTTAATCGCTTCATCCAACTTTCAGCCTTCAGATGGCTGCCCTGACCTTTCTGCCCCCTTTAGCCTGCGGCTGGTAAATCCTTAGACGCATAATTACACGAAAATAGTCAAACGGAGCATGATATCATGAGACTTGACTATGTATATGTATATACTATATATGTAGTCACGCTCGCCCATATCGCCATGTCACACCTCACAATGCATGTGTGAAGCTCATTTACAAACATGTTTTCCTGTCGAACATGGATAATCTATTCACCCGAAATGAGCTAGAATTAATGATAATAAATACCTTAACGTCTACACTGTTGCCGCATTTTAGTCAACTGGAAATAACTTTCATTAAAGTGGCATGCCACGGATTATTAGTTTTTTTTTCACACCAATTTGCACATTTTAATTGCAAATGTTTATATCAGTCTCATGATCATTTGCAACTATGAAGGAAAATATAAGCATCATTTTAATTGAATCGCCACAAGACTTATGATCTTCGACAACACATTATCCTCAAATGTCTATTTGTCAATGATTTTTCTATCTCTTCAGCGGTAACATTTTTAAAATAAATCCACCGAGAGTCAAAGCTTCATCAACAAGAAATCCAAGTAGGAGCCATCAAAGTATCACACTGTGCCGTGAGCATGCTGTTTGATTACACATGTGAGAGGCATAGCCACACCAGGAGGTGAGGGTTTAGCACCAAAAATAAAATAATAATCCTGCTCGTTACACTGGCGTGGTATCTGACCATATCTATCTCAAATTATGAATGCATTCAGAGGGTTTTCCCCATGTGTCAGTATTTTTTATCACGCTCCTTATTCTCTACCCTCCAGTCTACTTCACTGCCTGCATGTGTGCCCGTCTTTGTGAAATGAGCTGCCACCCCATTTTTTTATTGATTTGGCCATGGGGGTTTTGGAGGATGAAGTCAAGGAGAACTAGACACCCGACTACGGCAATAAATCTGTATGCAACCATAAATGTGTGCGTGGCAACGGGCTGAAGCAGACAAAGGATCAGGTGTGTCCTACTGCCCTGAATGCCGCAGCCCTCCACACACACTACACACACACTACACACACACACCTACCCATACACACACGCACACACACACACGCACACACACACACGTACTCACAGAAGGTGATAAGGTTCTACATCATTACGCTGCAGCGGTGTAAGATGAAGTAAATGGACATTCTATAAAAATCATACATTTAATAACTATGGATCCAATTTTAATGTCTCACCATTTATCCCTTCAACAACAAAAAAGAATAGTAGCAAAAAAGCATTTAGACCATCTTTTCACATCGGAAAAAAAATCCGCCCTAAAGACGCACATTACTGTCTGCGCTTTGTTGAGCATGAATGATGTCATCAGCTGCATTACGATCTGCTCATTCAAAACTAGGCCAGGCTCGTGAATGCCTCAAACGCAACGTCTTGAGTCGATCAACTCAGTTATGGTATGTGTGGCATTCCACATGCTAAGCCAATCCACACACAAGGCCACATGGAGGGTGTGTGTGTGTGTGTCTGTGTGTGTGTGTGTGTGTGAAGCAGAGGTGAGACAGAGAGCGATCCAGGGCAGAGGGAGAATTTTTCAGGCTTAATGTTCCATGACAGTGGACCAAGGTTCCGTCAAGGGGAATCAGAGCTGTTGCCGCCTAACGCCTACAACACACACACATGCACACACTCCTTTGTCTCATCTCCTCTCTTCCCTCCATTCTCTTCCCTCTTCTTATTTGCTGTTCACCTACTTTTTCCTCTCCTATTCATTATCCTCCCGGCCTTTTACCTGACGTTTAATTATGAAGTTTTTAATCCCAGTTGCAGCCTGAATGGGCTTCAACCGCATCTAGATAGACGGGTGAAAACAACAGCTCCTAACCTTTTACGCCCTTCGAGGACGAACATAGATGTAACATCTCCTCGCCTTTGTCCTCGACTGTCTCTCTCTGCTTATCGACAGTCCAATCCCTCCATTATTATTTCATCCTCTATTGCATGTGTCTATTTGTATCTGTCTGGGCGCAACAGCAAAATCAGAAAGAAAATGATCCTGTGATAAGTCGGTGATTGGATGGCTTGGGGGCGCAGCCATGGTGACAGAGGTTGATGATGTATTTTCCCGTGTTAACATTCAGAGTGTGTCACCCCGCTGTCTACCTGCCCCACTTAGATCAACAGAGTGAATGCCTGTGTGGGAGGAAGAGAGATTATGTCTGTTTCAGTGCTTGTTTGTGTAGGTTTCCCATATGGGGCCGGGTGGGTACATTATTGTGCAGCAGATGCCCATGATTCTTAACCAGGTGATGTTCTCTGAATTAAGGGAATCTTCTCCACAATGGAACAAAAATAATCATATTTTTTTTTGGTTAGGACAAGAAAACCAGAGGAAGGAGAGCAGGTTGGAAAAAAGAACTAATCCCTCGAGGGAAATGAGAAAAAAATCTGACAACTATGTGTTAAATGCTTCTTTTAATTTCAACTCTGCAGCTACAGTGGTATCTCTGGTGAGAAACCTCAAAACAACCACAACCACCCAGGAAAATTGTTGATGCTGACCTCCTTTTTATTTATTTTTGTATTTATTTTTTCAAAGGAACTAACCATGCTGTCCCGCTTCTTCTCTCCCCATGACCCCCTTCCTTTTCCTGTTTGTACGTCTACTCCTATCTTCTCATCTCATCTCCAACCCCAAACATCCCGTGGCATCCGCCCCCTCCCCTCCTCGTCTCTCAGTCTGCAAAGTGGGGTTTTACCGCTCGCTGCTGGAGTCCTTGGCCTGCAGTAAATGTCCACCCCACAGTGTGGCCAGGCAGACAGGGGCCACTTCTTGCAGTTGTGAGGACGGATACTACAAGATCGACTCCGACCCTCCCAATATGGCCTGCACACGTGAGGGTTTATATTTGCATGCACTTCTGATTTTACGACTTGGATATCATGTTGCTGTAGTGACCCCTTTCTAACCTCTCTTTCCATCTCTCAGGCCCTCCGTCTCCTCCACGTAACGCCATCTCCAATGTCAACGAGACCAGCGTCTTCCTGGAGTGGTCCGTTCCCATGGAAACCGGTGGCAGGAAGGACGTGCGTTACAACATCCTGTGCAGACAGGTCTTGCCGGATGGAAGGGGCTTGGAGGAATGCGGCCCCAACGTACGTTTTTTGCCGCGCCGCGTCGGCCTGTTAAACACCTCGGTCATGGTGGCCGACCTGCAGTCACACACCAACTACAGCTTCCTGCTGGAGGCTGTCAACGGGGTGTCAGAGCTGGCCAAAGACCACGCCAAGCAGTATGTGTCACTGAATGTGACAACCAATCAGGCAGGTATGTTGCGCCAGATCTGTCACTTCTGTCAATACTTTTTTCGTTTTGGTTGCTAATCACAGCCTCCCCATGAATTCTCCAATCAGCATCACAGCTGTCCTGTTTTAGTTCGTTTTTTTTTTTCTTCCCAGTAATCCAACTTGTTCTGAATTTTGCCAACACAAATCATCACCATTTTGTCTTTTATTCTCACCCTCGTTATTGAGACTTTCACAGACCTACCCTGCAAGTTGGATTCCTGGCGCATACATCTTAGTTTGGTAACAAAGACACCAGATGATCAAATTATCGCAGTAGTTTTCTGACAAATCTGTCGCTGTGTTAATTTAGTTTCATGCGCCCTCCTTGCAGTGAATGAGGGAACATTGCACAGTGGAAAGCTATGTTTTTTGGGTTTTGCATTTAGATTTGTCATTGAAAAAGCAGCTTGGTCCCCTCAATTAGGCGGTGCATTCCATCAACAATCTTTGCAGGAATCGGGGGCATAATAAAAGCTCTTGATTTGCAGGCTGTGTTTTGTGTGGGAGCAGGTGTGTGTGTTTTTTTTTTTTATGCATGCCTGTCAAAAATGATGAAACCAGCTGATGATAGGCAAGTTATTTGTAGGCTGGGAAATACTTTTATTAATTTACTTTGAGCAAAGAAAGAAATCTTCCGCTGGTATAATGTTTTGCACTTGTAGCTTGCTGGGAATATTCCATTATCTGCCATGCCTGAGCATTTTATACATTCTGTGTGAATATAAAGTGTTCTTGAGCAAGGCCTTAAACCAATAACACTAAAGTGAGCAACATAGTTGCCAAACATAAAAGACCACTCTAATATTAGACAATGAAAGAGTCCAAATACTCCCCATAGCTGTAAATAGTGGAAGCGTTGCTGACTTTCCTTTAAATGGAGATTCAAATTCATATGGGCTTTGGGAGATTTTTATTTATTTTTTATGGGAGGTATGTGCTGTGTAGTTTATTTCATCTGCTTGCAATGAAATGGGTAGCACATAGTATAATGAAATGAGAAAAAAATATGAGACTAATGCTCGCCTTCCCAAGGATTCCATCTGTAGGGAAGACGAGAAAAGAACAGTTTTGAAGGAGTGTGTTTGTTCCCGTTTGTTGAACAAATGGTCCATTGGCAGACGAGTAACTATAGGAAATAGTAGCAGCAGTAGGAGAGAGAATGAGCGAGGGCAGATGGTTGTCTGACAGTCAAGAGTACTGGCGGGCCCTCTAACTGTGTTGTCTTTGTGCCCGTCAGCAGACTGAGTGGATTACACCAGACTACAGAACCCACATTCAGTTTATTGGAGTTGCGGCTGGATTAAAGTTGGCCAGTCACTGGACCATGTAGAGATTAGGAATTACAGTAGATTAGATTACACATGGTTGGCTGAGTCACAGACAGATACAATGTGCTGCTCTCTGGCATGGATGTGGGCCGGGCTCGGCTCGGGCGTGTTTTTAATTTCTGTCGATGTTGGATAAATATACTCTCTTTAATTTGGGAACACAATGAATGTAAGAAGCAGTCGCTGGCACCGCTGAGTTTGTGCCAGCGATCAATAGAATAACATTCATTAACGGACCTGTTGTGGCTGAAAGGTTGTTGTGCACTGCACCACTGTTCCAGCGTTATTCACGGATCTTGCCAGAGGTTTTGTTGCACCTAATTAAACCACACCCAGCCGGGATGTCAGGGTGTACGAACCCTCCATCGTGAACTCATCTGTACTCATCATATTGTGCCTCATGGGAAGAAGCCACAGGCAGCCTTTTGTGTAGTATCTCAGCGGTTAAGTTAAGGCAACAAACTCACTTAGTAGGGGTAGGAAAAAATATAATGATTTGGTTTAGAATAAGTATGTTTGTAATGTAACGCAGGCTACGGATGTAACTTCATGAGACTCAAATATAATGAGACAATATGGCGGTGCTATGTCTCAATTCAATGTCTCTTTCCAGAGATCATGACCCGGTTAGTCAACATAATCCACAGACCTTGTGGTAATACTTTGCATTAATTGTTATGAGCAGTTTACCATCCCGCCTCGCCTCTGTTCCACAGATACGCAACGAGGACTTTGATCGGCGTTGTAAACATCTGTGTTTCTTTGACTGAGCTTCTGCTTGTGCGGCTGCAGAAGGCAAAAACGAGATACCGAGACCGAAGTACCGAGAGACGGGGGCGTCGGGTAGGCTCAGATAGACGGAGCGAAAGAGTCAGAGGATCTGCCGTTTGATGTGTGGGAAGTGTCACACTCTATAAGGGATCCGTGAAATAGGTGATTTCACAGTGTCCCTGAGAAGACCTGCTGAATAATAAAGTGTTGGTAAAGGCAGGAGGTAAGGACGGAACAACAGGACAGCGGTAGAGGAAGAAGCTGTGGAAATGATGGGGAGGTTGTGATAAGGAAGGAGAAGGTGAGATTGCAAGAAGCGGTAAAGGAAAAGGGAAGTGCAAGGAGGTAAAGCGGGCCAAGGAGAAAAGAAGGTGATAAGGTCGTGGGAATTAACTTCCAAAAAGAAATCACCAAACTGACGTTTCTAAGCATTTATAGTTTAAGTGTTTCTTCGTGCCTTGTGAATAAATCTGTGACGGTTTTATTGGCAGTAATCAATGCACTGTTCCTTCTACACGAGGAGGAAATGTCAATTCAGTCTCTTGTCAGCCGATAAGCTTGATGATCATATAATGAGTTCCTGCGGTAGCTCAGCTCTATTATGCCTTTCTTTCTGCCCGGTTGTTCTTGTTGTTCACAGTGCCAGAGCGCTGCGTGGTAACTGCACACTAAATGCTCCCATACATTGTTTGTGTCGTTGTGGGCTATTAATCAAATGAATCGTGATGCATTACCTTGTGGGTGGTACAAAAAAATAAGAGCACATCCTGGGGCTCTGCCCATGTGTCTTACTTTGGTGTTTAGTCATATATAATAGGTATACAAGTAGTGAGGGTGTTTGCACTAACACTGAACAACTGCTAATTTGGGAGTATTTTAGCTCTACGTTTAGTGACTAATAACATTTGGTTAACGCATTTACATTTGGAGTCTCCAAATGTGCTTCTTGGACATCCATCTGTCGAGTCACACTTCAACTTGAGAACGTGTTGGTTCTTTCACAAGAAACTTTTTTAGGAGGTTTATTCTCCGATTTTTGGTTTCCCTGATGTGCGCGTATAGTAAGTATGGCTCAGGAGCAGCAGCCATTTAAATGTAGGTTTGTCATTTTAGGTCATTTTTTTTCTGGAGTGGGAGACGTTCTCAAAGACGGATAAGACATTTGGATGATCAGAGCAGAGGAGATAGGCTATAGGAAAGAAGCCAGCCAGGGGTCACATGGTCCATGTCGTTTCCTATGACTTTAAGATGTTAAACTTCTGTTGAAGTATAATATGCTTTTTGTTACGTTAAACATATAAGAAGATTGCCTTCGAACCGGTTGAGTTTGTGCATTCAGTATTCTTTTCAACTTCCCTCTGAATTATGCCTTCATTAGTCGGACGAGAGATGACAGGAAATACGTGAAGAGAGACGGGGAATGACATGCAGCAAAGGTCTGGGGACGCTACAGTTTATGGTCGGACCAAGAAGGCGCCCTGTACTTCCAGTCGTCTTCCTGTTGTGACTTTTATGAATTCCTGATTGACTGAAATGTACCAATATGTTGTGTGACGGATTAGTTCCTAGGCTGCCAAATGACTCTGACTGTTGCAATTGTATGAAACGTATGAGAGTGGGATGAGATGAAGCAGGCAAGCAGACGGTTAAGTTGCAAATAAAAAAAAGATGAGAGCAGCTTTGGTGCTTTACAGCCTTTTAATAAAGCCATCTCTCTCTCTTTGTCTCCCATATCGCTTTCATTCTGTCTCTGGGTCTCTCTGTCTGTCATTCTCTGAGGGTAGTTAAGGGATAATAAACCAGATAGTTGAAGGTCTGTATTGATTTTGGTGATGCTCCAGACAGATAGCGGTCTGAGAGGCTTATGTTCTGCACGGTGATAACGTTGCTCTTATCTGAGGCCGGAGTTGTTGCACTGGAGGGCTGCACTCGTCCGCTGAATAGCTTTCTAGACCTGTGCCTGCATGAAATGGAAGCTCGATTTGAAAAAAACAGAAAATAGCTTCATAGACATTTAGAGTTTAATTTGTGGCCTGCGATGCCGTACTGTAGGTGCTCATTAGCAGATGTAACAGGCACTGGAAGGGAGTGTGAATCCTCTGTTATCCTCTGAAAGTGTTGCTGGGGCCCTGTCGACACGCTTTCACCAGGTCTCGCTTTTTTTCCCTTTTTGTCAACCCTCTCGCTTTTATTCCATCCCCTCCTCCTCCTCCAGCACCCCCGCCGTCTCTTCCAGCACCTCCCATTCTCTCTCTCTCTTTCTTTCGCTGCACTGGCGTTTCTCAAATCCGTCAGCGACTGAGAATAAACAAACAAGTGTTTTAAAACCTGAGTTGTGGCACTAAAAGGTGTCTCATTGTGTAAATTCTGTTGACTAAAATTCTGCCTCGGGTGTTAAATATGGACGTTGTGCGTCTGTGCCGTTTGGCATTTGAGTGATAGGAAAGGTTAGGGCTGGGAAGGAACAATGTGATAATTAGATCTGTTTGTTGTTTGGAATTGTGCTCCAAATATACACAGAATGACTAATGCGTTAGAGGCACACGGAACTTTCCTAAACTAAAATGAGAATAGACATGACTTCCTGGAATGTATGTACATTTTTAGTTGATGTCGAAAATGAAAGTTAGTTCATTAACAGAAAATGCATCCATTTAAAATAACAAATGCAGCATTTCAGTTATTTTTCAATAACTGGTTGGGGAATTTGACTGTTCCCAGCTTTTCAAATATCATGGTATTTGCCTATTTTCTCTTTTTTTTGTGGGGCATAATTACTGCAAATTGAACACATTTGGGTTTGCATTTGACAAAACAAGCCATTTTAAGACCGTTTAGCCTCTGGGAATATGTTGTATTTTCTGGTATTTTATTTTTTGGAAAAACATTTGACAGAATTATCAATTATAATATAAATATATATTTAAAAGCAGCAGCCATAGTGCAAATGTATACATATGTTATAAGTGGAATGGCACATAAACTTTGTTTTTATAGACCCATATCAAAAGTTTGTAGAGGGCTGTACAATCTGCACACGACCCTCTATTCTATTTTTGATTAAATGTAGCATGGCGATCTGCCTCCATTTTCGGAGGATTTAAACGTATATTGTGGTGTATTGTTACCCGCTAAGCTGCTGGGAAAAGAATCCCTCTCTCTCATCATCGCATCCCAGCATTTCTACCATTTAAGCATTGAGTGTGTGTGATTGGGTCTCTGGTTTCAGGCTTTTAAGATGTTGCAGATAACACTTCTGTGCGACCATCCACTCAGGATACAGTTACTGTGTTTGTAGCAATGATTTATTCCCTGTGGAGTTCTGCTGAGGCTATTGAAACCAAAACGCTGTTTAGCATTTGCAGGAGAAGCACACACACACACACACACACACACACACACACACACACACACACACACACACACACACACACACACACACTATCGGGATGTTGCCTGAGGGAGCATTTTGCCTGGTGAAAAGCTCTTTATGTGTCAGAGAGTCTCCAACTGTCCCTCTGAGAGATGGGCCAACGGTTCAGGTTACAACTGGATGGCTCGACGATTGATGCGAACACACACAACTGAGCTCACTTGACATCAGAACCTAAAGAATAAATTACCAAAAATCTTACAACGGAAATTAAATTTTGCGAAGAGCCAAACCCCAACTACTACTTTTCTCCTTTTATCTGCAGACTGCCAAACATGCAACACTAAAAGCTGTGTTCCAGATGTGTAGTGTCATCGTTGGCTTCATGGGCTCCTCTGCCAGCAGCTACTGAATAGCAAGATATAAAGGGATGGTTTAATTAGGCACAGGTGGACCTTGTCGCCAGATTGCAGACATTTTTTTTCAGAGTCAAAGCTGCTTTGGTACCAGGAATAGTCTCAGTAGTTGAGATAAAGCTCAATAGACTGTGCCAAATAACCTCAGAAGAACTTTTGTAACGAACACACTTGAATTCATGAGAAGAAACTCTGGGGAAAATATGTTGAAAAAAATGACCCAGCATGACAGAATTAACACGGCAGCAAAAGACCAATGTACATCACCGTGTGCTTTCTATTGTAGTAACAAAAACTCTTTTCACCATCATGTTTAAAATCATTTTTGGTCTTTTTTCTTTTTTTAATGATTTTGTTCTTTGATGTTTCATCTTCCGCTTAATATTTCATAACCTACAACCGTCGCAGCAAGCATTACAACTAGCTCTGTGCATGTAAACGTCAAAGAATGAGGTGTCTTCAAAAGAGGGATGTCTTCTAGAGGCTGATGGTACCCAACCGGTTTTACAACGCTGGCACCATTTCTCTTGTGTTTATGAGGATGTTTTGTATGTCAGTCGTTGAAAACTGGACTACAAAAACAAAACAAACATGCACTGGCATGCTTCTTATTAAACTGTTGGATTTGTACTACTGTTCCTGAAATTGTATTATGTCTTTTTTTGTGTGTATTTGCAGCACCGTCCCCGGTGAGTGTGGTGAGAAAAGGCATTACGGGGAAGAGCAGCATCTCCCTTTCTTGGGCAGAGCCTGACCGCCCCAACGGCATCATCCTGGAGTACGAGATCAAGTATTTTGAAAAGGTACAAATCATTTTGCTCCTTATACTAAAGATCACATTATTTGTCCACAGGTACTGCCAAAATCAACACAAAATTCATCTTCCTTATTAGTAACTTTCAAATGAAGTCTATATTGCATCCATTTAAGAATTCACCATTATGACCCCTGTCGGCGGTAGAGTTTTGCCTCATAACAGCCCCGTGCGCCTCATAATCGACGTGTTAAATGACTGGAAACTTGTTGACAAAGATTGTTCAAATTGCCCTCCAGAAATGCAGCTGAATATACATTCAATTTAGCTTGAAGTGTCTTTTATTTTTCTGAAGTGGCCTCTAAAAAACCTTCGCCTCAAAAAGACTTTCATTTGACAGAGCTATAGCTGTGTGGGGCTTTTATTTCCTTTCTCTTTTTTTTAAGTTGGATTTGGATAGAGGCAGGAATTTGATACTTCTATTCAGATCATTGTTCCTGTGCCCTTCCTCTTTTCTCTCTTTAGTCGCCTGATGTCGTCTTTTCTGGGAAGGTCAGAATAAAGGTATACAGGAGAGCAGAGCAGGATTTGTGGTCAGCGGTTAGCTAATGGCTTCTGGCTAATGGAGGGGGCATTTAGCTGTGTTTTTAAACCTGATGTGGTTACAGTTCAGAAACTGATCCTTACACACTCTCGTACTCACACACGTACTACAGGTAGTATAGGGAGGCACCGACCGGCCTTTTTCAGTCCCGATACCGAGTACTGATGCCAGTGTTTGATTATTTTGCCGTATGCCTCACTGTGTAAAAGTGACTTATTTTATGTGTCAGGTCAAATCAGAACCAATTAATATAGAGATGAAGAAGAAAAAATACCTTGTAAAGAAACCTTTTTAATGCAGTGACACTGTGGTCAAAACTTTAAACAGAAAATCAAAGAATGTAGAATATAGTTGAATAGATTGACCCCTATATCCAATCCAGCGATGTGAATTAGTTTCTGCTCTATATCTAATATTGATGCATCCCCAGTAGCATAGCCATAAAAATGTGCTGAATAATGGAGGAAAATGTGCAGGCAAGAAGACTCAAATGTGCAACATCTGCACCAACAAATAATCATCAACCCTCCTCCGTCTCTCCCACAGGAACAGGACTCCAGCTACACCATTATAAAATCCAAGGAGACCGAGATGGTGGTGGAAAGCCTGAAGCCCTCTTCAGTCTACATCTTCCAGGTCAAACATGGGTTAAAAAAAACTAATAAATAGAAGAAAAAAATATGAATAATAATGTGAGGGCAAAAATCACTTTAGTCTGAGATGAGAAGAGGTAAATAAGCAATTAAAAAGACGTTGAATCAAAGTGTCAAATGTGTGATACATAGGAATAAAAATAGTCTTGACTGTCTTTGTGATATATTTGCATATGCTGCATTACAGGTGCGAGCCAGGACCTCAGCAGGCTATGGCGCATTTAGCCGACGTTTTGAATTCCAGACCAGCCCTTACTGTGAGTACACCAGAGAGAGAGAGAGAGAGAGAGAGAGAGAGAGAGAGAGCATACAAGTTCAACTTGTACGTGACTCCCACCTGCTTTTGTTTGGGGGATCTGCATCAACAGCAGGTGGCAGGTGGGCTTTTGTGTGTGTACTTCTTGTGTCTAATCCCGCCTCTTCCTTTGGCAGTAACTGCGACCAGTGAGCGTGCTCAAGCTTCAATAGTCGCGGTGGCCATCACGTTGGCTCTGGTCCTACTGGCGGTCGTCGCTGGATTCCTGCTCAGTGGACGGTGAGTCCTAAATACACACCTGAAGGAACACAGACGGACGCAACAAGGGAAGCGTGATCTCTGTGTGCAGGTGTGAGCACGTGCACTCACATTATATGCCGTCTTCCTCTCGTCTTGTGGGCGCCTGTGGCTTGTCCAGTAATCTCAAGATTGGCGGTTTCGGTCCTGTGAGCGTGTGTGAATGAGCGTCTGGATTAGACCCTGATGAGCAGGTTGGCATCTGGCTTGCTGCCATCACTGTTTGAATATGTGTGGGAATGGCTGAATGTTGTAAAGTGCGTTGAGTGGTCGTGACGCTAGCACCTTGCTTTATAAATGGCATTTATATGCCAATATTTTCCAACTTTTCTCCCGCGAGAACTCGGGTGATGAGCACAGCTGCAGCTCATTAAAGGAGACATTACATGCTCAATTTCAGGTTCATGCTCATATTTTTGCTTTCTCCTACAACGTGTCTACATGCTTTTTATTGTAAAAAAAAACAAACACTTAATTTATCTCGGTCTCTCTGAAAATGCCTCTATCTCCCTTCTCTGTTTTGATGCACTCTGTTTTAGCGCCTGTCTCTTTAAGTCCGCTTCGATTCCTCAACGCTTCCTGTCTTCCTCGTGTGTGTGTGTGTGTGTGTGTGTGTGTGTGTGTGTGTGTGTGTGTGTGTGTGTGTGTGTGTGTGTGTGTGTGTGTGTGTGTGTGTCCGTGTCCTTATGGAAGTCCCGCTCGTTTAAAGGCACAGTTTCTTAACACTGGCAGTTCTCTGAGAATTGCGTGTTTTGATACTTTCACAATAAGTATATAGTGCCTAGCTAGACCTGCTTCATAATAAAAAAGACATGGACATTTAACTTTATACAATATTGGACATTTAAATGTTCTCCTAAATGTCTGTAGTGACACCCCTCATCCTCTCATATTTGGAGCAGGTGACATTTTTGGACAATGAGAATAACTGTTGGTCACTTCAGGGGAATAATGGCGAAACATTGTGATGTAATTTATTCGTTCTGATGAAAGAGGATGCTCAGTGTGAAACCTCTGAATACAGTTATTATCATTTTATAAGATTAACTGTTCTGAACCTGTGGATAAATGTTATCTCAGTCAGAGAATATCCACTTGCCCTCCTCTGTCCTATTGCTGACGAGAAAAAATGAGCAATATCAAATCTAATTTGTGACCCAGATATTTTCTGTGTTGCAGAGCAGCATTATGGGATTAGATACATGGCTTGAGGTTAGAGATTTGTAATAGGTCAGGAGGATTAAGGGTTTTAGGTTATGGCTTCAGCGACGATGCATACAGTCCAGTGGAATCCTCTCAAGTTTGGTGTCACAACTTCGGTTTTACAGCAGCGTTTATCACTCCTGACGTTACACACTGCATTAATGTTGGATCTGCAGGCCTCCGGTCTTATATGACCTTCACTTCATGGTGTCTTGTAATTGATACTACCAATTATATGATTTCCTTTTCACATGTGCACACATACTATTTACGTGAATCCAAATAACAGAGACGCTTTCAAACACATGCAAAAGTAAGAGTAAATGTATTCAGCCTGCTGTTTTGTCCATTAAAGACCCTCAAAGCTATTGTATTTGTCTGCAAAAGTTCATTACACTTTTGCCTGATTCCATCTTCGCAAGCCACATTCTACTGTGACATGTATCTAGTATAAGTTCATTAAGAACTATTACGTCCAAACGCTTTTACTGAACCATAATTAATACAGATGAGGGCAGTTTTACGAGGCCCAGAGTATGAATTCATGCAGTTGTTGGACAGAACGATCAGATGGATAGACAGTGGGGGCTCTGGTAATGTTCAAGGATTAAAGAGCAAATCGGCTGAGGAAACAGTGGTGATTTTGGGTTCAGCCGAAACGGGGGATGAGGTTCGCTCTGGTTTCGTGTGGGGGAGGAGAGATGGAGGAATGCCAAATTTTCCAGCGATGGATTTGGAACACAAGCGCCACAACCCCCTCTAACCACTGTATCCCCGCCCGCCCTCCCCTCTCCTCAGCCTGCGTGACCCTCCAGACTACACGCACATGCATAGACACAGCACACATGTGTACACAGCACACATGTGTACACAGACGCAGATGCACGCGGATGCATGTGCTGTACGCATGGGTTAACACACAGACGCACACATGTAGGAAGTTGGAGGGCCGGCTGGGGCATGAGCGAGCTCAAACCCCTTGACTCGACAGATCTGGCAAAATAAGCAGCCTCGGGCAGACATGCATGTACAAAACACACACACACACACACACACACACACACACACACACACACACACACACACACACACACACACATACATAAATCGACTCCCCTCCCCCAGACTATCCAGCTGTGCTCACCAAACCCCTCCAGTCAAGCCTGGCCGTCCTGTGGACATGACCCTGTGTGTGTTGTGGGCTTTTTTGTCTTCAAACTCCGGAAAACTCGGGCTTCTAAAACATTCAGTTGAGTTCTGGTTTTGCAAGTCCAATAACGTGCATCAATGCATTTCCCGCTAAAGATATACAATGTTTGATGTGTGTCTCTGTGTCCGCCCGGTCACCGCCGCCATGTGTTCGCGTGTGAGATAACGTTCATCAGTCCTCCTGTCCTGTTTTAATCTGGGTCATCTCTGATTATCTGTGACGCTGCTTGTCCAAAATATGGAAATATGGAAGAAATGGACACAGATACGCATTCGCACAACAAGAAATGTCATGCTGGTTTTGGCCTATACATCAAGGGATACACACAGGCAAGAGAGAAGGATATGATATGTCAGCAGACACAAGGAATATCTCTTCTATTCCCTTCTACTTTCGGGCGACTCCAAAAAAAAAGTTTATTTTGTTCAAGACTACGCTCTCTCCTCTGCCAAAAGTCAGATTTGCTCTGTTGACGAGGGCTTTCTTTGAAAATTGTATTATTTGAAAACTGCAGTCCTTTGCTAATATCTGCAAGGCTGTAAGTTTCCAGCAATGCTTTTCGAAAACCTTGAAATGTAAGTTAGCAGAACCTGGAAATAAAGAGGAAATAAAAAGCTTATCTTCCAGTTAGATCCAAGTGTGATTGTGCCTTGTGTTGGCCAGGATTTGCTTTTATGTGTCTGGGACATTTTATGGGATCTTTACTGGTATCTCTGTCTGGTACCCTTTTCTTCTCTGAGTGTAAATGCCACTGCTCGCTCTTTGTTTAGATATACAGGAGATAAAATATATAAGGGCACACAGCATTTTTATGCTGTCCTATACTATACATTGAAAATGTATTTGACTGAAACTAAGGTGTAGTCATTGTTTTGTCAACCCCCTGTAGGCCCTCAGTATGAACCATTAACACAAATATATTTTAAGTGTTTTTTTTTTTTTTTTTTAAAGCAATATGAAATGCCGTTACATACGTGCACATATCAAAACTGTGGCATGACATTGACTCCGATGCTCCCTCTCAGGCGGTGTGGCTACAGCAAAGCGAAACAGGATCCCGAAGAGGAGAAGATGCACTTCCACAACGGTCACAGTAAGTTCACAAAGCCCCAAACTCATTGTGTCATCCAGTGTCCACTACATGTACAGTAGAGGGTTCAGACAGCGGTCATGTCTGTATGAGTTTGTTCAACCCCGTAGGTGTGTGTGTGTGTGTGTGGTTGTTTTGTACGAGGAGCTACTCTTTAGATGACACAGCTACAGACCAGCCCCACGGCAGCCGTGTTGGCAGAGGACACACAAAAGCTGTGATGATTTATAGGCCGTGACAGCTTAATATATTTGGCCACATTTTTTGGCATCGCATCCTGCCATCCATCTGCTGGCGTCAGAGCCGACCATGACGGGTTCATCGGCGCCCGAGAGCTTCAGGAAAAAATACTGACTGCTGTCATCACGATTACGTTGATTCTTGATTGATACGTATCATGCCTACAAAAAGCAACTTAAAGAGTGTCTTGTTTCAGGGATAATTCAAGTGGTGAATCATTATATTGAGTTCTCTATATGTATTTATTGTCAGCAGATTGAGTACGAGTAAAGCTTTTTATAAAAGCTAGACTAAGTATTAGGGCTATTAGAGTGTTCACTAAATCACATCCATAACAATATTAAAAGGAATACATTATGTGTTTCTATCACAGTATACATACTTGTATGATAATTCAGACCATTTTGGAGACATTTAGAAACTGACAAATCAAGATACTACTCAGCTTTGCTCCAAAAAATGTTGTCAATATTGCTGTAAAGCTCCTTGATTTGCAATATTGCCTACAATAGCCTTTATTTATGTCACATTATGCATTGCAGGCATTCTGGATGCAAGCCTGAATAAATGTTGGTGATGGTAAACGACATCTAAATGGTAATGATGCCATCAATGTGTGTCTGCAGTAAAGTTCCCAGGGGTGCGGACCTACATTGACCCCCTCACCTACGAGGATCCCAACCAGGCCGTGCATGAATTTGCCCAAGAAATTGATGTCTCGTTCATCTCCATAGAGAGGATCATCGGAGCTGGTGAGTTAACTGTGTGTGTGGGGGTGTGTGTGTGTGGGTGTCTTACACTCATTCTTATTCTAAGCGGTAGTTTGGGGCTGATTTGGCCACAATAATGTCTCGCAGAATACATTATGGTTCATTCTGAAGCGAACCTGTTCAGTCAAGCATACTTAAAAATACTATCATCCTGTAACAGCTGAATTTAAACAATGCTGTCCTCATAGACTGCATAGTTCGACCATTCTCAATCTTGTTTTCTAGCAGTTGGCACTTCCTTCTTTTGCAACCAGAAGTGGTACAAAAAGAGAGAGCTAAGTACAACAGAACACTGAAAAAACACGGACAACTCCAGGGCCGGACAACACTGTGGTAGTGACCTGTCAATCACAAGATAGCCACGCCCTGAATCATTATCTGCTTTATGGTCTATTTGACTCTAAATGGGACCATCTTTTACTAAATGAGCATCAAGCTGTATTGCAGAACACTTGAAACTAGCGACCACTTGAGACCATAAACTCATGTGTACAATGTATACTTAGGTAATAAATCAAGTGAGAAGTAGAGTCATTTTCTCATAGACTTCTATACAACCAGACTCATATTTGTCACCAGAGGAGTCGTCCCCTGATGGCCATTAGAAAGAATGCAATTAAAAGTCACATCCGCATCGGTTTCACTTTTGAGACCCGGAGATAGCCACCCGGCTGCATTAAAATGCACTCAATGTACAGTAATAACTGTGAGGATTCTGTCATGTTGTATAAAATGTAGCCATTTCATTAACTCTACAATTGGGTGACATGTTTTCTTCAACTTCCGTAAACGAGTCATTGTATAGAAGCATGCTTACGCGCATATTCAATTAAGCCAAGCACTGCTAGAAGATGACAGCTTGCAGGGCTGTGAATGCTGTTTGTCTCCTGCTGACAAACGTTGTTTATTTGCAACATTTGTGAGCCTCACAAGCTTTCTAGCTGTGCAGCAGCTTAACTTCAGTTGGACACTTCTTTTGGACTCTTATGTATCTATCTGTTGTGATATAGAACACTGGTATTTTATTTAAGTAAAAATGTGCTTGTATTGCAACTCTTATCCCAAGCAACATAAGGCAAGGCGAGTTTATATGTATAGCACATTTCAACAACAAGGTGATTCAAAGTGCTTCACATAAAACCATTAAAAGCATCATGTAGAAGAAAACAAGATTTAAAAAAAAATTAAGAACATTCATTTTAAAACATTAAAAAACAGTCAAAGAGCAAAAAGGTTGCAGAGAAGTTTAGGAAATAAAATGCAGTAGTGAGATGCAGAAATTGATTAATATCCTTGAATCTGGTTCAATTAAAGGCAGCAGCAAACAGAAAAGTCTTCAATGTGGACTTAAAGGAGCTGAGGGTCTCAGCAGACCTGCAGCTTTCAGGAACCTTGTTCCAGATATGTGGAGCAGAAAAGCTGAACGCTGCTTCTCCATGTTTAATTCTGACTCTTGGAACAGAAAGTAGACCCGTCCCAGACGACCTGAGGGGCCGGGATGGTTCATAAGGTAGCAGCAGATCACAAATGTATTTAGGCCCTAAACCATTCAGTGCTTTATAAACCAGAAGCAGGATTTTAAAGTCAATTCTTTGTTGGACAGGGAGCCAGTGCAAAGACATCAAAACTGGAGTGATGTGATCCCCTTTCCTGGTCTTAGTGAGGAAAGCTGCAGCTTTCTGATTTACTTTTTACCGAGGCATGTGAACATTATTTCAATTGGTTGAGGTTTTAAATAACAGAAGAAGAAGAAAAAAAATGAATCAGCTATGCAAGGTTTGTTTCGTCATTTCATCATGACTTTTGCAGATCAAGGTGAGCTGAAATGGTAAGGCCACAGTTAAGCTCTGTCTCTTTTCCTCAGGGGAGTTCGGCGAGGTGTGCAGCGGACCGCTGAGGCTGCCCGGGAAGAGAGAGATGCAGGTCGCCATCAAGACCCTGAAGGCGGGCTACACCGAGCAGCAGAGACGCGACTTCCTGTGGGAGGCGTCGATCATGGGCCAGTTCAACCATCCAAATATCATCCGTCTGGAGGGTGTAGTCACCAAGAGTGAGTCACCAGCATGTCTGTTTCTAGTCAGACTTTGCCCTCTTTGGTTTTTGGTTGTGAGCCTAAGAATCCCCCTTCAGGATTTAGAACATATGTCACAATGCAGATTACTGTGATCTCTCATATGACAGTTGTACTGTGTAGATGTTTGGGAATCTCAAGCTAAACTTGTCAGACTCTGCTCTGATTTCTTCAGTCTATGAGCTGTACTTAGTCAGGGTTTTTCATCCAGCTGTTCTTCATCAGTCCGGTTTGGATGTGCTTTGACGGCTCCAACTGTGCTTTTACCAAGCTCAGTTGTACTTTGAGTTGTACTTTTTAAATAACCTTTTCTCTGACATACTACTTATGTGTTTATATGGTGAATACAGCATTAACCAAATTAAATGTAATACATTTCAGAAAGCTCCAACATTGCCATTCTGAGTAGCTGAATCCTCTGAAACGTACACAGATGTGCTATGCTTCTCGTGGTGAAGTTGTTTTTCGTATCTTGTTTCTCAGGCAAGCCGGTGATGATCATCACTGAATACATGGAGAATGGATCACTGGACACTTTCCTCAAGGTAGGACAGAGGGGACAAGGATTGTGAAGAGAGGGGAATCTAGGGACAAGGGAGTGAAAGATGATAAGGTGATGGGAAGGAGACGGTGGATAAAAAGGATGATGATAGAGAGTATAAGAGAAGAGGAGAAGGAGAAGGGTATATGGAAAACCACTGATTCTCAAGAATCAATTTAAAATGGGAATTTTTTTTGCAGCATATTTGTGGTATATATGAAAATGAAGTGGTGTCTGCTCTCAGACACAGATCAGTGTTGGTCTGTACTGAGGTAATTGGCAAACGGGCACAGCTGGAGATTCACCAGTTGCTGAAATGCCAAGTTGGGAGGACAATTATCACAGGGGTGAATGAAAAAAACAACATTTAATCCTTTGGAGAGGAAAATACATTTACGAGAGCTGTTTTTCAGGGGAGATAAACGCACCACTGTGGGAGAATATGTCCACCAAAAGCTATCATTATTCCAATTCAATACCTCATCATTCTACACGTTGAAGCAGAAAAGAACTGCAGAAGAATATGTGATAGCCATGAATGTCTGTGGGAAGAATTAGCCTGTGTTATGCACAATGTGTGACTGTGAAGAAAGACGTTGGCAGGTGTCAAGGGGAAAGCAAAGTTACATTATCACATACTGAAGGCGGCGTGAGTATTCTTTCTCTCAAGCGTTCTCGGAAACAACAATTAATTACACCGAATAAACACCAGTCTACATGGTGCAGACTTTGAAGTTACTCTATAATTGTTTTTAAATGTTTACTAGCCACGATTGCGAGATCACTTTACCAGAATATATGAAAGACATCTGAGCACTCGGGGCTGGAATCACGTCTGCATTGTCTAGACAATTTGGACTTCACTGAGTAGAGAAGGTAGGCTTATAATGAAGGCTGGCAAACCTCTGAGTTAAGTGATCCCTCTCCAGAGCACTTAAGTCTATTCACTGGTTTCAATGGCAAGATGCTCAGTTGGCGGACAAGGCTAAATCCTGTGAAAAAAAAAAGAGGGTAAACTCCTGCAGCAGATGGCTAATGGAGAGATGAGAGAAATAAGGTCATGTGATTGCATGATGGAAACAGCTGCAATTATGGAAATTTGGGAAAGGTGAGAATAATGTGGTGGGGTGCTGGAAAGGCAATGCAGACTGGAAAGGCCTGGATAAGATGTCCTCAACCGGAATGTGTAGAATGTGTAGAATGTGTGGACGCTGTGAGACTAAAGACAGAGGAAGGTGCTGCAGGGCTGCGGTCAGTGGAAACTGCTCGGGCAGCGATGCTACTGGATGGCAAAGGGAAGCACAGGAGCTGGGAGACCAGCAGGCGGAGCAGCCGGACAACCCTGTGAAGTAATTACATGGATGGCTGGTGCACTGAGGCTGGATGGAAATGACACAGCCATGAGAGGAGCAAAGGCCGGACTTTTTTTTTTTTTTTTTGTGAGTCGAGTTAGATGGAAGTGACCCTACCAGACCTCTGCGGCCCTAAGCTACATGAGCTACAACGAGCATAACACACCGGATTCTCTGATAAAATGGGACAGGATGGCATGAAATAAAACAAAACGTCTATCAATGGATATCTGTAAACCTTTTGCAAAACGGTATTTCAGTGCCATACTCCGTTTCGTCTGGCAGCTCCTTCAGGGAGCTTCCTCCTGACCAGCATGTAAAGGTAGAGAGAGAGATAACCCATTCTGTCCTTGGCAAAAAAAAAGTTCTTTGCCCCATCATCATGCTGCCTTGGTTATTAAAAAAGACCTAATTATCAACCTTGGGTGTGGAGTTTTAAAGGTCCCACGAGAGAAGGTTAAACCAGGAACAAGAACGTGGCCGTGACTTGCTCGAGGGAGACGAGGCTTGGCTGGTGTCTGTTCCAGAGCCTGTTTCATAAAGCGTGGTGAGACTCTGACTGCAGGGCAGCTCGAAGCTCTGTGCAGGATTAGAAGAAGCCTTAATCATAGTTTGGGGTACAAAAGTGCACAGGTGATACCAAACAGAGAGATCACCATTGCCATAACATGTAGGAAATTATTATTATTAGAGATAAATTATTTGGAATTTATGTTTCCAGGAAGGAGAAGCTTAATAAAACCCCCACTGACATAAAACCGTGTGTTAAAGTTGGACGTGCAGTGAGGCTATAACTTAGAGTAATTGTGGCATTAATGGCTTTCATGCTACAAGGTAACTCGTAAGCGGCCGTTAACAGAATGCTGAGCTCTCATTTTACAATGCAGAGGTCATACGTGTCCTCTTATCTTACGCCTCTTTCTATTATTTTTGCAAGCTGACCTGGTTTTGCAGTCTACACACAGAAAGAAAGAAAAAAAACACTCTGCATTGAAGCAAATTGATTCACTGCATTGTTTTAGGCTTTTTAATACTAAACCACGTGGGAACTCGATCAGCATTACAGAACCAGTGTGTATATAATGCAGATATCCAATGCAGTGAAGACACTATGGAGAAGCACTGCGTTGACTACATGCTACATTACTGAAAGTGCATACAGAGCATCCTGTTTAAACAGCATTCATATAGAAGTTTACTGGCAGGCAGTATGTGCCACATTGTTGATTTTAAATACTGTTTGTCGTGTGATATGTTCCCATTTGTTTCCGACACCCCTCCTCTGAAGGTTATCTGTTCCCAGTTCTCAGGGAGCCAGATATCAACAAGTCTTTGTCCCTTCTTTTTCTTCAGAAAAACGATGCTCAGTTTACCGTCATCCAGCTGGTTGGTATGCTGCGTGGCATTGCGTCTGGAATGAGGTACACAGAGACGCAAACAAACTATCTATTACATCATTAGGGCACAGTGTTTAGATTTAATACATTTTTGTTGATAAATGCAGATACCTGTCCGACATGGGCTACGTCCACCGGGACCTCGCAGCTCGTAACATCCTGGTCAACAGTAACCTCGTGTCTAAGGTGTCTGATTTCGGCCTGTCCCGAGTCCTGGAAGATGACCCGGAGGCGGCGTACACCACACGGGTAAGATTGGTCATTTTTGTAGATGTATAATAGGACTTCAACTATTTTTTTTTTATTTTTTTTTTTATTTCATTGTCACTTATGGTATCAAGGCTAAGATGATGGTCACAATTTCCCAGACCCCCAAGGTGACATCTGCAAAACGCTCAAAGATATAATTAAAACGACATGGAAATGGATAAAAGCAGCAAATAGGTTTGAGTCTCGAGCAAAGAATCAATGGTTGTCAGTTTTGTACTGATCCATTAATCGTGTGACTGTTTCAGCACCACTGTGAGAGGCAGAGGAACGGTAAAATAGAGGGCACACTGCTGTGTCTTTGAGGACATTTATATTCAATCCTGTGTGTGTGTGTGTGTGTGTGTGTGTGTGTGTGTGTGTGTGTGTGTGTGTGTGTGTGTGCAGCGTATTGTGTTACATCAAACTTTGGATTAAGTTGAAAACTCTTACGTAAGAGTCTCGCTCAAACCGCAAACACACACAGACACACACACACAGACGGCAGCAGGTTTTAAATTGAGCTGTGTGTCCCGGGCTGAGTGGCGTCCTGTCAGCCAGAGACTGGCTGCTTCCTGCAGGAAGAGGACCAATTAGTTCTCAGCTCAGTCTCCCCAACACTCAATTAGCACCGAGTCTTGCTGCCTTAGCGCCAAAAATCCTGTCACTCACCTCTCACTGCCAGGCTCCATCGCTTCTCTCTCTCTCTCTCTCTCTCTCTCTCTCTCTCTCTCTCTCTCTCTCTCTCTCTCTCTCTCTCTCTCTCTCTGTGTCCTCCTCTCTGACAGCAGTGAGAATAACATAATTCACACCCTTCATATAATCAGACCATGAGACGTCCCGCTGCTGTGTTCATCAATACGGCATCAAGCTAATTTCCCTACTCATCAGCCGAAAAACACATTTTCCTCTGGAACTCAGCAGTCGCCTTGTGAACTTTTCTATCTTTGCAATGAAGGCGCGATAATGAAGATGAGGAAAACGAGCCGAGGAATGTTAAGCCCCCCAACAGTTAGGACATGGGATTTGTTCAAGGAAATGAAAGTCTGCATTGTGAACTTGTTCATTAGTGTAATTGTAAGTTGGACCACATGCAGCACAAGTGTCTCAATTAAGGTCTGTTCTTTGTTTCCATTTTCGGTGTTTTGAATGCCTGCAGCTGTATTTATACACGGAAGGTCATTTGTATAAGTGTGGCGCTGAGCTGTTGTCTTATTTATGTTCAGCACCACAACGAACTAAAGTCACAATTCGAAGCGTAGCTACCTTTTGAATCCAACAAGGTGTTTGCACTATGTATGAAAGTTCTTGCTTGTCGTCACAGGGCGGGAAGATTCCTATTCGCTGGACGGCTCCGGAGGCGATCGCGTACAGGAAGTTCACCTCAGCCAGCGACGTGTGGAGTTACGGGATTGTCATGTGGGAGGTGATGTCATACGGAGAGAGGCCATACTGGGAGATGTCCAATCAAGATGTAAGTTTGACGTGACGTCGTCTTGGAACGTGTTTTTATTTGTTCTTGTTTCAAACCCCTGCAATTTAATCACCAAGTGGAAGGTAAGTTGTTGACCTTTTGGGAGGTGCATGCAGAGAAAGCAGGATTGTACAGCAGCCATGAAATGGCTAGAACAATTTACCAAACAATCTCAACTCAAGGTCCATTTAGTCCCGTAAAAGTCGGGTTACAAGCCGCTACTACCTTCGGTCGGTGTCCCGGTTAGCTCCCTGCTGCTGCTGCTAGCTTGCGCTGCTGCTAGCTTGCTACAGCAGGGACACCCACCGGAGGTAGAAGCGGCTTGTAACATGACCTTTACGGTAGTTGTTCTGGTGCTTTCAATAATATTGCATGATCTTCGTCAGCAGGGGGAGTTTGCCCACTGTTCATGGAATTATATATGGCCAGATTTCCTTTTGTTCTATTTAATAACACAATATATCTTAGCTATTTCTTGACAATTTGCTGTTTCATAGGGGGTTATGTGCCGGAGTATTTCTTGGCCGCAACCAATAACTTCCTGGAGTATGATTGCCTGGCAACTGCCCAGAGCCGGGCACATGATAATTAGTGACTTTTACATTTGTTACCATTTGACAGAGCCGAGCTAGCTGTCTCCTGGCTGTAGCTTTGTATTTTAACAGGTCGTTATGAGAGTGGTATCGATCTTCTCATCTAACTCTCCGCCAGGAAACAAATTGGCGCATTTCCCAAAATGTCAAACTTTTGCATATTCTACTGTTTTAGAGCAACTTAACTTGGGACAGCGATGAAGACGTAAAGGGAGAAACAGACAAAAAGGTGAAACATGCATGTCTCCTGTCTGGAGGCTAAATTGAGGTTGGAATAAGGAGGGCTGTGCAGGAACCTATTGTTACGAGTCTATTACTGCAAAGTGTGGACAATGGGAATGAATAGCTTCAATGGAAACACACAGAGAGACATTGCGGGATGTAGCAAAAAGGCGTGCGTAAGCAAAAGAGTGAAACAGGTGAATACGCATGGAGGTGCAGAGCTCAGCAGAAAAAGCCATGGCAGGGCGAATAGCAGCCTGTAGACCCACTGAGGCCGACTGTGTGTCTCACATTAGGCCTTGAGGTTTTTAGAACACTTGTAAACAAAACACAGCAATTTTGAACCTATTTGGCCAAATTAATTGTTGTGCTAGCGGGTTAGCTCGACTCAGCAAGAACCCAAATGACCTGTGTGTATCTGTGTGTGTCTGCACATCAGAGAGGAGAGGGTGCGGGAAAAGAGGAGGAGCGGCTAGCATCTACATTATAATGCAGCCCGGAGGCCATTTTAATGAGGAGACCTGCCATCGCGTCACACACCGATGAGCAGGAATGTCCCATCTGCCTCAGACGCCCCACACGCGCACTCATTTCCCACCCACAGACGCACACGGACGACATATGTGCGCACAGCCCTCCAGTGACCTCTTCATCCCCTGCTTCAGACCCCTCCCTCCCTCCTTTTGGTTATTAGGCTGTCTGTCTCAGAGAAGTCTGGAGAGGGAGGGAGTGAGAGAGGAGAGGAGGATGAGAGGAGAGGAGAAGACGTTTGATGTTTAATTGAAAGCGTTATGCTGGATTTTCTCTGATCTGTGCCAGAAAGTGCAGGCTCTCGCACTCCTCTTTCTCTAAGCTCCCTCCTTCTGTTTCCCATTTCTACCCCCTTTGCCTCCGCACTGCTTTCCGTCGCGCTCTCGTTTGTCTCTCCAAAATGCAAACTCTGTCAGTATCGTTTCCTCTCCTTCTCGTTCATCCCCGCTCTTTCTTTCGCCAACCTCGGCCTCTCATTTTCCCTCCTCTGATCTCTCCTCCCTGCCAGTCAGCCGTGTGTAGTTCCTCTCTGCTCTCAGCGCGCCGATGACTCGATGCCGTGCTCCACTCTCGCGCTTTTTTTGAGAGCGTACGTGCGCTTTCATGTGTGCGTGTTTATTAGGGTGCTATCACGTCAGTGTTTTGTGTGAATTTGACACAAGCAAAGAGTGTCTGAACTCAACAAACCCATTCCCTTCAGTTTCTTGCTCTGGCAGAACTAGGCTGAAAACTCCAGACTGCTTTCCACTGCAGGGTCTGAGGAGAAAGCCAGGGTTTATTTATTATTCATCTAATTCAATTCCCCCCTCCCCAAAAAAAAACATTTCTGTGATTTCAGTGCCGCGTCTTGTTACTTGCGGAAATGATTAACTGGGCCGTGCAGCGTATCAAATACACAAATTATGTTTTTATGATGTATTGCTTTGTTGATCTTCACAGGGGGGTTAGTTTTTGCTTGCTAACTTCATGGAGGTTTGAGTGCAGGGTCAGATAGAGAGCAGGAGCATCCCTGGAGCAAACATTTGGGTTCAGGAATTTGCTCCGGAGATTTCAAATTGGAAGTAACATTACTTCTGCTGAAGTTTGTCGCAATCATGCTGTGAAAAGGTAATAACATGTCCACAAGGACCACTCGATACCATGGAAATGAGTCTGCTTCAGACTTTGTCCGTGCAGCCGTCTCTCTTTCCCAAACCTTCCGTCTCTTTAAATGTGTCTCATTAAAAGTTGATCTTATGGTGCATCATCATATTACCTCATTACTTCCTCTTAAAAATACAGCTGTTTGGTCATCATTGTTCACTATGCGGGTCAAATTCTGTCACCTCTTCCCTTCAGTCCAGAGTCTTTTGAACAAACTTGATAACTGATCAGCATAATTTAGAATGAATCAAGATTCAGTAACTGCACAGATTCTGGTTACCGCAGGTCAGGTCTAACAGGGATAGGATAAAACCCCTGGTGACCAGAACAACAGACACAGTGGGAGAGTCTCTGCTCAGGTACCAGTTATTTTAATGTTCTGGACATTACATTTTGCACCTTTTTAAAAAAAATAAAGTCATCCTTTGGCTGGAAGGATTGAGACTTACATGGGAGGTTTCACTGCTGTGGCTGGTCGCTACTGTGACTCCTAAACCTTCTGGACAGCCTATTTAAACTCGGTGTTACTTTCTCACTCCTATTCTCAACTTCTAAATGAAGGTAACTCATTTGTTAGCAGATCTCAACCTGATAACAAAACCTAACCTCTCTTTGTCTTTGTCCACCCCCGTCTGCCTGTCTGCAGGTAATAAAGGCAGTGGAGGAGAGCTATAGGTTGCCGGGTCCTATGGACTGCCCTGAGGCTCTATACCACCTCATGATGGACTGTTGGCAGCGAGAACGCAGCAGCCGCCCCAAGTTTGATGAGATTGTCTGTCTGCTAGACAAACTCATTCGCAATCCCAGCTCGTTAAAAAAACTGGTCAACTCCTCACACAGGTATGAATTCAGTCTCTTTTTTTTGTTGTATTATTATATTCAATGCCAACACAAAAATATATATTTGATGGTTTAAGCAGTCAATGTAAAATTGTAACACTGACATATGAATATGATTTTCCTTTCTGTTAAAAAATTGAATGTATTCAATATTTTAGGGTTTGATTTTCACACCCACTGCTCGTAAAAGGCTACTAAATGTAATGTTGTGTTGACTTTTTCAGGAAGAGATAATGTCGGTTATTACAGACATTTTTTTGATCTTGAAAATGCATTTTGTTTCACTTGACCAAATCATCCTTAAGTGACTTAAATCCAGCTCTGCAAGTTAATAGACTCGTCACCATTGAGATGAAATAGAAATGGAGTTGTATTAAAGTCTTGTGGAGCTGCATAATTAAATCAGGATGGACACAGTAGCTAACTGCTGCATGCCTGCAAAGAAGACGAGAGAAATAAATGAAAGTGGCTCGATTTTCCTAAAACCACACATTAGTCTGAATTGTATTCAGTGGGGTATCTTTTGATTATCGTAACATTTGAATATTCAATTAGTATTTCCCAACTATGCACATGCATTGCATTAGTGTATAATGGCATGAAACGGCTATAAGTGTTGGGAAACAGACATTTAGTCAGACGCCCTCATTACCTGATTTTCTTACCCGAGATAATGAAATAATGTGATTTCACACACACACATACACACACACACACACACACACACACACACACACACACACACACACACACACACACACACACACACACACACACACACACACACACACACACACTTACAAAGACGTCCAGCAACACAGTTAATAAATCAGTGGCATATCTAATGGCCCATGGAATAACATATGACAGTTAGCCAGATTAAAGGGAACCCAGTACTTGTTCCACATAACACTCTTGTTCTATCTACAGCGTGGAGAATAGTATTAGCTTGTTTGAAAGCGTGGAGTGTGAACTGAATGACAAAGAGTTTCGAGTGGACAGCATTTTCAGCTTTGCGTGATGTTGCATAAATAGCGTAACGAAGACTCGCTGGTGACTTTTAAGCTCAGCCCTGGGCTTCAAAATGGAGTCGATCCAACTCCTTAATGTTTCTTTTACATTTGTGCTTTCATTTGATTACTGTCTGACTCTTTCTTTGACTGTGTCTTTGTCTTCCTATGCACCAGGGTTTCCAACCTGTTAGTGGAGCATGCCAGTGTAGAAGGGAACTGCAGCACCCTGAGCCAGACCGTGGGGGAGTGGCTGGACTCCATCAAGATGGGTCGTTACACTGAGCTCTTCATGGAAGGAGGTTACTCTTCACTGGAGACAGTGACTCAGATGACATCAGAGTAAGGCCACTGCCACACACTCGCAGACAAAGAAATAAATAAATAAAGAAATAGTCCTCATTGTCGTCAGTTTATATAGGGATCTTTTTTTTGCGGTTAAAAGTTGTCCTTACCAAAATGGTTGGTGAACTGACTCTTTCAAGTAAACGACATGTAGTTAAACGACATGATCCAGACTCAAATGACAACTATCAAATGCTCAATGCAGCGCATACAAAGCAACTCGTTTTTCATTTCTGTTTTTTATTTTTTATTTGGAGAAGCAACTGAGACTAAATGTTGTGAAGGTTGAAACTAAATGAGGCTGCAGGATTTAGTACAAGGTTGCAAGTCTGCTATAAATTTCTAAAAAGCAGCTATAAAGATAGATAATGCTACAGAATATGAGTATGACTCGTGAATGCATTACTCCACCATCCAGAAACTACTATATCAGTATAATCGGGATGTCTACAAGAGCTGACAGGCCTTGTGAAAATATTAATTGCAAAAACCTTATAAAGGAAACATTTTTAAGTTTAAGTACTGTGTTTTTTTATTTGTATTACTTGCATCATATATGTCTTTACTTATAAGCACAATGCTTGTTAATTAATATGGGCCGGTTGTTTCTGTGCTGTTTTTCAGGGATTTGCGAAGAGTAGGAGTGAACCTTGCTGGACATCAAAAGAAAATCATCACTAGTATTCAAGAGATGAGAGTCCATATGAACAACACCAACTCTACTGTAAACATCTGATGGATATGTACAGGCATGCACACACACGCAAATGCACACATATGAACATACACACAATATATGGACCTAGTATTTGACGAAAAGACTTGCTGTTGGACCTAGAACGGCTTAGCACTTTCTACGGACAAAGAAGCCCAGTGTATAAGGAACTAAACTGGAGGATCCACATTTTTGTGGTTCTTGTGTTTGGAGTTTGCTTTTGGTGTCATTGGGGATTGTTGACATTGCAGCACTAAAACCAAACTGAACTGAGCAGAGTGGTGCTACATGAAGGAAAGATGATGATGAGCTCAACTGAGCTCAAGTGAAGAGTTTTATTTCTAATTATTCTATTTGTGTGAATCTTGGGGATTGTGATATATCTGTGCACTGTCTGGATTCTTTCAGATCAAACGTGAAACACAGACCGCAGATCTGGCTCTGAGAGCAGCCAGCACTTTTAGGCTGTATGGCAGATACAGGGGGTTTCATGCAGCGGGCTCAAACGTAACTTTTTCAGCCTGTCTCAGGTGATCTGAACCCCGTGGATGTGAACAGTTTCTCTGGCAATTTTCTCTGGAAGTGCACCTCCATCACGAGTCATTGAACTGAACATCATTCTCAGGCGGGGGAACAAAGTAATAATGGGCCAAGAGCAACATGTTCATTAGTTTCAGTCTTTGCTTTTGCCATGCTGATAGGCTTTGGATTTTGTTTTTCTGTCGCTGGCACGTCTTCATGCAACAAGACTGCAGTTAAAACCCAGCTGTACAACTCATGAACGGTCCAGACTCATATTCAGGATCATGTTCTTATTTGTCTTCCAAAGCGATGCAAGACCAGACTGCATAGTGCAACCTTCATCGTTTTAATGAGGCTGAAATTTTAAAATACAACAAAGTAACAAGGAAATCGTCTGGGTCTGGCTTCTTCCAGATGAGTTTGGGTCTTATTGAACCTACAAAAGAAAAAGTGTGAAAAGATACAAGGCTTGAAGCATTATGGTACCCTATAACTGCTCTTCTGGCTGAATGTATAGCACTACACAAAACACAACACTCGGTTGCCACATCATTCTATTTTGTTTGATATGAAAGTTCTGTTAAATAGAATGTGATCAATCTGATCCTTAAAACCAGCTTCTAAATGAAACTGCAGATTGTAAAATATATTCAGCTGGCTATCTGTCATCTTCTGCCGAGAAAATCTGTAGGAATCTCCACAAAGATCTTGATGGGTTCCTACAGAACTCATTCAGCAACTCACCCCTAAACCATGAGGATTCTAGTTGAAAATCACTTCATATGACTGGATGCTTCACGCATGTTTTAATGGAACGTTCACTCAGATGCCGGGCAACCTTCGTGTAGGTCCGCACAGCTTCACTCAGAGTCGAAAAGAATTGTTTACTGAGATTCCACTGGAACCTTAACTGAGACCCCAATGGATCCTTCACACAGATTCTGAAGAACCTTCATGCAGACTTTACGTGGGACATTCAAATGGAACAGTCCCACAGGTTCTAATGGAAATGTTGCATGTTCAAAGGTGGGATTCAGCTGGAACATTCACTCCAACAGTAATATAATTCCATGGAAGTGCATGGGAAGTTGATCCTAATGGAACAGTTGCTCGTGTGATAATGGAACCGCCAGTAAGATTCCAGTGGGACTGTTTACTGATATTCTAATAGAACATTCACTCAGATTCTAATGGAATCTCTACTAGGATTCCAATGCAGCCTTCACTCAAGAGTGCACTCAGATTTTCATGGAGCCTTCACTTAGAACCAACAACCTTCAGGTACCACAGAAAACCCTCAACAGTTCACCATGCCGTAGAGTCTCTCTCACCACCTGTCTGCTACACCACAATAAACCTCACTCTAACAGGACTGCTGAAAATAAGGGGGCAATATTGATCAACTTGATAATCATCTATTTATTTATACTTGTTTAAAAAAAAAAATGTTAAAATGATGTAGACAGTTTGTTTCATCATAATACTCTTTTGGACTACTGAGCAGCTCTGCCTACATGTCTTTCATGTATATAATGTATAATATATTTAAAGCAGGGAGCATTGTTCTTCTGTCTACCATTATGTGGACAAGTTGGTTTTGATCAAGTATCTCAGAGTAGGACACATTATTAAATTGTGAGAAATATTCTAAATCAGCATTCCTGCTACTTAGACCTGGACCACTGTCAAGTGGGTCAACCAGCACATCTGTCCCTGTCAACAGATAAGCAGAATTACCAGATGTTCATGTTATGTTGTTGGTGATTGTATTTCTTTTCAAGTTTTGGTACAAGACCTAGAAATATTTTCAGCGGCCCTAAATGAGACCGCAATAATGACTCTGCTGTCTCTAAAAGCCAGAGGAGCGTGCACAGGGTTTGGCATATGAACTTCTGGTATGGTTTAAATGTATACAATGATGTCAATGATCAAGCCCTTGCTTTACTTCTCTTTGGTATGGTATATTATACATTGCTACTCAGTGCTTTATTGCTTAAACTTGACCCTTTTCCACCCCATTGTGTTCACCTAAGCAGGAACTGAGTTCTGACGGTGTATATATATTTCATTTTTGCAGATGGTGATATTTTCTTGGTAATACACAGTGCAATGCAGATGCTGAAGCGAGTCGAAACAAAATGAGATTGTAAAGATAGTTTTATAAGAAGTGGTATCATTTGACTGTTTGAAAAGCATAGGAAAGCACACACGAAGAATGTAAGGTTTTAAAGGGGTGTTTCACTTTTTTAGAGGATATGTTTCGCATTTTTAAAACTCAAACCGTCCGCTGAATTCCAGAGGAGTCAAAGTAAAAGCCCTCAATGGCAAACTCACTTGTGACTTTTGAACTTTCCCACCTGCTGATGAAGATTATACTTCTATATGGATATGCGTTTTTAAAAGTCGAAATGTTTTAACAGAGTGAAAGTTTGCTTGAAAGATAAACATCTGCAAAGTCTCTTTAGTCTACATATATCATTTTGAAGGTTTGGCTCCTGTTTGTGTGATTTAAAATATGATATGAACAAAAGCCATTCTGCAACATTAAACCTTTGGTTTTATACCTTTTTTAAATCACACTGTAATTTTTTTTCAAGCATATCCTCGTCTTCAAAACTGCAACCAACTTGTTGCCAGTAAAACATATGCAGTAGTAAGGAGACTATTGTGGCTATGCAGATCGTTAATGTAGTGGGGGGAATGCATCAATAATATGGTGCACCTTTTTATATTTGACAGTATAAGGCATGTTAAGTGGAAGTAATTGTGCTGGGTGGTCTCCTCAGTTGTTATCTGATGAAGTTTCACAGTGTTTTGATCCCACCCAAATTTCATTGTATTGGCTTTCTACAACCACCCTTTTCAATTTAAAAACCTATGCCTGGGCCATGAACAATTGGTGAATAGTACACCCTTATAAGTGCCTCTCATCTTTCAAGCACCATTTTTTTCCCCTCCCCTACCAAAATGCTATGGCCCAACTTTCTATGTATTTACTTTTTGCCAAGAATATCTTACGGCAATAAGAAGAATGTCAGACAATGTGTATGTTGGAACTAATTTAATTTGCACTTTATGATACATTTTGTGCCCTTTTTTGTTTGACAAAAAAATGTCTCTAGGTGACTGACTTTCTAGTTTTTCTTATTGATTTACTCTAATTACTGAGTTCCCTTATGCTGAGTATATCACTCCATATTCTCAATGCTTCCCATAGTATAACATTTGACAGTTAAGCACAAGGCATTGGTAATATTTTTAAAAACAAATAAAAGATATATATATATATAGAAAACTAAAGCATCGTTGATATAGAGCACCACATTGTGTACGGCACAACAATACACCTTCAGAACGTAAGCACAGGGTTCCAGAGAAATCCGGATGATATGACTTTGTGCAAGCATCAATAGCACGAGCCCTTGATGTCAACAAACTTTGGCCAGACATTTTGTCTCAATTCCCACTGCAGGTATTGATTTGTTGTCTTTCAAACCACAATACATGAACGGTTTAGTTGATTTGTGTTGCTGCGCAAAACACCTTCGTTAATTCAATTTATTTATTCTCAGCGCTTTTGCAATGGCATGATTTTATCCTCGCCGTCTCTTGTTAAGTAATTTTCATTTAGCAGGAAGAAACAAAGCACAGCAAACCAGCAGAGATGTGGAAAGATGTATTGATGTGTTTATTACTCTACAATGACTGTCAGCTGGAACTCCATGCAGTGAAGTTTTACACAGGAGCCACATTTTGAACTGTCAAATTACATTAGGTAATGCATTTGATTTAACATCTGAATAAACAACCTTGTTGAAGAGGGTAGTCTAATTTCAATCAATATACACATTAATTTCCATAAATTAAACTGAATTCTAGCAAATGTACAAAAGCAATACCTGATATCATTAGCAAAAACAATATCATATAATTGCATACACTATTAAGTGGGGATATAAAAACCATGAAAGCTTGCACCTGATAGCTAAATGGTTTTAAGACCTTTTCTAATTTTGGGGAAAATGTTGGTGTCCTTAATAACCACAAAAACAAAGAGGGTGGGGTTATATCTGGGTCACAGTTTTAGTAATAACAGTCCAAATGTTTTCCTTGGACAATATAATACTGTCTGTTTGAGCATTTCCAACAATTAAATTTATGTCGGGCAATGAGAAACTGTGCAAAAAAAAAGTCATGGGCATAAGACTGAGAAAGCCAAAAGTCTTGTTCCGAGTGCGTTTGGGATGAGCTTGAACTGATTTCACATATTTAGCTGACATTATGTATCATGACAACAGCCATGGATAAATAGCACTGTTGGGGGGTGAACTAATACTACTTTTAGTTAAAACATAACGATTTGTGCTAAATAAACTTATACTTATTTTACCAGTAGCCCCACCCACTTCACAACTGTATAGTTAACTTCTCAGGAAGTGGAAAATGGGTACATTTATTGGGACATGGATGCATTGTCATGTGCACTCGAAGTATCAACATACAAAAGCAGGTATTTGGTTATTAGGTTTCCCCAAGGTCAAAGGCAACGATCATCTTATCAGTTACTCACACATAAGGTTTTAAAGATCTGAATAACTGTTTTGTGAATCTTTGAAAGCACAGTAATGATACAATTGATGTGCTGTTGGTTTGTCTTTGAGACTGTCATGTATTATGTTTGTGTTGATGTTTTTGTAGTGTGTTATCAAATTCTATATTTTTGCAATAAAACCTTTAAAAAAAAAATAAACTCTTGAGGTAGGTGTCATTACAATGCTTTACAGCCTGGGCCGCTGCTACATCGTAACACATCCAGAGGTAGGGTTCATTGATTATGGCTTTACTTTGTGTAAATAGTGCTGAGGGAATGAGCCGGAATGTCTGTGTTCCAGTTTCCGAAATGTCCGGGTTCCAGAATATCCGAGTTCCGAAGGTCTGTGTTCCGGGTTCCGAAATGTCTAGGTTCCGTTACGCAATGTCTGTGAATATTATCTTGCAAAACACAACGTGTAAGTATCATAAACTTGTGTTTTTCGCAATAATCCGAAATCGAAGGAACCAGTGCAATGCTAACTTCTGAGGTTGGCTTACGAAAACGTATTATCCCTGCATCATTTTATTGCACCACTACCGGGGAATGGGTTTCATATCAGTTATATGCAATCTCATGTTCAACTAATACCTGTTGAACAGACAGATTCACTCAATTACATATTTAGCTGTGCTAGTGGCACTTCGGTCCAGACTGAAATATCATATAATATAACAACTATTGGCTGGATTTTCATTAAAGTTTGTAGAGACCTCCATGTTCTCCACAGGCTGAATGCTCCAGACTGTAATGGTCCCCTGATATTTCATCTAGCGCCACCAACAGCTCAAAATGTAAATGTGTCCAATACTTTAGTTTATGACCAAATACCCTTAAAACAAACATTCTTATCAAACGTGGGTGTACTTAATTTGGTGTTAACTAGCAAATGCTAACATACCGAACTAAGATGGCAAAGATGTGCACATTATACCCGCTAGCTAAACATCAGTATTTTATTGTTGTCATTGTGCGCATGTGTTACGTTAGCATTCAGACACCCATGCATGTTTTGAGTTTTCCTCATGGAAAGTGGCCAATGTCAGAATCAAAGGCTTGTCTTGCCATCTTTAGCCTGGTTTTAGATTCATACTCATTTAGAACATATTTCAGCTAGTCAGTGTTGGGGTAGTTACTCAGAAAAAGTAACTAGTTACATGTAACTAGTTACTTCTGAAAATTGTAACTAGATTATTTTACTAGTTACTGCATTTGAAAAGTAACTTCACTACTAGTTACTTTACTTTCCATTTGTTTTAAGCAAATGTCCAAATTAACTGCAAAGATACATTTTCAATAAAAATGTATTATTAATTAATATAATTTCCAATAATAATCGCGCGAGTCACACGACACTTCCTGCATGAACAATCTACCGTAAACGTTGGGTTACGAGCCGCTACTACCTTCGGTCAGAGTCCCCGTTAGCTCCCCGCTGTAGCCAGCTGGGGCTCCTGCTAGCGCTCCGTCACTTCCCCGCTAACTTCCGCTAGCTCCCCGAAAACCACCGAAGATTAGCAGCAGCAGCGCTAGCTAGCAGCTTGTTGCTATTGTTCATGCAGGAAGTGTCGTGTGACTCACGCGCCACTAGAAGAGAACTTTTCGGACTGGTAAAAATGGCTTGGGTAACGCAGGAAAGCGCGTTACTGAGGTCTAGTAAAGTAGTGTAGTTACCAATATTTTGAGTGTAATGCGTTACTTTACTTTGTTACCTATAATAGTAATATCGTTACTGTAATCCGTTGCTTTGTAACTCGTTACCCCCAACACTGCAGCTAGTAATGATATATATTTTAGGGAAGTAGCATTGTGCATTGTAGTTTGACTGTCATTGCTGAATTTTACCCAGTAATAGAGCAAACTACAGGCTGTGAACTTAATTGAAATGTGATTTGTGTTTTGTCTGCATTTATATCCCTTGTTGGTTTATATGTAATGAGCTATTTCAGCCCAACGATGTAATGGCTAAAAGATGTTTCCAGGCAGTGCAATTAGACACAGTTTATTGGTTGAAATGCCGATTGTCAAGGTAACAAGGGAGCTAGTTAGCAGTTTTTCTCTTCGTCAAGGTGCAGACTGAGAGGGAATGATATGTGAGACAGATTAATGAACACGGAGGCCGTTTTTGATTGAAATGAAATGAAATACTGCCCT